>NC_080165.1:142907762-143208238 GCF_950295315.1 Erinaceus europaeus | reverse complement strand
AAAAATAACTAGTGACAGGAGACAGCTTCATGAGACGCTGAGTAAAAGCATCTTTTACTGAAAGCAATGACCCCCAAATAACTTTGAGTAACCTTCCCTACCCTGCCATCTGTTCTCTCTCTCTCTCTCTCTCTCTCTCTCTCTCTCTCTCTCTCTCTCTCTCCTTTTTAACAGTTGGGAAGGACTGTGGAGAACCAAAGGGATAAAGGTTGAATTCATTACAGATTTTTCCAGAAGCTTTGTCTTCCTATTGACCTGAAATAATTTCCATACATTTTCTCAAAAAATACGGGAGTTAATTCCCAATTTGCATTTGGGGTTGAGCATTCAGATTTCAAGACAGAAACATAAGCTCTTTATTTCCAGAAAAAATAAATGAAGGGAAACTTCTGAAGCTTGTTTTATAATGCCCCCGAAGGGCTAATGGAGAACAGGCTTAATGGTCTTTCTTCCTGAGTAGCCTCTTCAAACACCTCAGAACAGAATCTCTCCCTCAGGTTTGGGTTTCTGCTTTATGTGATTGCAGTCACATCACAGAATGTGTGGGTTTTTTTTTTTGCACCCCCTGCCCCCAAATCTCCAGATCGTTAATTCTTCAGAGTCACAGGACTTGAATTTTGCCTGATACATCTCGCTGGAGCCAAACTTGATGTCAGCGCCTTTTATAGGATGGAAACTATGAATTAACAGCCTGAATTCTCATGCTGAGGCTCTGTTTGGGGAAACTCTTCTTTGTCCTTTGACACTGGTCTTGCACTATGAATTTTAAATGTCTCAGAGACATCATCTGCTTCTACTAAAATAAATGACGAGGGAGTTCTGGAAAGTGGCTTCAATAGCCGCCCTAGTCAGGAGAAAGCTCAGAGCCTGAAAGGCATATTAATTTTTTTAAGTTTATTTATTTATTTATTCCCTTTTTGTTGCCCTTGTTGCTTTATTGTTGTAGTTATTATTGATGTTGTTGTTGATGTTGTTGGATAGGACAGAAATGGAGAGAGGATGGGAAGACAGAGAGGGGGAGAGAAAGATAGACACCTGCATACTTCACTGCTTGTGAAGCGACTTCCCTGCAGGTGGGGACCCAGGGGCTCAAACTGGGATCCTTATGCCAGTACTTGCGCTTTGCGCCACGTGCACTTAACCCGCCGCGCTACTGCGCTGCCTGACTCCCCACATTAATTTTATAAACTCCATTTTAATTTTTAGCTTTGCCAGCCTGCACTGGTCACAATCTTCACTTTCTAGCTATTTTTACTTTAATTTTTTAAATATTTATTTATTTATTTATTAGTTAGAGATAACCAGAAATTGAGAGGGAAGGGGGTGATAGGAAGGGAGAGAGACAGAGAGAGATTCCTGCAACACTGCTTCACCACTTTCAAGACTTGCAGGTGGGACCAAGGGCTCGAACCCAGATGGATATGAGAGTTAAGAATACATGTTTATAGGCTGAGTCTTTGATATGTGGACTTTCTCAAAAGCCTAGACCAGGCAGAACAGAAGCAACCAGTGGCACAGCTATATGCAAGATGCTGGGTATTATACAACAAACCCTAACAAAGGGACTATTCAAAGTTAACCCAATTACCAAATAATGTGATGATAACAATAACTATCCATTGTCTTCTTGAACCCTAAGACAGCAGGAACCTCACATTTCCACTATAAAGACTATATTTCCCCCAGTCCTAGGACCTTAGGGTGGGGCCCACTTTCCTGCATGTTTCTCTCAATTCATATCAAATATTTCTGCATCTGCCGATCGCAACCTAATCGATGCAACAAGTGCCACCCCAGCATGCTTCACTTCAGACTGTGTCCAGAGACTTCAGGTGTGGAATGACAGCCCTTCAGCTTCATTACTCAGGTGAGACCTTTCCTTTCATAGTATTCTCTAATTCCATTCTAGGTGGTTCACTTCCTAACAAAAGTCCCAAAAGCTAGATATAGACCAGGTCCCCTGATATAGAACATATGTTCACACATATCCATAAACTAGGGCAAAATATATACCTGAAAGCAGAAGTACACAAGAGTCTGCAGTGAGTACCCCCCAACACTTCATCTGCACTATTCCAGCCTTTAGGTCCATAATTGTTCAACAATTTGTTTGGCTTTGTATGTTAACTCTCTTTTCAGCCACCAGGTTCCAGATGCCAGCATGATGCTGACCAGACTTCCCTGGACTCACGACCCCACCAATATGTCCTGGAGCTCTGCTTCCCCAGAGACCCACCCTACTAGGGAAAGAGAGAGGCAGTCTGGATCGACCAGTCAATGCCCATGTTCAGCAGGGAAGCAATTACAGAAGCCAGACCTTCTACCTTCTGCAACCCACAACGACCCTGGGTCCATACTCCCGGAGGGATAAAGAATGGGAAAGCTATCAGGGGAGGGGGTGGGATATGGAGATCGGGTGGTGGAAATTGTGTGGAGCTGTACCCCTCCTATCCTATGGTTTTGTTAATGTCTCCTTTCTTAAATAAATAAAATAAAATAATACATGTTTAAGGGAGTCGGGTGGTAGCACAGCGGGTTAAGCACACGTAGCACAGAACACAAGGACCAGCTGAGGATCCCGGTTCGAGCCCCCGGCTCCCCACCTGCAGGGAAGTCGCTTCACAGGCGGTGAAGCAGGTCTGCTGGTGTTTATCTTTCTCTCCTCTTCTGTCTTCCCCTCCTCTCTCCATTTCTCTCTGTCCTATCCAACAACAACAAAATCAATATCAATGACTACAACAATAAAAACAAGGGCAATAAAAGGGAATGAATAAATATTTTTTTTAAAAAAAGAATACATGTTTAGTGGGCCTGGGCAAGGGTGCACCTGGTTGAGTGCACACGTTACAGTGTACAAGAACCCGGGGTCGAGGCCCTGGTCTCTGCCTACAGGGGGAGGGGAACTTGATAAGCGGTGAAATAGCACTACAGGTCTCTCTCTGTCTTCAAGATAAATTAAATTGTAGTAGGGCACCAAAGTAAAAACCCTGGGTGGATGTTCAGCTTCATGGGGATGGGGGGATGGGATGGGACACGGTCTTTTGGTGGTGGGGATGGTGTTTATGTATACTCCTATTAATTTGCAGTCATATAAATCACTAGTTAAGCTATATGAGAGGGGAAAAACTGATTGAATATCTCAAACTTTTTAAAGCACAGACTGAGTCTTTTAAATACATAGGCTGAGTCTTTGATATATTGACTCTCTTAAAAGCTTAGTTCAGGGAGAACAAAAGCAACCGGTGGCATAGCCATATGCAAATAATGTCAAAGGACATTAAATATGGTGATGGTGTGTATGATACAGCAAATCCTAACAAAGGGATTTTTCAAAGTGAACCCAATTGCCAAACAATGTGATTATTGAAATAACTATCTACTGTCTTCTTAAACCCTAAGACAATAGGAATCTCCCGCTTCCTCTATAGAGCCTATATTTCTCCCAATCCTGGAGCCTCTGGGGTGGGGCTCACTTCCCTGCATGCTTCTCTCAAGTCAGGCCAAATGATATTGCATCTGCTGATTCCAACCTAATCAATGCAACGAGTTCCATCTCAGCATGCTTCACCTCAGACTGTGTGCAGAGACGTCAGACATGGAATGTCAACCCTTCACCCTCATCACTCAGGTGAGACCTTTCCTTTCATAGGATTCTCTAATTCCATTCCAGGAGGTTCACTTCCTAACAAAGTCCCAAAACCTAGATATAGGCCAGGTCCCATTAGATAGAGCACATGTTCACATGTATCCATAAACTAGGGCAAAATAAATACCTGAAAGCAAAAATACACAATAGTCTGTAGTGAGTCAGTATCAAGTTCATAATGAAATAGCGTCCACTTAGACTTAGATACCCTCCTCACTTACCTCCTATTACAGTTCTCTCATTCACTCCAAAGCTAACCCTATCAAAGCAAGGACTGCAAAATCTGAATAAGGGCAAGAGACTGGCATACTTTAATGATGACTCTTTAGTCACTATCAGGCCATTCCACCAGCTGGGGCACTTATCGGGGAGTCTTGATGGGCCTAGAACTTGAATAAATCCCTCTCTCCATTGTTACTGGTCATTTCTATCAGGAACAACAAAATAGATCCCTTTGTGGGCCCCCATAGGACTTTGCCCTCAACTTGGATCAACAATGGTAGAGAATGTTCCATCCTCTGAAGGGAGGATGGACAACATACTCTATGCCACACCTGAGGAAGATAGATCCTGATATTGGGGCAGCTTGGAATGTTCCTACTCGTGACCACAGAATGTGAGTTCAGATCTAGAGGGATGCAGAGGTCACACAGGCTCCTAAGCTGAATATGGGCCCCAGATCACATCAAATTGATGGGGTTTACAGTCAACAATATTTATACCCGTTTCCCATATTAGGGAGCTACTCTCTTCCCTGATCCAGCTTTCTGGTCCTTTTCCCAGCCATGACATCATCTCCCCAGACAATAACTTGGATCCACCTGCATATCAGATTTCAGGCTCAGGCAAAACACACACATACACACACACACACTAGTATAGCTACAGGCCCTTTGAAATATAACTAAAATATTCCTACTAGCTATCTACAAAATGGAGGATCCCCCAACACTTCATCTGCACTATTCCAGCCTTTAGGTCCATGATTAGTCAACAATTTGTTTGGCTTTGTATGTTAGCTCTCTTTTCAGCCACCAGGTTCCCAGATGCTAGCAGGATGTGACCAGACTTCCCTGGACAGACAACGTCACCAATGGGTCCTGGAACTCTGTTTCCCCAGAGCCCTGCCCCACTAGGGAAAGAGAGAGGCAGGCTGGGAGTATGGACCGACCAGTCAACGCCCATGTTCAGCGGGGAAGCAATTACAGAAGCCAGACCTTCCACCTTCTGCATCCCACAATGACCCTGGGTCCATACTCCCAGAGGGATAAATAGGAAAGCTATCAGGGGAGGGGATGAGTTCTGGAGTTCTGGTGGTGGAAACTGTGTGGAATTGTACTCCTCTTATCCTATGGTTTTGTCAGTGTTTCCTTTCTATAAATAAAACTATATATATATATATATATATATATATATATATATAAATTAAATTAACTAAAAATATTCAGTAATAGTAACATGTGTTTGGCTACCCCCAACATCTGCTCATCTGGCAGTTTCCCATCTGGGGTAATTTGCCAGCTTTACTTGTACAGACACAAGCAGCAGCAGCCGGCCTCATGTGCCAGGCTGTCGCCAGCAGTCTCCCTCCTCTCTGGGAAGCACTGAGGGCTCCTGCTGTCCTTCCTGGGCGCCCAGCCTGTCATCACACTAGGCTGGAAGCTTCCAGCCGAAGCCGACTGCCCTGACGCATAGACTGGCTTGGAGGAAAGAACTGAAGAAGCCCTACCTTGTATCCCGGTTTCCTCCCTCTCTTCTTGGGGACCTTCACGCCCGGTAAAGACACAGCTGAAGCAGGATAAAGGCTGCGAACCGCCATCTTCAAGGGTGCGGGGTGGAGGGGCGGTCGGCCGCGCTTTCTCCCAGGGACCTTCTGAGACTCCATCTCTGCAGGTGCCAGTCTCGCAGATGAAGGCGACAGATCTTCTGGCGCTGAGAATCAGTCCAGGCACAAAAGCAAACAAAAAAACAAACAAAAAATACAAGTGTTTGGTTTGTGAGGCAGACATAAACTTGGTTTGGTGACTTAAACCATAACTGCTGCTGCTTCTTGGAAAGAAAGGCCAAATTGAGGGGGGAGGGAGAAGGCAGAAAAGCTGCAAGTTTTTCCAGTGGGGTAGGAGTCCTGCTATAATTACCAGGAGATGGAGCTATGGGCCATGATGAAGTAGGGGAGAGCCTATGTGGAGAGGACGAGACAGTCCTGTCTCTGAACACAGCTGGTTGCGTCTCCACCAAGGAAACAACTTTGCGTCTCACTTTCCCCAAGTTTATTCAACTGAACTGATACAAAAGTAGAATTAAATACATAAACTTTTTTTTCATATTTACTTCTGTTTTTGTAAGTTGGGTCATCAGTTATTGTGACTCTTTTTTTTTCCCGTGAAAGAAATTTAAAATCCATTGTATCTAAGTTCATTATGTTCTTCAATTAAAATGTTGACAGACTTATATAAAGCTTTATCATTTTAACGTGGCCTAAAGCTAAAAAATAGAATGGCAAGTTATATACAGCACAGTCAGTATACGTGCAAATGAAACTGTAACTGAGGAGGAGAGGCGCCATTTTAATATTTAGCTTAGCCAGCCCGCATTGGCCTTCACTTTCTGGCTATTTTTACTTTTTTAAAAAATGTTTTATTATCTTTATTTATTTATTGGTTCGAGATAGTCAGAAATTGAGAGGGAGGGGGTGATAGAGAGGGAGAGATAAAAAGAGACACCTGCAGCATGGCTTCACCTTGCAAAGCTTTCTCCCTGCAGGTGAGGACCAAGTGCTTGAACCCAGGTCTTTGCACACTGTAACGTGAGCACTCAACCAGATGCACCGCCACCCAGCCCCTGTTGCCATTTCTACTTTGCAGTAACAAAGGGGGGGGGGGGGAGGCACCAGGAGAAACTCTGAGCATTCTTTTTGGATACGAGTTTGCTCGCTTTGTTAAAATTCTCTGAGTATTAACCATTTCTGTCGATCTTATCTGTCCTTAGAAACATTATGCTTAACAAACAACGTTACAGCATAAGGAGCTGTGTTATTAAATATTTCAGATAGATAAGACATGTCATTAAGGCCATCAATTTTCCTTCATTTTTAAAATTTATTTATTTATTTTGATAGAACAGAGAGAAATTGAGAGGGAGGGAGAGCTAGAAAGGAGAGAGAGAGAGAGAGAAAGAGAGGCCTGCAGCACTGCTACACTACTCATGAAGGTTTCTCCCTGCACCTGGGGACTAGGGGCTTGAACCTGGTACCTTGTGCATGCATGGTAATATATGCACTTAACCATGTGCGTCACCACTAGGGCCTCTTTTTTTTAATTTAAGAAAAATACTATATCTTATTGATTCTACATAACATTTTACATATGCATGTGCACACACACATTAATAACTCACAAATCAGGCAAGCATTGTAGGCACATCAAATTTTCATAAGGATTTTTTTTCCTTACTGGTATATGAAATAATGTAGCAGATATAATCAAAGACTTGAGGCTCAAGATATAATCAAGGAGAACTTAAGAGTCAATTAATTATGACCAAAAAGAGGTAAATCCAGGAACCAAAGAATTTTATTTAAGTAAAATTTTCATCATGTGACACTTGGTTTGAACTTCATTTTGAACCATCATAACTAAGTTTCTCCTTCAATATTAATTTTTCTTTACAGCCTAGAAAAGGGAATTTTTTTCCTAAGACGTGTGCTGCTACCTTTCTATTTTGCCTTGAATGAGGAGTCAACATCTTACTCACTAGTGTCCAGATCAAAATTCAACAAGAAAACAAAACCAAAACAAAACTACCAGAGAAGGTATTAGAAATGAGAGCTTTCACCAAAGATCAATTGGCCTCATTCTTCCACAGTTGAGTTAAGATGCTTTATGAACTGAGCTAATTCTTCACACACACACAAAAGACTTATTGGGAGTCGGGCAGTAGCACAGCAGGTTAAGTGCAAAGCACAAGGACCGACATAAGGATCCGGAACCCCCGGCTCCCCACCTGCAGGGGAGTCACTTCACAAGCGATGAAGCAGGTCTGCAGGTGTCTGTCTTTCTCTCCCCCTCTCTGTCTTCCCCTCCTCTCTCCATTTCTCTCTGTCTTATCCAACAATGACGACATCAATGACAACAATTATAACTACAACAATAAAACAACAAGGACAACAAAAGGGAATAAATAAATATTTAAAAAATAATAAATAAATAACCTCCAGGAGCAGTGGATTTGAAGTGCAGGCACTGAGCCCCAGCAATAACCCTGGGGGCAAAAAAAGGCTTGTTTAGGGACCAGCTGGTGGTGCACCCAGAGCGAGCACATGTCACAAACAAACAAGGCCCCCTGGAGGGGAGGAAGCTTCACAAGCAGAAAAGTAGCACGGCAGGTGTAGCTATTTCTCTCTCACACTCTATCTTCTCCTTCCCTCTCAGTTTCTTTCTGTCTCTATCCTAAATGAATGGGTAAATAAATAATAAAGTAGAACAAAACAAAATGACTTGTTTAAGGCTGGGGGGGGATAACATAATAGTTATGCAAAGAAAAGATTTTTCATACTTGAGGCTCCAAAGTCAATCCCTAGTGCTCTGGTAAACTTGAAAAAGATTCTTTTGTTTTATGATTTAAATAATATGAAAGCAAGTCAGGACACCACACCAGCACGCATGGCACCAGGGATCCAACAAGGGGCCTCAGGCACGCACGTCTCGTAAAGGAGGGCAACAAAATAATTAATGCATTATCCTGAGGCTTCGTGTCACTCAGAATTTTATGGAACTACGGTTGAATCTCTCAATATGTCAGGAAATTTTTTCTACAGCAGAAGTCATCTTTTAGCTGGGGTTTCTCTTCTTTTTTTCACTGAGGGCTCAATGCCTACATTCTGGTGACGTTTTTTCCACTTATTGGATAGGATAGAGAAAAATTGAGATAGGAGGGAAAGATAGAGAGAGAAAGAGAGAGAGAGAAAGACATCTGCAGACCTGCTATCTGCTCGTGAAGCCATCCCCCTCCAGGTGGGGAACAGGGGGCTCAACCCCAGATCCTTGCGTGAGTCCTTGCACTTAGTACTATGTGCGCTTAACCACTGCCCGACCCCCTGGGTTTTTCTATTGTTCTTCCCTCTCCCTAATGTGAGGGAAAACAACAGAACTTGTGCTATATTTCCATTTCCTTTTATAGTATATCCACCTTCGCATATATGAGAGATCTCTCCAGACGAATAAATCTTATCAACAAGTCTTATGCCAATGAAGGAGCAACAGAGTATTATCTGTGGCATAGTAACCACCTCAGAGCTGGAGAGCTGCCTGGAGATTGGGGAACCATCCCGCAGTCTCTTCGATTAAATGCCATGAACCTAATCAAACACTTCACCCACTGATTAGGAAGATGCTGGTCACAAATAGGTAGAATTCTAAGCAACAAGACTTTAAAAACAAAATCAAAAAGATTATTCTGACCTAGAGTACTTTTAACTCTAAATGTCTTCGTGAAGTAATTTCCAAGTTAGAAGAAACTACTCACAATATTTAAAATATATCTTCCAAGAGCAGATCCAGACACCTTGGAAAAGATGGGAGAAAAGCTTCGGGTCCCAAAAATAAGATACTAACTAGAAAAAAAAGTCAAGTAAAATTAGTAAAGAACAACATTAAAAACAAGGAAGAGTCCTGATGTTAGAATGCAGTAGAAATAAGACGGACGGGATTGGGGGTGTGGGCAAGGAAGGGCTGTAACTATGGAAAACAGACAGTAACAATTGGATTCACTGTCAAATGTAACACATTAATCCCCCAATAAAGGGGAGAACAGAGCAAAAGAAAGCCAGTTACCATGAGATTCTAAACTTTACTGATAACCTCCTAAGAAAAATAAATTCTGATAAGATGTGCCAGTTACCACACCGAAGATCCTGAACAGCCCAGCAATATGCATGCCTATAAGGACATGTTTCTAACATACTCGTGTTCTCATGTTTGTAACAATTCTGGATCCTGAGCCACAGAGTTTTTCACTGGTCACTATTTTAACAGCAAAAAAATTGTAACAAGAAGTCAAACAGAACCTATGACCGAAAATAACAGAGGAGGTTGATTAAGAATGCCTGCCAATAGATGGCAGACAGATGGGAGTGTTTTGATAGACCCTGAAGTGAGCACTAACAGATTTCCCCCATCTTCAAAGAACTTCCGAGACTAAAAAGCTACCCCCAAACCATCCTATTTTGATTACATAATTTGATGCACCAAATATGTAAATGACTTGAGAACTGCTAGAATCCTAGAAGCATGGATGCAGGCTTCTGAATTTCTGTTTTCAGCTGCAGACTCCAGGGGAATCTAGACTGTCTTTGCTCATGTCAGATTTGGAAACCATCTTGAAACTAAGAGCTGTATTAAACAGCAAAAGGTTAAACAGTCTGTTCTTAGAAGAGCTTAATCATCAGATCTCTAAATCTCAAAGGCATAACATTTAAGCAGTTGTCAAATCCTGGCCTGACATGTTCAATTGAGTAGTTTGTTGCTGGTTTTCTTTGTATCTTGTTACCAAAACAAAGCTTGACTACAAATATCACAACTGAAGCCACAGACCTTAAGATCTGCTCTAGGGGTGACATTTTGCCTGCTAGTCTTGCAAATCCAGCATATGAAAATGAAAGTCCCAACGCAACGATGGCCACCTCAACATGCTTCACCTCAGACTGTGTCCAGAGACTTCACGAGTGGAATGACAACCCTTCAGCTTCATTACTCGGGTGAGACCTTTCCTCTTATAGTACACTCTAATTTCATCTCAGGTGGTTCACTTTCTAACAAAGTCCCATAACCTAGATATACACCAGTTTCTGTGAGAGAGAGCATATGTTCACACGTACCCATAAACTACTCAAAATATATGCTTGAAAGCAGAAGTACACTAGAGTTTGCAGTGAGTACCCCCCAACACTTCCTCTCCACTATTCCAAGCTTTGGGTCCATGATTGCTCAACAATTTGTTTGGCTTCGTATGTTAACTCTCTTTTCAGTCACCAGGTTCCAGATGCCTCCAGGATGCTGGCCAGGCTTCCCTGGACTGAAGACCCCACCAATGTGTCCTGGAGCTCCGCTTCCCCAGAGACACACCCTACTAGGGAAAGAGAGAGGCAGACTGGGAGTATGGACGGACCAGTCAACACCCGTGTTCAGCGGGGAAGCAATTACAGAAGCCAGACCTTCCACCTTCTGCAACCCACAATGACCCTGGGTCCATGTTCCCAGAGGGATAGAGAATGGGAAAGCTATCAGGGGAGGGGGTGGGTTATGGAGATTGGGTGGTGGGAATTGTGTGGAGTTATACCCCTCCTACCTTATGGTTTTTTTTAATTAATCCTTTCTTAAATTAAAAAAAAAAAAGAAAAGAAAATGAAAGTCCTGGTTAATGGTCAAGTGTGAGGAAAAACACCAACTACAAAGTAGACACTAGCCTCACGGTGTGACTGAGGTTTCCTTGAGGCGTAAGTTTATGTAGTCGTTCATTCAGGAACTCTTCATTTATAAACTCACCCAAAGACTAGCTGCTGAAGACGCAGTGAACGCCCAAAATTGTGCTTCAGCACTTGAACGACAGATAAGAAAGAAGACACATCTGAGCTACTCATTGATAGAAACGCAGACAAGGAAAGAGACAGTAATAATATGTGAGATTGATGGTATATAACAGAGATGTCTTGTGAAATGTTACGAGAACGCTGGCGGAGGGGATCGTTTCTAGTATGGCTGGGAGAACCAGTGACGGGAAAAGTGTAAGAAGCTGACCAGGCAAAGCAAGCTGAATGCACAGAGCTGTTGGCAGAGCAGGGGCAGGCAGGACTGTTGGATGGTCTAATGAGCCGAGGTGATGACCTTGACCTACATCACTTGTTTCTTTATCCACAGCTCTGCGAGATCACTGCTACTGTCCTTGGACTCACAGAGAAGAAACTGAGGTCCAGAGAACTAGCATGACACCCCCATTACCGGGATTGTACTTGGATTCCAGCCCAAGTTTCATTGCACAAAGTTCTTCCGCTGCCTTCCTAGGGTCAGAATGTGGACAGCAGACAGTACACAGAGCCGGAGCCAGCCAAGGAGACAGGATCCTTCAAGCCACATCCTTAAAGGATATAACAGAAGGCACTAGGGGTGGTCAGGTGGTGGGACACATGTGCAAGGAGCTGGGTTCAAGCCCTCAGTCCCCTCCTGTAGGGAAGAGCCTTAAAAGCAGTGAAGTAGTGCTGTCTATTTCTCTCTTCCTTTCTTTGTTCCCCTCCCCTCTCAATTTCTTATTTTATTTTATTTTATTTTATTTTATTTTTTTATTATTTTTTTTTCCTCCTCCAGGGTTATTGCTGGGCTCGGTGCCTGCACCATGAATCCACCGCTCCTGGAGGCCATTTTTTCCCCCCTTTTGTTGCCCTTGTTGTAGCTTCGTTGTGGTTATTATTATTGCCCTTGTTGACACAATTTGTTGTTGGATAGGACAGAGAGAAATGGAGAGAAGAGGGGGAGACAGAGAGGGAGAGAGAAAGAGAGACACCTGCAGACCTGCTTCACCGCCCGTGAAGCGACTCCCCTGCAGGTGGGGAGCCGGGGGCTCGAACCGGGATCCTTACGCTGGTCCCTGCGCTTTGCGCCACATGCGCTTAACCCACTGCGCCACCGCCCGACCCCCATCCCCTCTCAATTTCTATCAAAAAGAAAAGAAAAAGACCATAAGGCATTGGGGGTGTGTGTGTGTGTGCATTCCTCATACAGGCACCAAGCCCCATTGATAACTCTGGTCATCCTGGTGGCAGAGAGAGAGAAGTAGCACTAAGTGGAAAAATAGGTAGTCGGTACATGACAGTCCAGTCAGTCGGCTAGAAGAGCACACTTAACTGAATTCAAGCAGATCCAAGACTTCTAGAAGGATGGCTAGAGTACTTTGGGTAGCATTAAGGTAACCCTGGCTGGAAAGAATGGTCTCTGCTAGGAGGTGGAACCAGTGACTTTCCGAATTCACATTTTACAGTGTAAGAAAAGGCACTTTTAGGGAGTCGGGCTGTAGCGCAGCGGGTTAAGCGCAGGTGGCGCAAAGCACAAGGACCGGCATAAGGATCACGGTTCGAACCCCGGCTCCCCACCTGCAGGGGAGTCGCTTCACAGGCAGTGAAGCAGGTCTGCAGGTGTCTATCTTTCTCTCCTCCTCTCTGTCTTCCCCTCCCTCTCTCCATTTCTCTCTGTCCTATCCAACAACGACAACAATAATAACTGCAACAATAAAACAACAAGGGAACAAGGGCAACAAAAGGGAATAAATAAATAAAATAAATATTAAAAAAAAAAAAAAAAAGAAAAGGCACTTTTTAGGGCAGCTACGAGTATTTCTTTTTAACCACTATTTCCTGTTTTGTTCTCTTTTTATATTTTACATTTAGTTTTAAGAAAGCACTGGTGGTTTGGTGTTTGGTCCTTTCTAGTTCAATCTTTATCTACAAAGCAAGCTCTCTTGTCAAGATGAATTTTTTTTTTGGTAATATAAACCAACTGCCAACCTAGATTCCTTTAGAATGCTTTGCTGAGAAAAATTCTTAAGGGTTTCTAACAATACAGCAATGAGCTTCAGACAGCACAAACAGCGACTCTCTACGTCAATGCCTCAAGGAGTGGGGACCCAGTCTCCAGTCCTGAGGCCTGTGAACCCCGCGAGGATGTCACCCAGGGACTAATTCTTTTGTATCACAGACATTTTTCTACAACTTCAGGCACATAGTTAGTTGTGCAAAGTATAGAAATACTAACTATAACATCTTTATTATGATACTCTATGCAAACCACTGAAGCACTTAAGGCACTCAGACAGTTCTAGGTAGTGACACAGACCAACTCAGTTTTAGTTCTCAAAGAAATCACTGTCCTAGAGGTAGGAGTAGAGCAAATGAAACTAAGGGTCTTCATATGGGAAGAAGCTAGGAAGTTTATTTCAGGCATGTTCCAAGAGATCCAGAGTTTTAGTAATTTTTGCCGGAGCCCAATAGCTGACATGCTGGTGGATTAAAAGTATTGTCTGGGAAGATGGTGTCAGAGTGGCAAATAGGCCTAGAAAGCTGGACAGTAGTAAAGAGAAGCTCCCCAATGTGAGGACAGTATATACAGACCATTAACTGTAAACTCCATCGAGCTGACCGAGGGCTCATTCCTTTCTTTGGGTTCCTGTTTACTGAACAATTTGTCCTGCTTTGTATCTCATGGCCTTTCATCCACCAAGTTGCAGATGCTACCATGATGCCAACCTGACCTTCCTGGATAGACAACCTCATCAATGTGTCCCGGAACCCCAACTCCTCAGAGCCCTACCCCACTAGGGAAAGATAGAAACAGGCTGGGGGTATGGATCCACCTGCCAATGTCCATGTTCAGCAGAGAAGCAATTATGGAAGCCAGATCTTCCACCTTCTATACTCCATAAAGAATTTTGGTCCACATCCCCAGAAGGATAAAGAATAGGGATGTTTCTAATAGAGAAGATATAATATGGAACTCTGGTGGTGGGAACTGTGTGAAATTATACCCCTGTTATTTTACAATCTTATAAGTCATTGCTAAATCATTAATAAAAACTTTAAAAAAAAGAAATCACTGTCCTAATAAAGATACACCAGCTTGGATCCACATTTGCAGGATACAGCAGTAGCCCCCCCCCAAAAAAAAAAAAAAGTATGAATACAACCCAGAAACTGACACTTTTGATTCTAGGGAAAGACAAGCTGAGAAGCATGTTAAAAATGAGAGACAAGAGAAAGTGAACAGCAGTCCTGAAACTGACTCTGGCTTCCCACTTTCGGTAGTTTGGTAGTCTACGCTCCGCGGTAGACACACGTTGAGTCTCTGTGGTTGCAGGGCCCGAGAGGGGAGCAGGTGTTTCAGAGTCACTCTCTCAGTGATGTCTGGACTTGCTGTGGGAAGCAGACAATGTGACCCGTGGGTGGCAGCGTCCTGGCCTGTCAGCAGCAGGCAGCAATCAGGGGGTACTTGCTGTGGCCATGCCATCAGGCTGCCATCGGATCTGAGAGGAAGATAACTGTGAGCACAGCATCATCTGTGTGAGAGAAATCACTGCTCTTCAAGGTCAGATCAGTCTTCCCAGGGGCCAGGTGGTGGCACACCTAGTTGAGTGTGCGTGCTGCAATACACGAGGACGCATGCTCAAACCTCCCACCCCTACCCCCACCTGCTGAGGGAAAGCTTCACAAGTATTGAAGCAGGTCTGCAGGTGTCTCTCTTTCTTTCTCCCTCTCAACCTACCCCTTCCCTCTCACTTTCTCTCTGTCTCTATCTAGTAAATAAATGAATTCCACATTCTTTTCAAATCAATGTTCTCTTTTGCTCTTTCAGCAAAGAAGAGTCAATAGGCTTCCAATCAAGCTCCTTCCCAATCAAGCTCATGGGCAGAGTGCCCCAGGGCCATGTGCAACAAAATCTTTTCTTATTTACCAAGTTAGAGAAATTCCCTCAGATGCATCCAGAGAATTGTATGCCCCTCATCTCTTCCCACAGAGCAGAACGCTAGTGCTGTCTCCCTTCTAGGTTTGACCAGCTAGTGGGGGTGGTTTCCAGGTTCTGGGGATGGGAGGGGAGTGAGGAAACAGGACATTTAGTGCCTGGCACTGTCACTGTCTCTCTCTTACCCTGATTTCACGAGGAAAAATCTCCAGGTTTCCATATGTTCAGAATACAAATTCTCATGTGACCCAGAAGTGGAATGAAAAAAGAGCAAGAGGAGTTGGGACTAGGAGAACCAAAACCAAAACAAACAAACAAACAAAAAACCCACTCCTCTGGTGTTATTTTGTTTTTCTCTAAGTGAAAGGTAAGTTATCTCACTTAGGTAGTATGTCTGCTTTGCCGTGAGAATGGCCCAGGTTTAAGCCAGACCCCTACCACACCGGAGGAAGCGTCACCACGGATCACATGGCTTTCACAGTGGGAGACCTTGTACATGTGTAAAAGTTTTCATCTCAGTGTGATAGGTGTCTGGAAAACACTGTCAACTCCAGCCTAGGTCCTTGTACACTGTCATACACCAGGATCCCGGAGCCTCCTGCCCCCACCAACCTCCTCCCCACCCTCCTGCCCTGTAGTCCTTCACTTTGGTGCAATACACAAAACCCAGTGCCAGCTCCATCTGAGATGATGTGTGGGTGACCCCATCCCTCTCTTCACATTCTCTCCTCTGCTGGCCTCCTTCACATGGTCTGTTGGCCCCACAGGCTTTACAGATACCACATGAGCAGAACCAAAAAGAAATTTCTTAGTCCCGGTAGTGAAATGCTGGCCAGAAGCAGTCATCTCTCCCCTTAACCACCCCTTTAGTTGCTTGACAGATATTTCCAGATACCTCTGTGTGCTAGGTTCTATGACCAGCATTCTAGAATCCTGTGGATTCTGGATGTGACCAGTAAGAACTGACCATTCAAACAAGTGAACAAGGGTAAACTTCCGAAAGGAGTGTGGATATCACCGAGACTGGAACACAGACTCCCCAAGAAAAGGTTCCCTTAAAATTTAAGGCTGAATCTAAATTTGCTCAGGGAAGTTTGGGAAGGAAATCCATTCAGAAGTCACGACCTCAAACCATCTTCATTCCCAAGGTATTTTTGAAAAAAAATAAGTCAATAAAAATAAAGTACCAGAATGATTTATTCAGCTTGAGCAATACTTTGGGGTGGGATGAGCCACACTCTACATTCCCAATCACGTGAATGGTGACATCACTACAGGTCATCGCTAGTGACAAGTCTCTAGTTTCAGTCTCCCCAGTGACGTGGATGGAAGTCTGGAAGCTGAGACAGTCAAGTAAGCAGATGACACTAGTCTCGGAGCTGATGTGACAGATCACAGAGCTGACATTCAGACATGCCTAGCTGGGTAGACCACATCAATAAAAGGAACTTGTAAAAAGATGAAACAGCTAAAATATCACTCACAGATGTACCGAAGAGACTCGATAGAGCAGGCTCTCGTGTGAAGGGCATCTAAGAGCTTTGATGAATGACAAGTCATATTAGTCGACAGTGTGGCCCTTCAATTGCAAAGCTTTTGGGAAGCTAGATTATGCCATGTCCAGATGAAGGGAAACAAACAAACAAACAAAAAACCATTGTCCACAAAACATCTGGAGTTTTACACTTGTTTCTAGAGGCAAGAATTAAAATAAACATAGGATCCAACAGGAGGAGAGAAACACAAATGGAAACTTTTCTATGTGCAAGAGCTGAAATAATTGAGGATGTTTAGCCTGGAGACATGGTGAATTATTCCATGTGGCTCCACAAGGCAGAACCAGGACATAGTATGGAGCTTCCAAGATGTCTTCAATGAGCCTCATCTCCTGTATAGTCCAGCCTCACCCTGTGCCAAGGATTTTAAATGCAATTAGTAATTAAAAGACTGAACTTCTGTACTTCATAATATGCATTTGCTTTTGAAGTACCCTTGATTAATTAAACTATAAGTATTTTAGGAGGACACATTCTCAGGAACTGGGTAGTGATGCAACCAGTAAAAAAAAACCAGTAAAAAACCACAAGTTAACAAGCATGAAAATCCTGCTTCGAGTCCCTGAATCTGGGTTCAAGTCCCAGGTCCCCACCTGCAGAGGGGAAGCTTCACAAGTGATTGAGCAGTGCTGCAGGTATCTCTCTTTCTCTCCCTCTTTCTCCCCCTCTCTCTATTTCTCTCTGCTTCAATCATGATTGAAAATACATAAATAAATATTTTAAGAAGCACAATTTCTCACTTCTTCAAAATATGTTATCACACCTCAGCCACCATCAAAGCACCAATATCCACTTACTAAAGTCCACTGGTAACACACACGCCTTGTAAGCCACTCCCTGCCCCCAACTCCCCTTGGGAAAAGGCCTTACATCTGCAATCTGAACCCAAGGATTTGTCTTCCTTTGACTTTGCTTCTTTCCTTACCTTGTTTCTTTACTTACCCCATATGAGAAAATGCACTGTCCTTTCCCTTAAGTCCCTCTAGTACTTCTTATAGGTCTGGGTTAGCGTTAGTGAAATTCTTCAGTTGTGACTTGTCTGAAAAGCTCTTCCTCACTCCTCCAAACCAGATCAATAACCTATCTGGATAGAGTCCTCTTAGTTGGAGGTCTTTTACATTCAGAACTGTGACTATGTCCTGCCAGTCTTAAAAGAATGATTTGCTATAAATTCTTATAATCGAAGACCCAGTCTAACACAAAAGTGGGAAAGTAGGAGTGAATGTGCTTCCTCATATTAGCAACAAGGACAATTGAATAAAACACCATCCGTATCACCAGTGGATATTTATTCTACAGGAAGGAAGCTTCTGCAGGTACACGAAACACAGACCAAATAATTTAGAAACTTGGGACACATACTTACCATAAATTCAACAATTGTAGGAAAAGTCATTGAGTATGCTTGTCTATCTAGCGCAAACCCCAAATTCTAAGAAGGCCAATGAAGCGAGGACACTCAAACCTACTAAAATAAGAAGGAAAATGTTTTGTCTCTTGTTAGCTCCTTTCATTCTTCCTTCCTTCCTTCCTCTCCCTCTCCCTCTCCCTCTCCCTCTCCCTCTCCCTCTCCCTCTCCCTCTCCCTCTCCCTCTCCCTCTCCTTCTCCCTCTCTCTCTGTCTCCTGCTGGGCTAGCATTGCGGGCGGGAGAGAGACGACCAGGAACTCATGGCTGAGCGGGAATGCAATGCAATGTATTTATTCATCAGAAAAGAATCTGCCTTTATATCTTCCGAGGTGGAAGTGGCTGGCCGGAAAAGGAAGTGGGTAGGAGAGTGGGTGGAGAGAAGGAAAAGAGCGAGAATTCCATCTAGCCAGTGGGGATTAAACCAATGCCCTGCAGGCAGGGCGGGTCTCAGGCGAAACAGTGATTATGTAAATAGACCACAGCATCAAGCAATACAGCACACCTGGCGTGATGGCCAACACTCTCCTCCTCCTCCTCCTCCTCTCTCTCTCGCCTTCTTTCTTTGCAACAGTGGAACTTCATAGCTATGGACCAGCTTTGGCAGATAGAGAGACAGGGGCAGAGGGGAAAAATACCACAGTTCCCCCATAGCAGTGGATGCCAGGCACATATCTGTGGCATTCGTCTTCACAGATAAGCTGGCTTGTTAATTCTTCTGGTTATATTTCCTATGACATTCTCACAATGTGTCTTCACTATGAGACCTGAGGGAAAAAGGCAGTCAGCTTAAATAAAGCCAAACCAAAAGATGTGACTGGATCCGTGGGGCTGGCACAAAGAAGGTGTCTGAGAGGTATGTCTCAGATTAGCTTGCCCTGGACTGGGTGGAACTGAACAGGTTCAGTGGAAGCACTCTAGACAAGGCACTTACCACAACTCCATCTAGTAGAACTAGACCAGCAAAATAAATCATGGTAACTCCATATCCTGGAGCGCAGTGAGATCTTTACAAAGAATAATGCTCTGGTGCCTGAACAGGCCAGAGGGGCACGTGTTGGCTTCTCTCTGTGTGCTAACGGGAAGTGTCTTCAGGATTTGTTGTTTCTTCAGAAAACAGCAATAAGAAGTAGCTAATGATTATGAACAAACCCCCCATTTGTACGCTATCCAAACTGTATACAAGGAAAGGCAAGTAGCCTCTTTGTTCAGAGTGTACTTTGGTTCATTTATTGATTAAAACAGATTCAAGTGTGCCAAATGGTTGGATACTTAAATCCTGTATCCTCTGGTAATCCAGCTGAGTAGTGTAATTGCTTCCAAACATTGTCGTAAGTTATTGCCACAAACTTAGTGGCTTAAAATTCACAGATGGGAACTAAGCAACTAAGCAAAGGTCAATACTGTGTGACTTTTCAGTGGATCACAGCCTATTGTAGCAGCTTTTCAGACTCGGGGTGGGGTGGGAGGGGGGCTAAGGGGAGATGAGGTACCTATGACCCTGTAGTGGGGTACAAAGATGGCTTCGCTGAGGGTGAAATATCCTGACACCTATTTTGGGGAGGTGGGGAAATGTACCCTTGTGACGGCAATCCTGAAAGTCAACATTTTCTCAATAAGATGATCATGGAATTTTAAAAAAGCAGAAATGTATTTCCTCCCGGTCCAGGAGGGCAGAATTCTGAACTCAGAGTGTCTGCAAAGATGGCTCCATCTTTTCTAGGCCTGTCCTACCTCCTCCTGATGCTTGCCCATACTTGGCAACGTTCCTGGTCAGCAGTAACACTGCTTCTGTCTCTTCCTTCACAATTGCATGCCCTTCATCCCATGTGCATGTGTGTTACTGCATCATCACATAACCTTCTGGTAAAAACCTTAGTCAGGGGGTCGGGCGGTAGCCCAGCGGATTAAACGCACGTGGCACAAAGTGCAAGGACTGGAGTAAGGATCTCAGTTCGAGCCCCCGGCTCCCCACCTGCAGGGAGGGTCGCTTCACAGGTGGTGAAACAGGTCTGCAGGTGTCCATCTTTCTCTCCCCCTCTCTGTCTTCCCCTCCTCTCTCCATTTCTCTCTGTCCTATCCAGCAACAATGACAGCAAAAACAACAACAATAATAACAACAACAATGATAAACAACAAGGTCAACAAAAAAGGAAAAAAATAGCCTCCAGGAGCAGTGGATTTGTAGTGCAGGCACCAAGTCCCAGCAATAACCCTGAAGGCAAAAAAAAAAAAAAAAAAAAAAACCCTAGTCAAAGGCTAGGCAGGGACATACCTGCTAGTGCACATGTTGCCATAGGCAAGGACCTGGATTTCAATCCCCTGGCGCCCACCCACAATGGAGAATCTTCAAGAGCAGTGCAGGGGTGCTGCAGGTGTCT
This sequence comes from Erinaceus europaeus, assembly GCF_950295315.1. Classification (NCBI taxonomy): domain Eukaryota; kingdom Metazoa; phylum Chordata; class Mammalia; order Eulipotyphla; family Erinaceidae; genus Erinaceus; species Erinaceus europaeus. The sequence goes on along the minus strand of NC_080165.1, from coordinate 143,187,751 downwards.
TTCTCACTATCTCATTCTCCCCTATCAAATTTTCTCTGTCCTACCAAATACAAGTGGTAGAAAAGAAAGAAAAAAAGGAGGGGTGGGGGAAATGGCCACTGGGTTCAGTCAATTCACCTTGTAAGCACAGAGCTCAAGCAATAATTCTAATGGAAAACACACACACACACACACACAAAACACTAGCCAATGGATTTCTTTCTTTCTTTTTTTTTTTTTTTTAACTAGACCACTGCTCAGCTCTGGCTTATGGCAGTGTGAGGGATTGAACCTGGGACTTGAGAGCGTCAGGCATGAAAGTCTCTTTGCATAACCATTACGCTATACCCCCACCCAAGCCAATGGATTTCTAAACTACCCTAATCTAGTATAACCTCATCTTAAGTAATTACATCAACAAAGATACTCTTTCCAAAATCAGGTCACTTTTTTTTTTGAGAGGGGAGGGTTTACAGTGCTGTTGTTAACATATGAGTACGCTTTCTCATCTCCTTGCAAAAGTTCTCTGCAGAACACTGTCACTCAAAGCCGAGGTCTTTCACAGCATCACGCACCATGAAGCCAAGAGTCTCTCCAGCTCCCCTTCCTTCTTCTCCAGACTCCTTTGCTTTGTAGCAGTGCTCCATGCCCAGCCCACGTTTAACTTTGTATACTCCCTCCCTGTCCCTGTTTATTAAGTCCCACCTACAAGTAAGATCACTCAGTATTTGTCTTTCTCTTTCTGGTTTATCTCACTTGATATGATTCCTCAGGTTCCATATAAGACAACACAAAGGAGATGACTTCATCATTTTAAATAACTGAGTAATATTCCATAGTGTATATATGCCACAATGTTTTTTTATTGAAATTGTTTATTTATTTATTTATTTATTATTGTATAGAGACAGAGAGAAATTGAGAGGGGAAGATAGAAAGGGAGAGAGACAGAGAGACACCTGCAGCCCTGCTTCACCACTCATGAAGCTTCCCCCGACAGGTGGGGACTAGGGGCTTGAACCTGGATCCTTGAGCACTGTAATGTGCACGCTTAGCCAAGTGCGCCACCGCCTGGCCCACCACAACGTTTTTTAGCCACTCCTCTGTCACTGAACATATGGGTTGCCTCCAAGTCTGGGGTATTACATATTATGCTGCTGTGAACATAGGTGCACACAGATCTGTTTGGAGAGGAGTTTTTGTTTCCTTTGGATGAGTCCCCAGGATAGAAATTGCTGGGCAACAGGGTAGGTCCATTTCTAATGTTCTGAGAATTCTGCAGACTGTCCCCACAAGGGTCGGATCAGGTCGCATTCTAAGTCTCCAGTTGGACATGCACTTTGGGGAAACACCATTCCATTCAGCATAAGTGCTATGCATCAGCCTTTCAACGGGGAGAAATATTGTCTTTTGTCTTTTTTGTTGTAGCCACTTTCAGATCCAAAGAGAGAGGAGAAAAGGAAAGACATAGCACCGCCAAAGGTTCCCCCCAGTAGGGATTTGGCTCAAACCTGCATCGTGTACAAGACGATACAAGCAGGCACCTTCCTAGTTGTGTTTACTGTGCTACTCTGCTTTTTGCCTCTTAAAAAAAAAAGCATTTGTTTTATTTCCCACAAGATAGTTTAATGTGAGAGAGAAAAATAGAGAAGTTAAGAGTATTGCTCAGTCATATGTGGTACTGGGAATCAAACCAGGAACCTTAAGCATACAAGTCCCTGGTTCTACCAGTTGAGCTATTTCCTCGGCTTCATCTGACAAGCCAAAATCACGGTGGTGTGTTAAGGTAGATGTGAATTTCTACAAGTCTTTTGCTATCATTTAAAAGTATTTTTTCGGGAGTCGAGCAGCAGCGCAGCGGATTAAGCACAGGTGGCATAAAGCTCAAGGACCGGCTGAAGGATCCCAGTTTGAGGCCCCAGCTCCCAATCTGCAGGGGAGTCTTCACAGGCAGTGAAGCAGGTCTGTAGGTGTCTGTCTTTCTCTCCCTCTCTGTCTTCCCCTCCTCTCTCCAGTTCTTTCTCTGTCCTATCCAACAACAATGATATCAATAACAACAACAATAATAAATACAACAATAAAACAAGTGCAACAAAAGGGAATAAATAAATAAATATTTTTTAAAAAGGCATTTTTTTCTTTCTACATTCTTTGGGAAGATGAAGAAAATATGATACTTCTCCTTGCAATGTTGTTGTAATATTTTTTACCTTTAAGGAAATTTGTACAACAACAGTTTTCCACTTAAATTTACATAGAAATACTTGGTTTGTTTGAAATCTCAGTTACATACAGTGGTGTACGGATCTTAGATAATTTTACAAACTCTGACAAATGTGTACACCAGTGTAACTCAGCCTCAATCAAACAATAGAGTATTTTCTTTGCCTCAGAGGGATTTTCCATGCTCCTTTCCAGACAACCCCACTTCTCAAAAGGATCCATAGTTTTAACTCCTATCACCGAATATTGATTTTGTCTGTCCTTGAGCTTCCTACAAATGGAATTTTGCAAAGTGCACTCTTTGCATCTGGTTTGACTAGCCTATAAATACATCCTTGCATATATCAGTAGTTCACTTTTCTTTATTTCTAAGTAGTGTCCCATTGCATGAATCTGATACAATCTGTCGATCCATTTACCTGTTAGTAGATACTTGGATTCTTTCCTGTTTGAAGTTATTTTGACTAAATCTGCTAGAAACATTTATGTACAAGGTTGTTGTTTTTTTCTGTAGACACATGTTTTTCATTTTCTTTTGTAAATAAATACCTAGAAATGGAATTATTTGGTCATAAGGTAGGTTTCTGTTTAACTTTACAAGGAGCTGTCAAACAATTTTCCAGTGTCTATCCAATTTTTTCTCCACCAGTGGTGTAAAAAGAGGGGTGTTAATTCCAAATTCTCAGCAACAGTGATGTTGTCAGTCTTTCCTCTCAGTGATTCCTGTGAATGGAACTAAATTTGTCTTTCCTATGTGAATAGGTCCAAACCTCTCCCAGCCTGTGACTTGTCTATTCACTCTCTAACTAGTGTCTTTTTAAAACTATATTTTATTTTTTTATTATTGGATAGAGAGAAACAGAAATCGAGGCAGAAGGGGGAGATAGAAAGGGCCAGAGAAAGATGGGTGGGGAAGATAGTAGACTGCTTATACAAAGAGACTCTCATGCCGAGCAGTACTCTGGGAGAGAGAGAGAGAGACAGAGACCTACAATGCTGTGAAGTTTACTCCCCACCCCTTTCAGGTGGGGACTAGGGGCTTGAACCTAGGTCCTTGTTCATGATAACACAGGAACTCAGTGGAGAGAGCCACCACCCAGCCCCTCTAACTGTGTCTTTAAATGAGCACACATGGTGACTGCTTTAAGAACACCCAATAAATTGATCTATTGTTTAATGATTTGTAGTTTATGTGACCTCTTTAATGTTTTTCTCACTCCAAGGTCATGAGATATTCTGCTCTCTTCTTTTTAAATTTTTTTAAATTATCTCTATTTATTTACTGGACAGAGACAGCCAGAAATTGAGACAGTATGGGGAGATTGAGAAGGAAAGGGACAGAAAGACACCTGCAACACTGCTTCACCACTCACAAAGCTTTTCTCCGGCAATTGGGGACTGGGGGCTCAAACCCGGGGCCTCGCACATTGTAACATGTGCACTCAATCAGGTGCATCACCACCCAGCCCTGACAACTCCTCCTCCTCCCCTCCTCCTCCTCCCCTCCTCCTCCTCCTCCTCCTCCCCATCTCCTCCTCCTTTCCTCCTCCTCCTCCTCTCCTCCTCCTCCTCCCCATCTCCTCCTCCTCCTCCTCCCCTCCTCCTCCTCCTCCTCCCCTCCTCCTCCACCTCCTCCCCATCTCCTCCTCCTTTCCTCCTCCTCCTCTCCTCCTCCTCCTCCCCATCTCCTCCTCCTTCCTCCTCCTCCCCTCCTCTCCTCCTCCTCCTCCCCTCCTCCTCCTCCTTCCTCCTCCTCCCCTCCTCTCCTCCTCCTCCTCTCCTCCTCCTCCTTTCCTCCTCCTCCTCCTCTCCTCCCCTCCTCCTCCTTTCCTCCTCCTCCTTTCCTCCTCCTCCTCTCCTCCCCTCCTCCTCCTCCTTTCCTCCTCCTCCTTTCCTCTTCCTCCTCCTTTCCTCCTCCTCCTCCTCCTTTCCTCCTCCTCCCCTCCTCCTCCTCCCCTCCTCCTCCTCCTCCTCCTTTCCTCCTCCTCCCCTCCTCCTCCTCCCCTCCTCCTCCTCCTTTCCTCCTCCTCCTCCTCCCCTCCTCCTCCTCCTTTCCTCCTCCTCCTCCTTTCCTCCTCCTCCCCTCCTCCTCCTCCCCTCCTCCTCTTCCTTTCCTCCTCCTCCTCCTCCCCTCCTCCTCCTCCTTTCCTCCTCCTCCCCTCCTCCTCCTCCCCTCCTCCTCCTCCCCTCCTTCTCCTCCTCCTCCCCACCTCCTCCTCCTCCCCACCTCCTCCTCCTCCTCCCCTCCTCCTCCTCCTCCCCTCCTCCTCCTCCCCATCTCCTCCTCCTCCTCCCCTCCTCCTCCTCCCCTCCTCCTCCTCCTCCCCATCTCCTCCTCCTTTCCTCCTCCTCCTCCCCTCCTCCTCCTCCCCTCCTCCTCCTCCTCCCCATCTCCTCCTCCTTTCCTCCTCCTCCTCCCCTCCTCCTCCTCCCCTCCTCCTCCTCCTCCTTTCCTCCTCCTCCTCTCCTCCTCCTCCTCCCCTCCTCCTCCTCCTCCTCCCCTCCTCCTCCTCCCCTCCTCCTCCTCCCCTCCTCCTCCTCCTCCCCATCTCCTCCTTCTTTCCTCCTCCTCCTCCTCTCCTCCTCCTCCTCCCCTCCTCCTCCTCCCCTCCTCCTCCTCCCCTCCTCCTCCTCCCCTCCTCCTCCTCCTCCTTTCCTCCTCCTCCTCTACTCCTCCACCTCCCCATCTCCTCCTCCTTTCCTCCTCCTCCCCTCCTCTCCTCCTCCTCTCCTCCTCCTCCTCCCCTCCTCCTCCTTTCCTCCTCCTCCCCTCCTCTCCTCCTCCTCCTCTCCTCCTCCTCCTTTCCTCCTCCTCCTCTCCTCCCCTCCTCCTCCTTTCCTCCTCCTCCTTTCCTCCTCCTCCTCTCCTCCCCTCCTCTTCCTTTCCTCCTCCTCCTTTCCTCCTCCTCCTCCTTTCCTCCTCCTCCTCCTCCTCCTTTCCTCCTCCTCCCCTCCTCCTCCCCTCCTCCTCCTCCTCCTTTCCTCCTCCTCCCCTCCTCCTCCTCCTTTCCTCCTCCTCCTCCTCCTCCTTTCCTCCTCCTCCCCTCCTCCTCCCCTCCTCCTCCTCCTCCTTTCCTCCTCCTCCCCTCCTCCTCCTCCTTTCCTCCTCCTCCTCCTCCCCTCCTCCTCCTCCTTTCCTCCTCCTCCCCTCCTCCTCCTCCCCTCCTCCTCCTCCCCTCCTTCTCCTCCTCCTCCCCACCTCCTCCTCCTCCCCACCTCCTCCTCCTCCTCCCCTCCTCCTCCTCCTCCTCCTCCTCCCCTCCTCCTCCTCCCCTCCTCCTCCTCTTCCTCTTCCTCCTCCTCCTCCTCCTCCTCCTCCTCCTCCTCCTCCTCCTCCTCCTCCTCCTCCTCCTCCTCCTCCTTCTTCTTCTTCTTCTTCTTCTTCTTCTTCTTCTTCTTCTTCTTTTTAACCAGAACACTGATCAGCTTTGGCTTGTGGTGGTGCAGGGGATTGAACCTGGGACTTTGAAGTCTCAGGCATTAGAGTCTCTTTGCATAACCATTATTCTGTCTACCTCTGCTCTCTTCTCATTTAGAAATTTCCATTTTTTTTCTTTTTTTCCTTCCAGTTTAAGGTCTATAATTCTTTTCATGTTGTGTATGGTATGAGCTCAGGTTTAACTCTTCCCACACACAGATATTCAATTATCCAGTTTACCACAATTTGCCAAAGGGATTTTTCTTTTTTAAAAATTTTATTTATTTATGAGAAAGATAGGAGGCAAGAGAAAGAACCAGACATCACTCTGGCACATGTGCTGCCGGGGATCGAACTCAGGACCTCATGCTTGAGAGTCCAAAGCTTTATCACTGCGCCACCTCCCGACCACCAGGGGATTTTTCTTACTTCATTGATTTGCTTTGGTAATTTTTGTCAAAAACTATGAAGTATATGAATCCAAGTCTATTTCTGGAATCTTTTTCTACTTAGCATATCTGTCTATCCTTGTGCTGATACCAAATCTTATGGTTGCTATAATCTTTTAAAAATTTTTTATTGGGGATAATAATGGGTTCCAGTGAATAGTAAAATACAATAGTTGGTACAGATGTAACACTTCTCAGATTTCCACATAACACTCTAATTCCCCACCTCCTCTGCCATCATGTTGCAGGACCTGAACACCACCCCCCACCCCACCCCAGAGTCTTTTACTATGGTGAAATATACTAAATTCAGTCCAAGTTCCGCTTAGTGTTCTCCCTTCTGTTCTTATTTGATTGCTATAATCTTATATTAAGTCCTAAGAAAGGTCTTCATATTGCATTTCTCCTGTTTCAATTTCTAGTGTAATTTATGTCTTCTGAGTGAACTTGAGAACCTTTCAGATCCTAATGCCTCAAACCAGCACACATACCAGTGTTAACTATTTCTCCTTGTCGGCTCTGCTCATGCAGACCCAGATCATACTACCATAGCCTTCTCTACAATATTTGCACACGCTCTTCCCAACTCTAGTAATTCCTTTCACACTTCTTCTGAAAAGGTGCCGTTTCTTCCAGGTGGGTCAGAGGACATCTCTGTGAGATAAACATTTCTCCTTTCACCCAACTGTTTTTGCCCATACTCCAGCGTGCCAGCTAGAGTTCTATGCTATATCTAGGAGGGGTTATTTCTTCCTGCTCTCCCAGAGTTCACAAAGTCTTCTTCAAATCCATCAGTTTTGTTCCAATCATAGAAAAGTATGAAAAACTTCAAACTATTGAAGTTGGGCAGTGGCATCCCCAGTAGAGTCCACACATCACCACATACAAGGACCTGGGTTCAACGCCACAGTCCCCACCTCCAGGGTAGACCTGCATGAAGAGTGTAGCAGTACGGCAGGTTTCTCCCTCTCTCTCTCTCTCTCTCTCTCTCTCTCTCTCTGAGAAACAAAGGGGGAAATGGCCGCCAGAAGCAGTGGAATCATCATGTAGGCCCTGGGCTCCAGTGAAAACCCTGGTGGAAGAATTGAAAAAAAGGGTAGCTTTTATTTTCCTGTGTTATTCCTGAAGCTTCATTCTTTCACACAACTGTCTAACTAGTAGAAGAAGCCTTTAGCTATTCTTGCTTATACAAAGTGATTTTCTAGAAGAATATAGTGTTGGAATTGAGAAATAAAGGATGGAAGTGAGCATTAAAGAAAGGAAGAGAGAAACATTCCTAGTTTTACTAGTCTTCACTGGTTCACTCATGTATTCAACAACTATTGATTTAGCATCTACTAAGTGTCAGTGGTCTAATGGTTATGCAAACAGACTTTCATGCCTGAGGCTCCAAAGTCCAGGTTCAGTCCCCTGCACCACCATAATCCAGAGCTGGACAGCACTCTGCTTAAAAAACAAACAACAACAATAAAAAACAAAACAAAACTGGGGTTTGGGGTGGGGGTAGACTACAGGTCCAAGAAGGATGACAGAGGACCTAGTGGGGGTTGTATTGTTATATGGAAAACTGAGAAATGTTATGCATGTACAAACTATTGTATTTACTGTCGAATGTAAAACATTAATTCCCCAATAAAGAAATTAAAAAAAAATCTCTAAGTGTCAGTGCTCTTGGCACTGCTCATAAAGTATGAACAACAAAAAGTCACTGCTGTCATGGGACTCATGTTCTAATAGAGACAGATAGACAAAAAAGTAAACAAACAAACAAAAATGTAAAACTCTGAGCAATGGTAATTGCTACCATAATAAACTGGATTAAGGAGCATAAGACATGATGGCTGTGAGGTTGATAGTGAGGAGGTGAGAGGTATTCAGTCATGAGTGGATATAGAACAGAGAGCACAAGACACTTAGAGAGTGAGGCATGGCAGAAATGAGTGAAAGAACATTCCTGGCAGAAAAGAGTGCAAAGGCAAGAGCCACCCGGACCTAGACTTGGAGGAGGCCAGGATATCGGCCAGAGAATGACAGAGGGGTGATAGGGCCGGAGGTAAGGTCGGGCAAGCAAAGAACGGGAAGTCAGAGCACACAGTACTCTGTAAGCCTGGCTCTTCCCCTGAACAAGACATCAATGCCCTGCATACTTCTGAATTGGCATACTTCTGAGCTGTGGTCTGACTCACATTTAAAAAGCCTCGCTCTGTGCTGCCGTGTGCAGAACCCAGTCACGTGGATTATAAACTGACTGATTTTCATTTGGCAACATGACTCTGCATATCACTTGTATAGATTAAAAAAAAAAAAAAAAGCAAATGACCCCATTGCCTGCTACAAAATTAAATCCTGGTAGAATTCTCACAGCTGCCTGAGGCCAGGCCCCATGGGCAAGCAAGATGGGGCCCAGAACTCTGTTTCTGATTTTCATCTCAGTCTTTTAAATGCAGGGATGCCCAGAGGGAAATCCAGAGGAGAGAGAGGGTGTGGGTTGACTTCAAATTGCAATATGTTGGCTAAGAATTCCAAGCAGACCGACTACTTGGTATTAAAACACAGTATTTTATAACTATATATCTTGTGCTTATATGTACCTATATGAACACCCATTTCATTTTAAAAACTAGCCAGCTCTCCAAACTCCTCCTGCCAGTAGAGTGTATCATTCGGTTGTCCCATATGTCTCATATTGTCTCATGGCAAAATGGGTGTCCTCAAGGCAACCCAGAGCTCAGCTGGACACTCAGCCTTGGTCTGTGTGGAGCCTCTGCTCCCTGCCCAGTGTGAGGCTGAGAAACTGCAGCCACTTCCCGAGTGGGGCAGGCAGAGGGAGGGGCTGTGAGTGGGCCTGTGCAGGGATCAGCTTATCTTTCTTCTGCACCTTATCTGTCAAGTCCTTCGACATGGGGCAGAGGTTGCTGCCAGGGCCATTGTTGCCTGCAAAAGTGGAGAGAGAAGCCGCTTGGTTGCCAGGTAAGGCCAGGTGCAAAGTTCTGCTGAATCTTGACCTGAGTTCCATCTCCTGGAAATGTGTCTCCTCAGGTTCCAGACCTCACCTGTGATTTGCAGCTGGATTTCTTCTGCATATGAGAGAAGGGTCCTTTCTGTTTGGAGAGGCTGATCAGAGTGGGCCTCTCAGCTGAAGTCTGCCTTGCTCATTTTCCCTCTCCCCTACACACCCCTCAGCTCCGGGACTTCCTCCCCACTTCCTTCTCTAACCTGCTGGCTCTAAAGCAACCATCCAGATGCTCTAACTGGCATTTCCTTGGCAAGACCTCTCACTTCATCCAGAAGAGAGGGTCACTCCTTTCTACATGCCCACAAGACTCTGTAGGCAACCACCCCACACCCACCCATGACTCCCCTGGCAATACACAGGACTTCTGTGTGTCTGGTCTAGTCTACTTCTCTGCACCCACCTGTCAGTCTGAAAGTTCATTTCAGGCAGGAGTTACCTTGGTGACATGTAGATTTTGCTGGATAGATAGATGTGCAATCCATTTGTTCTTCAATTACTAAACAGAGCCTGGGCACATATCCATTTTTACATGAATAGACTCTCAAGTTGACTCTTTTTCCAAGTCTTAGCAAATGTTAAAGAGAAAAAGAGAGGTCTGGGAGGTGATGTGGTGAATAACGTGTTGGATTCTCAGGCATGAGGTCCCAAGTTCAATCCCTGGCATCACATATGCCTAAGCGATGCTCTTGTTCTCTCTCTCTCTCTCTTTCATCCCTCTTTCTCCCTTACTCGTGAATAAATGAATTAATCTTAAATATGTGTATGCATATAGAAAGAAAGAAAGAGAGGAAGGAAGGAAGGAAGGAAGGAAGGAAGGAAGGAAGGAAGGAAGGAGGGAAGAAGAGAAAGAAGGAAGGAGGAGAGAGAGAGGAGATCTAGACATGTCTTCACAATTCAAGAACGGCAATAGGTCCTGCCCCTCCCCAGCCCCTCAGAGGACTGACTGGGTTCCCCCTTCCCTGTGCAACCTGAAGAGAGAAGAGGACAGAGGCTGTAGAGAGACACCCGCCCTGCTGCACACCATAGCACCAAGCCCGCACTGACCAGCCAGCTGCATCCTCCTAACCAACCCGCTGCATCAAGCCGACCTCACTCCTCCATTCTGTAGAGAGCTCGGTGCTGGGACCCCCAGACTCTCCCTTCACAGCACATTGTCTCTCAGGGAAGAGGACACAGGAGGACTGAAATCTGTGAAGAAGAAGCATGGGAAAGCAAAGACAAATGGGAAGGGACTGGATAAGAGGGAGAAAAAACCAAAACAGTAGGTGTCGGAGCAGGAAGCAGGATAAAGAGAGACCCCCTCCTCCTCCTTCCTCTTTGAACAAGAAAGCAGGTGGGCAAACTGTAACAAGGAAGATGGAGGAGAAATGCTGGAGAGAAAGACCTGAGTGGATAAGTGTCGGAGAAGATTCTCAGGTATGTGGGTCAGCCTGGGAGAAGGAAGAGGTTTCTGCTTTCCCAGGAGAGACTGGAAGGAGGCCGCTGACGTCTTAAATGGCAGCCAAAGCCCGAGCAAGGACTGAGTGTGTACGGCCGGCCTGTGCTGAGGTACGACAAGCTCACTTCCAGGTGAGGAGCTAATGAGTGCAGGGACAGACAAGAGAGACCCAGGAGAGAGAGGGAGGGGGCTGGAGATCTGAGAGGTTAGCAAAGGCAGGGGGACACTGAATGTTGCAATCAAAACCACATGGCCACCAGCACTAAAGTATTATTATTTTTTTTATGGCCACCAGGGTTACCACTCACTGGGACTCAGTGCCAACACTATAAATCCATGCCCCCCCCCCCCATTTTATTAGCTATGACAGAGAGGAAATGAGAGAAGGGGGAGATAGAAAGAGATAGAAAGGGACCAGGTGGTGGCGCACCTGGTTGAGCGCACGTGTTACAGTGCACAAGGACCCGGGTTTGAGTCCCCGGCCCCCACCTGCAGGGAGAAAGCTTTGCGAGTGATGAACCAAGGTTGCAGGTGTCTCTCTGTCTCTCTCCCTCTCTATCTCCCCCTTCTTTCTCTATTTCTGGCTGTCTTTATCCAATAAATAAATAATGATAATTTTTTTAAAAGACAATATCTATTTAAGAAAAAAGAAATGGATAGAAAAAGAGATACCTGCAGACCTGCTTCACCTCTCAGGAAGCATCCCCACTACAGATGGAGGGGGCTTTTTTTTTTTTTTTCCCAGAGCAGCGTTCAGTTCTGGTTAAAGGTGATGTGGGGGACTGAACCTGGGACTTTGGAGCCTCAGGCATGAGAGTCTCTTTACATAACCATTATGTTATCGACCCCCCTGGAAGTGGGGGCTCGAACCTGGATCTCTGAGTTCAACCAGGTGTGCCACTCAGCCCCAACTCTGAAGTATTTTCTTTCTGAACCTTTATAGAAAATATTTTCCAGTCCTGTTAGTAGACCATCAGGATGGAGAAGGGTAGGAACATGTCTTTTCTTTGTCTTCCTGGACAGTCCTACAATCCAGGGAGGTGAGGCCAGGGAGATTGCTCGGCCTGTTACAGCTCCAGCTTGCATGCCCACGGCCCCAGAGGTCACAGGTTCAGTCCCCGGCACCATCTTGTGCCAGAGCTAAACAGTGCTATGGTCTCTCTCTCCTCTCACTCTATCACTCTGGTAATAAATACATACGTATGTATTTTTTCAGATAAAATACAAGGATATAGAGAGTCATCAAAAATACAGATGGAGGAGCCAAGCAGTGGCTCCCCCAGTGGGGTGCACACGTTACTGAGCTCAAGGACACAGATCCAAGCCCCTGACCTCCCCCTTTCTGCAGGGAAGCAACTTCACTAGTGGTGAAGCAGCACTGTAGGTCTCTCTACTTATCTCTGTCTCTTTCTCCCCTCCTGTTTCTCTTTGTCTCTCATGTATCAAAAAAAAAGAAAAGGGGGGTAAAATGGCCACTGAACAGGGGAGGTCATGCAGACATTGAGTTCCAGTAGTTAGCCTGGTGGCAAAGAGCGAGAGAGAGAGAGAGAGAGAGAGAGAGAGAGAGAGAGGGAGAGAGAAAGAAAGAGAAAGAGAGAGGTGCAAAAGCATCAGACAACATCTTAAACAAAGCAAGCTTGTTCTCTCTACCTGTAGAGAAGATAGCAGCTGTGACCCTCTAAAGGCAGTATGTGTTTGCACTCACACTTTTAAAAGTGGTGAGTGAGGACTGGTAGCCAGGGCAGTAATGTTTACCACAGCACTTTGAAACTTTGACATCAGGCTGGTTTAGGAGCCCTGATGTTTTTGTTCAGATGGAAACAACCAAACTACACCTGCAAATACCAATCATGCTCACACTCGGGCCGAGTCACATTTTCATCTGCACTCAGTGTTCTGCTAGATCGTAAGTTTCCGACTCAGTGCAGCAAAGCCTCACATAGGCAGTGAACTCTTTTATAGACCCTCCGACCTCTGAGCATGTGGCAGCTGGAACATTGGCAGAGAGGCCTGATAAGAAACCAGCCTGGGCCTGAGATGGAATGAACATTTCTAATCCGAGTAAGAACAATGACACGGAAATGGATAGGCGTGCTGTGTGGGATGATGGGAAAGCATGGGAGAGCATAGAGGAACTCCTCTATCCTCGAGATGGAGGTCTGAAAAGACACTCCCACCTGTCAGTCTATCCCTTTCAGGGATAGAGCTTGGCGGGAGACGCTTTTCCTGACTCAGCTTCCCCTTATCAGCCTCCCAGGCTTCACAGAGGCCTGCAGCTTCTAACACCTAACTCATTCCTCTGCTGCAAACCAAATGGTTGCCCGCTTGAATACTTCCTCACACTGCCTTGCCATTAACATAACAATGAGACTTCCACACACACCCCACTTCCCGGTTCTTTGATCATCATGGCTTACATCAATACTCTGCCATTCTCTGCTTTATCTCACTCTGCTGTTTTAACAACCATGTCCTTCCTAACACCTTTAGACAATTAAAATTTCTTGCCCCATGGAAACTAATTGTTTTGACTTTTTGTATCTCATCAATTCCGGTCATTCCTTAGCTCTCCCCACTATAGGGACACTGACCCTTTGAAAACCTGTGATTTCTGACATATGTGAAAATGTTCTTTGTCCTACCGTGCTATATAAGCCTTGTCCTTTCTCTGAATAAATTGGAAGTTCATACCTGAGTTTCCCCTGGCGCTTCTTTCTGCATCATGTGACCACTAGAATCGGTGACGAGAAGGCCAGTGGCTTACCTCTGTTGTGAGGCCACCCACATGAGCACCAGTAGCGGTGTCTAGAGGAAACCAGGACCACAGGGACAGGGGAGCAGGAGCGTCCAGGAGGACACATGCACAAAGGCCTGGGTCCCATCAGTATCAGACCTAGGGCCAGGCAGTGGCGCATCTGGCTAAACACACACATCGCAGTGCGCAAGGACCCAGGTTCAAGCCCCAGCTCCCCACCTGCAGGGGGAAAGCTTCAGGAGTGGTGCAACAGGGCTGCAGGTGTCTCTCTGTCTGTCTCCCTCTCGATCTCCCTTTCCCTTCTCAATTTCTGCCTCTAACCAAAAATAAATTTAAAAAATATTAAAAGAAGGAGAAGAAGAAGGTGGTGGTCTGTGGGGGCAGTGACATAGCTCACTTGGGGGGTGCCTACTTTGCTGCATGATGCCCACATTCAAGCCTGATAGCCACCATACTGGGGAAAGCTCTGGTGTTGTGGTGTCTTTCCCTTGGTCTCTGTCCCCTTCTTCCTATCTGAAAAAGTCCTGCCATGGTGAAGCCTCAGCAATGACAAAGAAGCCAGAGGAGGAGAAAGAGGAGCTCTGAGGTGATGTCTCTGTCATTACAGTTCTCTCTCTCCTTTTCCCTCTGAGGGGATGTCTCTGTCATTACAGCTCTCTCTCTCTCCTTTTCCCTCTGAGGGGATGTCTCTGTCATTACAGCTCTCTCTCTCCTTTTCCCTCTGAGGGGATGTCTCTGTCATTACAGCTCTCTCTCTCTCCTTTTCCCTCTGAGGGGATGTCTCTGTCATTACAGCTCTCTCTCTCCTTTTCCCTCTGAGGGGATGTCTCTGTCATTACAGCTCTCTCTCTCCTTTTCCCTCTGAGGGGATGTCTCTGTCATTACAGCTCTCTCTCTCCTTTTCCCTCTGAGGGATGCCTCTGTCATTACAGTTCTCTCTCTCCTTTTCCCTCTGAGGGGATGTCTCTGTCATTACAGCTCTCTCTCTCCTTTTCCCTCTGAGGGATGCCTCTGTCATTACAGCTCTCTCTCTCCTTTTCCCTCTGAGGGGATGTCTCTGTCATTACAGCTCTCTCTCTCCTTTTCCCTCTGAGGGGATGTCTCTGTCATTACAGCTCTCTCTCTCTCCTTTTCCCTCTGAGGGATGTCTCTGTCATTACAGCTCTCTCTCTCCTTTTCCCTCTGAGGGGATGTCTCTGTCATTACAGCTCTCTCTCTCCTTTTCCCTCTGAGGGATGTCTCTGTCATCACAGCTCTCTCTCTCCTTTTCCCTCTGAGGGATGTCTCTGTCATTACAGCTCTCTCTCTCCTTTTCCCTCTGAGGGATGTCTCTGTCATTACAGCTCTCTCTCTCTCCTTTTCCCTCTGAGGGATGTCTCTGTCATTACAGCTCTCTCTCTCCTTTTCCCTCTGAGGGATGTCTCTGTCATTACAGCTCTCTCTCTCTCTCTCCTTTCCCCCCCTGGGGTTGCCGCGCCGCCACTAGGAATCCACTGCTTCGTGTTGGCCTTTCTTTCTTTCCTTCTCTCCTTTTTTTAAAAATTCATTTTATTCGATAGGACAGAGAGAAATTGAGAGAGGAAGTGAGTGATAGGGAGGGAGGGAGAGAAAGAGAGAGATACCTGCTTCACCACTTGTGAAGCATCTCTGAGGCAGGTGGGAAGCAGGGGTTTGAACCTGGGACCTTACGTGTGTCCTTGCACTTAGCACTTAGCACCACCACCTGGCCTCCTTCTCTCCTCTTTGAGTGAAGATTTGCTACAGGATCAGGGAACTCCACAGTAGCCTGTGGCTGACTCCTCTAGCATTCCTAGGCAGTTTTCCACGTAGAGGTCCCTCTTTTCAACTCAGGAAACAAAGACAGCCAAAGAGAGGTTCTGTCCCTAGCAAACGATGAGCCAGGACTCAGTGGACAGTCCCTGTGCTGAGTGGCCATTACCATGTCAGCTTCCGTGCTGCACCTTTCCTGGGGGATCCTGCAAAGAGCTAGACGCCTCTGAGCTCACGCCCCTTGCAGTAAATGATGGTCCAGGTGTTGCTTGTGTTGCTCTGCTCGAGAAAAGTGCACCTCACAGAGATGGGAAGAGGCACGTTAGCCACTAAGGCAGCGCCGTGTCTGTGTTTCAAGCGCTGCTCTGCCCAGTCAGTACTGCTGTTCACAAAGCAGCAGCTGCCTTGAGAGCTTGGAAAGGAAACAGGGGGCCAGGCGATGGCACACCTAGTTAAATGCATGTCACCTGGCACAGAGAACCGGGTTCAAGCCCCAAGGCCCACCTGCAGGGGGAAAGCTACACAAGAGGGGAAATAGTGTTGCCGGTGTCTCTTTCTATTCTCTCTCTCTCTCTTCCCCTCTTTCTCCTCTCAATTCCTCTATCCTATCAAATTCAATAACGTTAAAGGAAATCATGCCTTTCTTCAATGAACGATTCCAATTACAAAGAAGACTAAGGCAAGCATAAACCTATGGGACTACATCAAATTTAAAAGCTTCTGCACAGCAAAAGAAACCACTACCCAAACCAAGAGACCCCTCACAGAATGGGAGAAGATCTTTACATGCCATACATCAGACAAGAGGCTATTAACAAAAATACATAAAGAGCTTGCCAACCTCAACCACAAGAAAACAAATAACCCCATCCAAAAATGGGGGGAGGCCATGGACAGAATATTCACCACAGAAGAGATCCAAAAGGCCGAGAAACACATGGAAAAATGCTCCAAATCTGATTGTCAGAGAAATGCAAATAAAGACAACAATGAGATACCACTTCACTACTGTGAGAATGTCATACATCAGAAAAGGTAACAGCAGCAAATGCTGGAGAGGTTGCGGGGTCAAAGGAACCCTCCTACACTGCTGGTGGGAATGTCAATTGGTCCAACCTCTGTGGAGAACAGTCTGGAGAACTCTCAGAAGGCTAGAAATGGACCTACCCTATGATCCTGCAATTCCTCTCCTAGGGGTATATCCTAAGGAACCCAACATATCCATACAAAAAGATCTGTGTACACATATGTTCTTGGCAGCACAATTTGTAATAGCCAAAACCTGGGAGCAACCCAGGTGTCCAACAACAGATGAGTGACTGAGCAAGTTTTGGTATATATACACAATGGAATACTACTCAGCTATTAAAAATGTTGACTTTACCATTTTCAGCCAATCTTGGATGGACCTTGAAAAATTCATGTTAAGTGAAATAAGCCAGAAACAGAAGGATGAATATGGGATGATCTCACTCTCAGGCAGAAGTTGAAAAACAAGATCAGAAGAGAAAACACTAGTAGAACCTGAACTGGAATATTGCACCAAAATAAAAGACTCTGGGGTGGGTGGGTGGGTGGGGAGAATACAGAACCAAGAAGGATGACAGAGGACCTAGTGGGGGTTGTATTGTTATATGAAAACTGAGAAATGTTATGCATGTACAAACTATTATATTTACTGTCGAATGTAAAACATTATTTTCCCAATAAAGAAATAAAAAAAAAAAAAGAAATCATGTCTTAAAACTAGAAAGGAAGGAAAGAGTCACACACGTGTGCACACACACACGCACAAACACCAATTAGCCTCCAACCTAGGAGAGTGGGTGACTCTAGTGCGGAACTGAGTCAACCTAGGAGAGTGGGTGACTCTAGTGCAGAACTGAGTGGCCCCCTGACAGTAACCACACGGGTTAGGAGCAGGCACTGGGGCCTCCAGGAAGAGGTGACTCTTTAGAGCAGGTGACCCACTCCTGGCCCTTGTGGACATTCACCTCACTTTGTCTCTCTGAATGGACAGAGTGAGATAGTCTACATGACTCACTTATAAGAGGAGCTCAGTGATTATTTGTGAAGGTGACAAATTAACTGGCAGAGGGAAGTAATGCCACCAATTGCTTTCTACTTCTAGAGCAGAGAAGACAGGGAAACCCAGTAGCCACCATCAGGGTGAATTCTGCTTTTCAACACTGGCTTTTGGGGGAGGGGCAAGAGTCTGGGGCTCCCCACCTGCGGGGGGGGGAGGGGGTCGCTTCACTAGTGGTGAAGCAGGTCTGCAGGTGTCTTTCTCTCCCCCTCTGTCTTCCCCCTCCTCTCTCAAGTTCTCTCTGTCCTATCCAAAAACAGCAGCAACAACAATGGGAAAAGGAAAATAAAAGATGGCCTCCAGGAGCAGTGGATCCGTAGTGCAGACACAGCCCCAGAGATAACCCTGGAGGCAAAAAAAGAAAAGAAAAGAAAAGAAAAGAAAAGAAAAGAAAAGAAAAGAAAAGAAAAGAGCAAGCCACAGGCTCCATCATGAGGGTCAAACCACTTCTGTCAGTCTTTGTCACCACCTTGTTAAAACAAGGTCCCCCGTGCAAACTACTCAGTAGCTAATTGGTGTTGGAAGCCAGCCCACCAGTTTTACAAACCTGTTCCCTCCCTCCCCTGGCCCCTTGACTCCTGTAAGGCCTTCTAATGGTTGCCAAGGTCAAGGAGGAAAGTAAGTCATGGGTATATTTGGTGGGGCCAGATCTCACTCAGAGGCCACAGCACAGAGACACTCCCAGAACCTCTCATTAAAACACCTACATTTCGCAGAAGCACAAGGACCAGCATAAGGATCTCGGTTCGAACCCCAGCTCCCCACCTACAGGGGAGTTGCTTCACAGGCGGTGAAGCAGGTCTGCAGGTGTCTATCTTTCTCTCCTCCTCTCTGTCTTCCCCTCCTCTCTCCATTTCTCTCTGTCCTATCCAACAACGACGACAACAACAATAATAACTACAACAATAAAACAACAAGGGCAACAAAAGGGAATAAATAAATAAAATAAATATTTTAAAAAAAACAAAAAACGCCTACATTTGCCCAAGACGCTTGGATTGCATTGCCCCGGGGCTGCAACGGTGCCTGCTCACTGCCAACTGTGTGTGGACAAAACTCTGCATCAGCCCTTCTTGTCCCATTACAACCTTATTATCATATTTATTAGCTGGGCTCCCTGGAGGACACTGGTTGGCATATCTAAGAAGTGAGTTAAGTGCTCTCCTTGGCAAGAGGGGGGAATGGCACCTCCCTGAGGCACATAAACTTCCAGTTTGCGCTCACAATGGCTCCCAGCCCAAGACAAGCCATCTATGGGGACGGGACAACGGGCTCCCAAACTGTAATTATCTTCCATCCACACTACTATAAAATGACTAGGTTGTTACCACCACTTTTATCTCAAAGAACAGCCCGTTGACTAAAATTTAACAGCCCTGCAGCCGTTCCATGAATTCATTACAGTGTGAGGGGAAAATAAACACAAACTTCACCCATCATGTTGTTTTAAATCACATTAGCCTAATTGCTTGATACTCTTAAGTTTGCCTCTTCTCGTCTCCCTCAATCACTTCCCTCCTCGTTGGAGTCTGTCTGGTGGCCTGCTTCCTCTTTTGTCCTTAGAGGACACACTGTACCCAGAGCGCAGGGAAGTTGAATAAGGGGAGACAGCCGACACCTCTTTGCAATAATTATAGAGAAGGAAGGTTAGGCTACTGTTTTGATTTTGTTCTTGGGGGGGGGGGGCAACTTCCTTTTTCCTTCTTGCCCACAAGAATAATATTCTCTAGGAAGAGCGGTCCTGAAATGAGCGCAGCCTAGAATGTTCCCAGCTGTGACCATGGACTGTCTGCTCAGACTGACAGGGACTCAGAGATTGCACAGGCCCATAAATATGAATATATAGAAGTCCTAGATGGATGGAGTAAACCGTTAATGGTATTTATAGACTTTCCTCATGTTTGGGAGCTACTCTCTGCCCTAATCCAGCTTTTTGGCCCTATTCTCAACTCTGACAGCAGATTCCTAGACAATACTTCTAGCCCACCTCCATGTTAGCTATAAGGCTCAGGAAAAATCACTAAAGTCATGGGCCCCTTGGAACATACCTAAAATAGACTTCCTAATTTCTTCCCACCCAAAGACCTCTAATTTCATCTGCTCTATTCCTACCTTTGGGTTCATATTTATTAAACGATTTGTCTTGCTTTACATCTTACTGCCTTTCAGCCACCAGATAATACTATGATTCCTTCCTGACTTCCGTGGGCAGACCACCCCACCAATGTATCCAGGAGCCCTGCCTCCTTAGAGCTTTGCCCCACTAGGGAAGGAGAGAGCCAGGCTGGGAGTATGGATCCACCTGCCAACACCCATGTTCTTCGAGGAAGCAATTACAGAAGCCAGACCTTCCACCTTCTGCGTCCCTCAGTGACCTTAGGTCCATGTTCCCAGAGGGATCAAGAATAGGAAAGCTATCAGGGGAGGGGATGGGATACAGAGGTCTGGTGGTGGGAACTGTGTGGAGTTGTACCCCTCTTACCCTATGGTCTTGTCAGTGTTTCCATTTTATAAATAAAAATCTTAAAAAGGGGGGTTCTGTGAAGAGCATCAGGGCCAGGGGGAGTGAAAGATACATGGGGCCACTCCTGCAAAATAAGGAGAAAGAAATTTAAGACATAAGCAAAGAATGTGAAAATACCCAAGGGCTTTTTACAATGTAGAAAACCAATGCTACCTGAACTAAATAATAATAATAATAAAGATACAGGGCCTTTGAGAATGTATGGGGAATTTTATTTCTGAATTTTATTGTTGTTTATGTTGTATAATAATATATACCACAAGTGTAAAAGCCGTGTTATATATGCATGTGTGTGTGTGTGTGTGTGTGTGTGTGTGTGTGTGTAGAGACAGAATATTTACTCAAGAAATTATTTATATTCATGTTAGCAAAGGAATCTATATGAAATTTTCAAGCACTTGAGTGTTCAAGCAGATCTGTGTCAACAAGAGAAGGCACAGCACACGAGGAGGCTGAAGGGAGAAAGCAGTTCAGAAGGAGGCAGAACTGAAGGCCGCAGCGATGGTTGGTGAAGGCTGCTAAGGAGGGCAGTGGGGGAGAGGAAGGGAGTGCAGGGACCTCTTCTGGAAGTTACCTCAGTCAGGACTGGATTTTCACTTTGAAGGCAGTACCATGTGTCCCACCCAGGCTCCAGTCTGGCCCTACCGCATTATAGGAAGCTTTGAGGTTATGGTATTTCTCCCTCTTTCTGTGTCTCTGTCTCCTTCTATATGCTAAAGTCATTTCAAAGTGTTGACGTCAGGAGTCGGGCGGTAGCGCAGCAGGTTAAGCTCAGGTGGCACAAAGTGCAAGGACTGGTGGAAGGATCCCGGTTCGAGCTCCTGGCTCCCCACCTGCAGGGGAGTCGCTTCACAGGCGGTGAAGCAGGTCTGCAGGTGTCTATCTTTCTCTCCCCCTCTCTGTCTTCCCCTCCTCTCTCCATTTCTCTCTGTCTTATCCAACAACAACAACAATAATAGCTACAACAATAAAACAACAAGAGCAACAAAAGGGAATGAATAAATAAATAAATACTTAAAAAATAAAATAAGTCTTCTGTAGATGAAAGAGAACACTGAATTATGTTCTATACCTACTACAGAGTTACTTTAAAAAAAAAAGTGTTGAAGTCGCAAAGATAACCAAAAGGAAACAACAGCAACAAAGCTGTTATCTTCAGTAGCTGGAGAAGCAATAATAGCTTTTAGAAAGGAGGACTGAAAGATAGTATAATAGTTATGCAAAAAATTGTTCATGCATCAAAGGTCCCAAATTCAATCCCCAGTACCATCATAAACCAGAGCTGAACAGTGAGTGCTCTGGGAAAGAGAGAGAGAGAGAGAGAGAGGAATGGTGGTGGGCTGGAGAAATACTGAGGTTAGGGTACCTGTAGGTTGTATAGGTGGAGATGGCTGTTAACAGCTGAAATTCCAACCTGGAACTCAGAGATTAGACAAACAAAAATCTCCAGGTGCACAGTTCTCAGTACTGAGCCTTCCCCTCTCTCTGCTCGTATAAACTTTGTCCAACCAAAAAAGAAAAAAGAAAGAAGAAAATGTAATTCACTTCTCTGTGTCAGTCATTAGAATCGAATGGTCAAAGGGAATGAAGCCATTAACCAGCATAGACCATTCCTGGGCTGATGAGACCAAGTCAGACAGTCAGAATGAGCCTCCACGCAGGAGACTCACATCACCTTCTCTGCAGTAAGGAAGGAACCCAGCGGTCTCACTCTGGGCCTCCTTGCTCTGCCTGCCAGACAGTCCAGAAGCCACTGAAAAACAGTCAGTCAGAGAGGGGTAAGTCACCAGTCAAGCCCCTAGGAAAACCAGTGGCTCTCAGGCAAACTGAATCTCCTGGTGCTTTCTCCCAATACCAAGGACGGCAAACCAAAACTCTGATAGATTAGTGTGAGCGTGGATTCACTCCATCAAGACTGAGCAAAGTGAGTTGAGTGCTTGAGTTTTGCATTAGGAACAATACATTTTCAGCTGTCGTTGACCCTGCAACAAGACATTTAACTAGGACACTTGGGTTTCCTTGCAGCAAAACGTGTTAACCACCTCGTGGGAAGGCAACATCTGTTTCTTTAGACGCGGACCTCAGGAAGAACCACTTGCTCTCCACAGACAGAGCCCCCACATATTATGCAAGTCAGCTCTAAACCAGCAGAGCTGCTGTCCTTCTAAGAGAGGCGAACACCAGAGGGGTAAGAGCACAGAGAAAACGTGCAGAAACAGTTGACAAGCCAAGGAGAGAGACCTTGGGGAAAACCAAACATGCCATCCCCTTGCTCTTGGACTTCCTGCCTCGGGGACAGTGAGAAAGTGAATTTCTGCTAGTGTTCGTTACTGCAGCTCTAGCAGCAAATAGTTACGTTTCCTTCTTTTACTTGTTTCTGAGAGACAGACCCAGGATGTTTGCATATACAAGGCAAATGTTCCACCAGTAGTAAACCACCTTCTCAGCCCCATTATCTTTTGTGACATGGGGAACATAGCACAGCTGTTTTCACCCTACAAAGATATTGTCAATAGAAATTTGACTTGACAGAATGTAAGACTTCTTTTTTATATAAATATTTATTTTATTTTTTTATTTTTAAAATTTGCTTTTATCTCCTTTTGTTTTGTTGTTGTAGTTATTGTTGTTGTTATTGATGTCATCGTTGTTGGATAGGACATAGAGAAATGGAGAGAGGAGGGGAAGACAGTGAGGGGGAGAGAAAGACAGACACCTGCAGACCTGCTTCACCGCCTGTGAAGCGACTCCCCTGCAGGTGGGGAGCCAGGAGCTCAAACCAGGATCCTTATGCCGGTTCTTGCGCTTCGCACCACATACACTTAACCCACTACCCGACCCCAATTTTATTTTATTTTAATGAGAGAGAGAAAGATACAGAGAGAAAGAGACCAGAGAGCTGCTCAGCTCTAGCTTATGTGGTGCTGGGGATTGAACCTGTGACCTCAGAGCCTCAGTCATGAAAGTCTTCTGCAGAACTACTGTGCTGTCTCCCCAGTCCAATGAAGTTTCTTCATTGCATCGTGTGCTCCTTTGTCCTCTTGTTACTCCAAGCTCTTTATTGCTATACATTGCTCTAGCTCTACCTTGATGCTTCATTCCCTGGCTTAGAAGCTTCCATACCCCTCTCAGAAAACTGAAGATAGGATGAGGACACTGACAGGCTGTACATTTTGTGTACACTGGGCATTGCCCAGAATGCCCCAGTTAGAGGGCATCTGTCCAGGGTCAGAAAGTAGCTCATTTGGATAGGGCACTGCTTTGCCACGTGCACGGCCTAGGTTTGAGCCTGGTCCCTTCCACACTGAAGGAAGCTTCAGGATCATTTCTCTGTGTGTTTGTCTCTCTCTGTCTCTCTCTCTCTTTTTTTTTTTTTTTTTTGCCTCCAGGGTTATTGCTTGGGCTCAGTACCTACATTATGAATCCACTGCTCATGAAGGCCATTTTTCCCATTTTGTTGCCCTTGTTGTTGTCATTATTGTTATTGTTACCATTGATGTTGTTGGATAGAACAGAGAGAAATCGAGAGAGGAGAGGGAAGACAGGGAGGGGGAGAGAAAGATAGACAGCTGCAGACCTGCTTCACCACCTGTGAAGGGACTCCCCTGCAGGTGAGGAGCCGGGAACTCAAACTGGGATCCTTACGTGGTCCTTGGGTTTTGCGCCATGTGCGCTTAACCTGCTGCGCAACTGCTCGACCCACTTGTGTCTGTCTCTTGCCCTCTCCTTCTCCCTCTCCTTCTCCCTCTCCTTCTCCCTCTCCTTCTCCCTCTCCTTCTCCCTCTCCTTCTCCCTCTCCTTCTCCCTCTCCTTCTCCCTCTCCTTCTCCCTCTCCTTCTCCGAATTCCTCTCCCCCCACCTCCTTCTCCCTCTTCTTCTCTGCCTCTAGCTAAACAGAAAAGTGTTTTCTTCAATACCAGTGAAAGACATGCCCAGTTTTCTGTTCTCCGATGACACTTAAAGTCAAAGAGGCCAGAAAGCTAAAGCTACTGACCCTCAGACTTTTCCCTTCTACTTCTGGGAGTCGTGCAGACACAAATCCACAGAGTGGTCAACAAGAAAGTGAAACTGATGCTGTCGCACAACAAGCAGGGTCTAGAGAGGGACATGAAAATATCTAGCCGCTTTCATAGCCTTGTGACATGAGCCCATCACTGTTCCTCTGATGCCGCGTCATCTACATGATATTGGAACCAGACTCCACATCAAACAGAGAGACAGGGTTTGCCAGCACTGGTTTGCAGGGCAGACCATCTCCCACGAGAGGCTCAAGCTCACTGTTCCACATGGTCCCATCTGGGGGCTGACAGAAAACCTGACAGCTGTAGAACTATGTTCCAAACTCTGATGAAAAACATGGCTGTCGGATGCTTGGAAATGGCCACTCCCTCGGGACTGGGGTCACCCATAGAGACAGTCTCTAAAAACTTCTCTGAAAGTCCAAGGATTGAATTTCCCAGTGGCATTATGGGAATGACTCAGAGGATCACAGTTCCTGTTGATGAGTAGACTGATATCTTCTGGCATTTCAGATACCAATTCTTCCATGAGAGACATAGATAGCTAGGACTCCAAGCAGTGTTTACCAAATTACAGATACTCAGACATAATCTTTGAAAAGAAAATTAATCATGTCTAAATGCAATCATGTGAGAGTTACATATGTGAACTTGGCTGAACCATAGAAGTGACCAAATAAAATGGTCAAACATAATTCTTTTTTTCTTTATTGAGAGAACTAATGGTTTATAGTTAACAGTAAAATACAATAGTTTGTACATGTGTAACATTTCTCAGTTTTCCACATAACAATCTAACCAATCGCCTTCCGGATCCTCCTCTGCCATCATGTTCCAGGACCTGAACATTCCTCCCACTCCAGAGTCCTTTACTTTGGTGCAATACACCAACTCCAGTCTAATTTCTGCCTTGTGTCTTCCCTTCTGTTTTTATTTTTCAACATCTGTCTATGAGTGAGATCATGCCATATTCATTCTTCTCTTTGTGGCTTATCTCACTTAATATGATTCCTTCAAGCTCCATCCCAGATGAGGTGAAAAAGGTGAATTAATCATTTTTAATAGCTGAGTAGTATTCCACTGTGTATATAGACCACAATTTACTTAGCCACTCATCTGTTGTTGGACACCTGGGTTACTTCCAGGTTTTGGCTATTACAAATTGTGCTGCTATGAACATAGGTGTACACAGATCTTTTTGGATGAGTATGTTTGGTTCCTTAGGATATACCCCCAGGAGAGGAATTTCAGGGTCATAGAGTAGATCCACTTCTAGCCTTGTGAGAGTTCTCCAAACTGCTCTCCACAGGCATTGGACCAACGGACATTCCCACCAGCAGTGCAGAAGGGTTCCTTTGTCCCTACAACCTCTCCAGCATTTGTTGGTGCTACCTTTTTTCAAACATAATTCTGAGAATGTCTGTGAAGGTGTTGATGGATGAGATTAACATTTGAATTAGTAGACTAAGTAAAACAGATTTTCCCTCTTTCATTTGGGTGGGCCTCTGCCAGCCAGCTGAAGGCCTGAATAGAAGTAAACGGTGAATGACAGAGGTCCTAGTGGGGGCTGTATTGTTAGATGGAAAACCTAGAAATGGTATGCATGTACAAACTTTTGTATTTACTGTTGAATGTAAAACCTTAATTCCCCAATAAAGAAATTTAAAAAAAAAGAAGAAGAAAAGGGTGAGACAGAGGAACTCCTTTTGCCTGGTGGCCTTTGAGGTGAGTCAGAAGTTCTTTCTTGTCTTTGGATTCAAATTGAAACACCAGCTTTTACTTGAGTCTTGAATTTGTCAGTTTTGGGGACTGGAATGGAATTTGGCACCACTGCCTTCCCCAGGATACCAGCTTGCTAAGTATGGATGCTGGGACTTTTCACCCTCCCTAGTCATGTGGGTTAATTCCTGTAACCAGTACCTAACTCCTATCTATTTTATTTCTCTGGAGAGCCCTGGCTGACCCATATTTACTTACACTTACTAAATCTTAAAATGTTCTCAATAAAGAAATGCACTTTAAAATGCAATTTTACATAACACTCATAAATTCAAAACAAGTACTCAGAGTTAAAAATGCAAATATTTTCAAAATTAAATAAACATTTGCTAAAGTGTTCATTTAGTAAACACCTCCCCCAAAGTCTTATGTCACTCATTTCAATCTCTAACAAATAACCTATAAAATAAAAATCAACTACATTTTATAATGAGCCTTAGCTTTCACTTCAGATATAAAACCCTCTCTTAGGCATAAAAAAAAAAAAATTAACAAAATGGATGTCACTACGGCTCTAGAATGTGTCCAGCTTTGTAGCTTATGGTGTCTCAGCCCTAAGGAAAGGGTGTACGGCACAGTTTGTGTCTGCTCCCTGTGGACAAAAAGACCCCTTCCAAATGGTTTCTTCACTCTCTTGTCCGGTGGCTCCTTGATCCTCCCTCTTCCTTTCTTCCAAGTATCTTACCTTTAGGGTCTCTCCACAGGGTTCTGACTTTTCAAGGCAGCCTAGAGCAGTTACACTTTTCTTTTTAACTGGGCAGTTACTAGATTACAGTACAGTGGTTGGCACATGGATACAATTTCACCGTGATTGGTGTCTGCAAGACATTCTCACCTTCCATCATCATGTACCAAGACACCAAACCTCCCCTATCCTCACCCTCCTCCATGTCCTTCTTCCCAGAGTCCTTCACTTTGGTGCAATACACCCAGCCTGGCCAAGTTCTGCTTTTTTGTGTTCCCCTTCTGTTCTTACTTCTCAACTTCTGTCCACTAGTGGATCATCCCATATTCATCCTTCTCTTTCTGGCTTATCTCACTTAATATGATTCCTTCAAGCTCCATTCAAGATGAGGTAAAGAGGGTGAATTCATCTTTTTTTTTTTTGCCTCCAGGGTTATTGCTGGGGCTCGGTGCCTGCACTATGAATCCACTGTTCCTGGAGGCCATCCCCCCCCCCCGCTTTGTTGCCCTTGTTGTTACCCTTGTGGTTGTCATCATTATTGTTGTTGTCATTGCTGTTGTTGTTGTTGGATAGGACAGAGATAAATGGAGAGAGGAGGGGAGACTGAGAGGGGGAAAGAAAGACACCTGCAGACCTGCTTCACCGCCTGTGAAGCGACCCCTTTGCAGGTGGGAAGCCGGGGGCTCGAACCCGGATCCTTGCGCCGGTCCTTGTGTTTTGCGCCATGTGTGCTTAACCCGCTGCGCTACCTAGCCCGACCCCAAATTACCATTCTTAATAGCTGATTACTATTCCGTTGTGTATATAGACCATAGCTTTCTCAACTGAGTGGTTATTGACCATCTTGGTTAATTTGGGCTAACACAGACTGTATTGCCATATTAATCGGGGTTTTATGGAAATGGAGTAGAGTGCAGTGCTTGTCCTGTGGGCATGCTCTTATCCACAGGTATTCAGCTGTGGTGATAAGATTCCCCACAGATGGATATTCTGGGAATGTGCAAGATGGGCTTAACTGGTATAGTGCTGAGGACACAGGGAGCATTCAGCACTAGCAGTCAGAAACCAAAGCCACTGGATGCAGTGATGCTTTTCAGCTATCCTAAATAAGGAAGCATTGTCTCACCAGAAGTGAAAACTCCATCTTTTCTCTTTTAAAAAAATGTTTTAATTTATTTATTTATTTATTGGATAGAGATACATTGAAAACGAAGGGATAGCTAGAGAGGGAGAAAGAGACACCTGCAGCACTGCTTCATTATCTGTGATGCTTCCCCCTGCAGATGGTGACTGTGGGTTGAACCAGGATCATTATGCACTGTAACGTGTGCTTTACCAAATGTGCTACCACTCAGCTCACTCAACTGTTTAATGCTTTCTTTCTTTTTTTGCCTCCAGGGTTATTGCTGGGGCTCGGTGCCTGCACCATGAATCCACTACTCCTAGAGGCCATTTTTTCCCCTTTTGTTGCCCTTGTTGTATCATTGTTGTGGTCATTATTATTGTTGTTATTATTGTTGGGTAGGACAGAGAGAAATAGGAGGGTAAGACAGAGAGAAGAGAGAAAGATAGATACCTGCAGACCGCTTCACCGCCTGAGAAGTGACCCCCCACTGCAGTTGGGGGGCCAGGGGCTTGAACTGGGGGCTCTAACCGGGATCCTTACACCAGTCCTTGTGCTTTGCACCATGTGTGTTTAACCTACTGCCTGACCCCCAACTCCATCTTTTCTGAACGGCTCACTAACTTCATTCTACATACAAACACATGTCTTTCTCCTCGACGATAATATACACCTTACCTCCCAGACATCAACTAGCAGGTAAATCGAGGAAAAAATACCCCCAATTTTTTTGTTCCAGATTATTCTTTTTCTTTTTACCAAAGCCCTGCTCAGCTCTGGTTTATGTTGGTGCAGGGGAATTGAACCTTCCGGGTCTCTTTGCATAAGCATTATGCTATCTAGCCCTGCCTTTTGTTCCAAATTCTAAGAGTTATTTATCCTTCTGGAAAATCGCATCACTGGCCGTGACACCAATAAATATCACTTGTCTGTTTTATATTGTATTCAGATTTTCTTTCCTCCTTCTTTCTTCCTTCCTTTCTCTCTTTTTATTCATATTTATTTATTTATTTATTTATCTTTTGCTGCCCTTGTTGTTATTGTTGTTGTAGTTATTATTATTATTGTTACTGATGTTGTCGTTGTTGGATAGGACAGAGAGAAATGGAGAGAGGAGGGGAAGACAGAGAGGGGGAGAGAAAAACAGACACCTGCAGACCTGCTTCACCGCCTGGGAAGCAACTCCCCTGCAGGTGGGGAGCCGGGGCTCGAACTGGGATCCTTACGCCGGTCCTTGCGCTTTGTGCCACGTTCTTTTTTTCTTTAACCCAGAACACTACTCTCCTCTGGCTTGTGGTGGCATGGGGGGGGCGGGGGCTTAAACCTGGAACTTTGGAGCCTCGGACATGAAAATCTTTTTGCACAACTATTTCCCAGCCCTAGATCGTGTTAGAGGCAGTGGTGTAACACACCTGGTCATTCCTTATAGCAGCCAGTGGGGACTGCCCCACCAGAAGTAACTATTAGCTACCTTGTGCCCTGTCTTTCATTTCCACATTTCAGTTATGACATTATAATGTTTTGTTTTTTCTTAAATTAGAGGGGGTTTATTATAGCAGGTTTCATTTTAGGATTGTAAACAGGGTAAGAAAAGCCAGGGTTGAGCCTGACAGGGATGAGAGAGTTTAGCACTTAGAAGTTTGCTGTGGAGAAGAAGGAGAAGGAGGAGAAGGAGAAGGAGAAGGAGGAGGGGAAGGGGAAGGGAGAGAGAGGGGTGGAGGAAGGGGGAGGAGGAGAGGAAAAAATAAATGCCTTTCTAAGTGGAAACACCAGGGAATCATTTCCTTTCTGGAACCTGCTGGATGTGGGAGCAGCCCAGCCAGACTGAGTGGGAACATCTGGCTCAGAGGCGTGAAAGACCTCTTTCTCTTCCGCCCTCACAGGTGAGAGACATGAAAGGGAGGAAAGGACTGAGCGGACTCTGCATGATTCTGTGACCCAAGGCAAGATATTGAAATAAGTCTCAGTTCCTCCAACTGAGTAACAGAGACAAAAATAGCCCCACTAGCAGCCTGGTGGGTAGCGCAGTGAATAAGGCACTGGACTCCCAAGCATGGGGACCTGAGTGTGATTTCTGGCATCACAAGCGCCAGAGTGATGCTCTGGTTCTCTTTCTCATTAAATAATTAAATCAGTCTCGGGGTTGGGTGCACCTGGATGCTGTGAGGACCCAGCTTCAAGACTCCCATCTCCATCCTCAGGGCAAAGGCTAGGGGGCAGGGGTGGAGGTGAAGGTGGGGGGAAGCTTCATAAGCAGTAAAGCTGGTTTGCAGGTATCTCTCTTCTCTCTTCCTCTCCATCTCCCACTTCTCACTCAATTTCTCTCTATCCTATCAAATAAGTAATAAGTAAAGTTTTTTAAAAATTAAAATAAGTATTTATTAATGTTTGAAGTATTTTCTTTTTTAAAAGAAACTTTGGGGTTGGTCTCTTTCTCCCTCTCTGTCTCAATCTAAAACAAAATTATATTTAAAAAAAATCCATTCATAGGGAGTTGGGCGGTAGCATAGCAGGTTAAGCACACGTGGCGCAAAGCACAAGGACCGGCGTAAGGATCCTGGTTCAAGCCCCTGGCTCCCCACCTGCAGTGAAGTTGCTTCACAGGTGGTGAAGCAGGTCTGCAGGTGTCTGTCTTTCTCCCCCCCCATCTTCCCCTCCTCTCTCCATTGCTCTCTGTCCTATCCAACAACATTGATAGCAATAATAATAATGACAACAATAACAATAAACAACAAGGGCAACAGAAGGGATAAAATAGCCTCCAGGAGCAGTGGATTCATAGTGTAGACACCGAGCCCCAGCAATAATCCTGGAGGCACAATAAATAAATAAATAAATAAATAAATAAATAAATAAATAAGAAAGAAAAAGAAAAAAAAAAGTCCATTCAGTCTAAGAATTTGGGTGTGATTTAAAGACCCCTTTCCGGTGACTGGGAAATGGTTTAGGATTCACATGAACTCCAGGCCTCCGTGTCAGTTCTCTGTACCCTGTACCAAGGCTGCTTTCACAGGGCCGAGAAAGACCCTTCCTCCCTCAACTGGTAATCAGACTATCAACTACACACACTCGCAGAAGCGACAGGGTGCCCCAGGTGTGCTGAACTTTGTCCAGGAAACTGTCCAGCCCACACTGTGTAAAATCTCTTAAATCCAGGCTAAATCTTTGGTCTCATCGCTTTTTTTCCCTTAAGGCATGAACATATCAAAACAGTGAGCAGACCTGTGCTCAAATGTCAGCCCCCCCCCCCCCCGGGATTACATTTCCAATTTATTCCACACAACTCTGGTCTCAAATTAATCTCTCAGCACTTGACCTTACCCAGAGACTGGGGCTGCTTCCAGGGAAACATGCAGGAAACAAACTTTCTTGA
Source organism: Erinaceus europaeus (assembly GCF_950295315.1). Classification (NCBI taxonomy): domain Eukaryota; kingdom Metazoa; phylum Chordata; class Mammalia; order Eulipotyphla; family Erinaceidae; genus Erinaceus; species Erinaceus europaeus. The sequence continues at coordinate 143,157,114 of NC_080165.1, read as the reverse complement.
ATGTATCTTGTTTCTTTACTTTGCTATCAGAAACCTTTTAGTTCCTTTCTTCTCTTTGGGGTTTATGCCAAATGACTTCTAACAAAAGAAAGGGGGCCGTTCTGAGCAACGGCCTCCACACAGCCTTACACACATCATACCCCAACCTGAGCTCACAGCTCTGCGCGTTTAGAGAGCAGTCATCCCTCCCCAGACCTCACAAAGGCAAAACAAGGCTGCAGCTTCTCACTATGAGACCAAAATAACGGTCCACATTTGGGCACCACGCACCCTGCCACAGCTCTCCCCTCATTATTTATGCCGATTAGTTAGTATCAGGTCATCAGCACTGAAACAGAAGTTCTTTTTTTTACATTGTGGGTAATGACTCCAAACATCGGAACCAGTTGGTTCTTTTTATTTCCACATTAGTTCTACACTATGTTTGAAATCTATGCACACCAGAGTTGAAAGTTTTCTAAAACTTTCTTTCTTTTTTGCCTCTAGGGTTATCACTGGGGCTGGGTGCCCGCACTACAAATCCACTGTCCCTGGCAACCATTCCCCCCCCTCCCATTTTTATTGGATAGAACAGAGAGAAACTGAGCGAAGAGCAGGAGATAGAGAGGGAGACAGAGAGACACCTGCACACCTGCTTCTCCTCTTGTGAAGCTTTCCCCCTGCAGCTGGGGAGCTGGGGGCTCGAATCAGGACCCTTGAGCTCATCTCTGGGCTTAGTACTCTGTGCGCTTAATCGGGGTGTGTCACTGCCTTCGCGTGAACCCACCCACCCCCCAGCCTAGGGTTTCCTGTAGCATCCCTCCCCAGAAGCATTTTCTGCACAAGAGAGCTTCCACAAGTGTTGACATCAAATATGCCTGTGCATCTTTGGGCATCTGAAAAGGAGAGTTTTCAGTGCAAGGGGAATGTACAAGTAGCTACTGAGATGAGCCCCCCCCCCCCCAAATCTCATGGTAAACCCCCTCGGCACCCTCAGCAATGACAACGGGCCTGGGTGCTAGTACACCCAGTAGAGTGCACACATTTCCATGCACAGTGAAGCAGGTTCAAGTCCCTGGTCCCCATCCACAGAGGGCGAAGCTTCACAAGTGGGGCAGCAGCACTGCAAGGGTCTCTTCCTCTCTTTGTCTCTCTCTTCCCCCCCCTATTGCTCTCTGTCTCTCATCCTCAATAAAAAGGGGTGGCCAAGTAGTGGCGCACCTGGTTGAGCGCACACATTACAGTGTGCAAGGACCCGGGTTCAAGGCCCCGGTCCCCACCTGCGGGGGGAAGCTTCACGAGTGGCGCAGCAGGGCTGCAGGCATCTGTCTCTTACCCTCTCTAGCTCCTGCTCGCCTCTCAATTTCTCTTTGTCTCTAGCCAATAATAAATAAATAAATAAATATTTTTTAAATGACCATTGGGAAAAGTGGCAGAGGAGAGGCACAGACTCTCAGTGATAATCCCTTTGTGGTGGAAATAAATAAATTAATATCTAAAACAAAAACAGTAGACAGAGAAGGAAGCAAGTCAATACCCACTGGATTCTCAAGGCTGAATAATAACAAAAATGTATTTCCACAGAGGAGTTCTTGACTAGTCAATAAACCCCATGCCTCATATGATGCTATTAGTTACTCATTTGAGACATACCTTGTCTCTTAGTAGCTAACTATTTGATAAAGCCTGACAAATATCCAAGAAGTACTGAGTCCTAAAGGACTGTTAGGGCAAGTTAACAGTCAACACAACTTAACACAAGAACTCAGCAGTTAAGAGCTCAGCTTCTTGTTTACAAGAGCAAGAAAATGTGAACACCTTGAACAGAATTTTCACTGTGAGTTTTTCTCTCCTGGTGTTGCTTCTCTTCATTTCAAGGATGCCTCCAGTTACCTGTCAAAACAGGATGAAAAGCCTGAAGCCAGCCCCCAACTGGCTCAAAGGCCACATCCTTGGACCCAGGTAGTGATGAGCCAGTTGAACGCACACCATTACCTACCATGTGCAAGGACCCAGGTTCAAGTCCTTGGCCCCCACCTGCAGGAGGGAAACTTCAAAAGCAGTGAAGCAAGGCTGCAGCTGTCTGTCTTTCTCTTCCCCTTTTCTCTCCCCCTCGTTTCTTCTTGTGAAGTGTCCCAGCTGCAGATGGGGAGCAGGGGGCTCAAACCTGGATTTTTCTGTGCGTCCTTGCACTTAGTACTTTGTGCATCATTGTCTGGCTCCCTAATATCACTTTCCCTTGGTTGAACTGGGACCTATTCAGGGTGATTTTTTTTTTCCTACCCAGCTCAGCATCTGTTCTCAAGTTTAGTCTCCATCTTTATTAAAGGCTACATATTTCTTTAGGGCGACCATTAAGCCCATTTGTGTGAAAGAATGGAGAGTTTTTGCTCTGCAATATCACACACAGAGACAAAAAAAAAAAAAAAAAAAGGCAAAGACTTGTGTTAGCAAATATTTAGCTCCCAAAAGCTGAGTCACTGTCAAGAGGCTAGTGAAACAATGTCACCAGCTTTTGAGAGCAGATCCCTGACACTATTTTCCCCTGGAACATGCATTTTCTCTTAACAGACAACTCCTCTCCCCTGTTCTGTATCATTGCCCCGTGAAGAAGGCAAGGCCACTCCTCAACTCAGAGCTGACACAACCTGACTACAGGGATCTGAGGCCATTCTTTTTAGTACTTTTATTTATTTACTTTGGACAGAGACAGAGAGAAACTGAGATGGAGGGGAGAGAAAGAGGGAGAGAGAGAGAGAGAGAGAGAGAGAGACTTGTAGTCCTGCTATCCCACTGAAAGACCTCCCCCTGGCAGGTGGAGGCTAGGGGCTTGAACTGAGACCATTCTTAAAAGTCAGCTTGGGAGGGAGTTGGGCTGTAGTGCAGCAGGTTAAGTGCACATGGTGTGAAGTGCAAGGACTGGTATAGGATCCTGGTTCGAGCCCCCAGCTCTCCACCTGCAGGGAAGTCGCTTCACATAAGCGACAGGTGGTGAAGCAGGTCTGCAGGTGTCTATCTTTCTCTCCCCCTTTCTGTCTTCCCCTTTTCTCTCCATTTCTCTCTGTCCTATCCAACAACGACGGCATCAATAGCAACAATAATAAAACAATAAGGGCAACAAAAGGGAATAAATAAATAATTTTTTTTTAAATCAGCTTGAGGTGGTCTGGGAGGTGGTACAGTGGTAAAGCTTTGGACTCTCAAGCATGAGGTCCCGAGTTCAATCCCCGACAGCACGTGCGCCAGAGTAATGTCTGGTTCTTTCTCTCTCCTCCTATCTTTCTCATAAATAAATAAAATCCTTAAAAATTTTTTTTAAAAATCAGCTTGGGTGCCAGGCAGTGAGCACACATCACCATGATCAAGGACCTGGGTTCAAATTCCCACTCCCCAACTGCAAGGAGGACACTTCATAAGTTGTGAAGCAGGTCTGCAGGTGTCTATCTTGTTCTCTCCCTCTCTATCTCCCCCTCCTCTCTCAATTTCTCTCTGTCCTATCAAATAAAATAGAAAGAAAAAAAGAAAAGGAAAAAAATGGCTTCTGGGAGCAATCGATTCGTAGTGCCACCATTCCAGCCCAGCCTGCACTGCGGCTCTCAAAATATTTTCCCCTCACTGCAGGGTATCTCATAAAAGTGGTAGAATGACTTCTGAGCTCCACACAAAGCAAGACTCACCACTAGATTGTAAATTTCTGTCTACAGATAGTAGCACACAAAGTCATTGCTGCAAGCAAGAGGAGGCAGAGAGAGAGACAGGGAGAGACCCGTTATCTGGTGCCCTAGTCAGAGAATCCTTGGATTCCCACATGAATATGATGAGCCTCTAAAGGATCCCTCTCTCTACCATCACTGGTCACTTCCATCAGGAACACCATCCTAAGACCTCTTGAGGGTCTTCCCAGGACCTTGCCCTCACCATAAAGCAGCAACAGTAACCTCTCTGAAGGCAGCCTACTCCGCCACTCAGGAAGACTGGCCCTGAAATGCCTGCAGGCTGCACTGTCCCCAGCTGTGACCGTGAGCTGCGAGCTCAGACCAGTAGGGATTCAGAGGTTTCACAGGCTGCTGTGCTAAATATGAATAGAGATATGGTCCCTGGGTTGGGTGAATGGAATAAACAGTTAATTTTATTCAGAGATGTTTCTCAAGAATGGAAGCTACTCTCTACCCTAGTCCAATTTTCTTTTCTTTTTTCTCACTTTTTTAAAAAAAATGTTTATTTATTCCCTTTCGTTGCCCTTGTTTTACTGTTGTAGTTATTGTTGTTGTCGTTGTTGCTGGATAGGAGAGAGAGAAATGGAAAGAGGAGGGGAAGCCAGAGAGGAGGAGAGAAAGACAGACACCTGCAGACCTGCTTCACCACTTGTGAAACAACACCTCTGAAGGTGGGGAGCCGGGGGCTCGAACTGGGATCCTTATGCCAGTCCTTGCACTTTGCACCACGTGTGCTTAACCCGCTGCATTACCACTCAACTCCCGCTAGTCCAATTTTCTAGCCCTTTACTCTACTCTGGCACCTTCTTCTCAGACAATATTTTTGCCCAACTCCATGTTAGGCATCAAATTCACGCTAAAAACTAAGCTGTGGGCCCCTTGGAATATTCCTAGAATGGACTTCCTAGCTTCTTTGTACCCTGAGACCCCTATTCTCCTCGGCTCTACTCCTGCTTTTTGTTTCCTTTTCATTAATCATTTTGTCCTGCTATGTATCATGCCTCTTTTCAGCCACCAAGTTGCAGACACTATCATGATTCCATCCTGACTTCTCTGGGCAAATGGCTTCACCAATGCAACCCAGAAACTCACCTCTCCAGAGCCCTGCCCCACTAGGGAAAGGTAGAAACAGGCTGGGGGTATGGATCCACCTGCCAATGTCCATGTTCAGCAGAGAAGCAGTTACAGAACTCCCACCTTTTGCACCCCCAAAATAATTTTGAACCATACTCCCAGTGGGGGATAAGGGATAGGGAAAGAGGACCAGAGGGCTCTGAATTCCAACTCCATCAGGAACTAGAGAGAGAAGAGGAAAAATGGAGGAACATTTGGATGTAGTAATAGGTGTATGGATGACTTGGAAATGAAGAAAACATTAAATCTTTAAAAAAAGGCCAAATATATACAAATATAGACAGAGAGTTGTAGAAATAATAATTAACCCATATCTGCAACCTTGGGAGAACTGCTGCAGCTTCCAGTGGAGGGATTGGGGATCCAGAACTCTGGTGGTGGGAATGGAGCACAGTTGTACCTCTATTAGCTTATAATTTTGTAAATCAGTATTAAATCATTCATGAAAAGTGTGTGTGTGTGTGTGTGTGTGTGTGTGTGTGTGTGTGTGTGTGTGTGTGAGAGAGAGAGAGAGAGAGAGAGAGAGAGAGAGAGAGGCTCTGTCCGTCTGTCACTAATGGAGCGGGAATATGATCTGGAATGCCCAGCACATGCACTTCTGCAGACATGAGCACTTGTGGGTCAGAGCAAGGCAGATGTCAAACAGCTGTAAGCTGGTCCAGAGAGGCCTTCTTGCACCTGCTATTCTTCAAGTCTCGATTTCAATCTCCACATCTGACAAACCACGGGTGGGAGTTTTGCAGAAATATGAAGGAACGAACCCTTGCCAGAACTGAAACCAAGATGATTTTCATTTTCAGCAACGACAAACACTTAGAACCCCACTGGGCTCTCAGCCAAAGTGCTCAGAGTGGGTGATGAGGAGTCAGCAAACGCAGGGCTGGCCATTGGGACTGCCAGAGCAGAGCCGAGCTGACACCCACAGCAGATCCTAGCATGTGGCACTCATGCACATACAGAGGATGTATGTATTGTTGAACACAGGGGTTGTACTGGGGGGGGGGGGTGGAAGTAAAACAAAGACAGAGGAAAACAGATTCAAATGCATGTCAAACATTCTGAGTCACTCTCAGCCTCATTGTCGCCATGATGTAGGTGATCCTAACAGTCCCTGAGATACAGTTGGAAGATGGCACAATAGATGCTTGAATTTAAATTCAGTAGGTTTGCCACAAGACCAATTGTTAAAAAAGAGAAAGGGAAGGAAGGGAGGGGAGGGAAGGGAGGGAAAGGAAAGGGAGGGAAGGGGATGGAAAGGAAGAGAAGGGAAGGGAAGGGAAGGGAAGGGAAGGGAAGGGAAGGGAAGGGAAGGGAAGGGAAGGGAAGGGAAGAGAAGGGAAGGGAAGGGAAGGGAAGGGAAGGGAAGGGAAGGGAAGGGAAGGGAAGGGAAGGGAAGGGAAGGGAAGGGAAGGGAAGGGAAGGGAAGGGGTGCTGAATTCCCAGAGAACTTTGGAGGCTGCACTACTGCCCAGGAGCTAAGGGTGTTGGGCAGTATGCCAGCTTCCCCCCTGCTCCATTGCTTAATGCTGTGGTCTGTTTACATAATCACTGCTTTACCCGAGACCCACCCTGCCTACAGGGCACTGGTTTAATCCCCACTGGTTAGATGCAAGCTTGATACTTCCATGCGCGCTTTTTCCCTCTCCCCACCCCCTATCCTACGTTCCTCCTCTTCCAGCCTGACACTTCCGCCTCAGGAGATATAAAGGACAGGATTTTCTAATGAATAGAGATTAGATTGATTGCACTGCATTCCTGCTCATCAATAAAGATTGAACTGCGTTCCCAGCTCAGCCATGAGTCCCTGGTCATCTGTCTCCCACCCACAAAGCTAGCCCAGCATAAGGGAATGGTTAATTCCAGAGAAAGTTATTTATGATCTTATTAGAAGTCGGGTGGTAGTGGAGCGGGTTAAGTGCACATGGTGCAAAGCACAAGGACTGGCATAAGGATCCCAGTTCCCCACCTGCAGGGGAGTCACTTCACAGGCGGTGAAGCAGGTCTGCAGGTGTCTGTCTTTCTCTCCCTCTCTCTGTCTTCCTCTCCTCTCTCCATTTCTCTCTGTCCTATCCAACAACAACGATGACATCAACAACAACAACAATAAAACAACAAAGGCAACAAAAGGGAATAAATAAATAAAAATATTTTTTAATTATCACCTTATTGATAAAGAGGTAATTTTTAAAGCTTGTGATGTGTCTTTAATGACTCAAGAATTAAAATTTAGAGTAATTTACTAGGCACAGTGGTGGTTTCGGTTGCATTGTGTATGTTCCAAACCATTTTTATTTTCCTCTCAGGGGCTGCTTTGAGTCTCCCTCCTTGGCTCTTACCTGTCTGCCTCATAGGCAACAAAAATATGAAAAATGTGTAAATTTTAAACCATCCCAGTAAGATGTGCTGAGAATTACTTAAAATAAGCTTCCCCTTTCCCCCATTTCACCAAAAGGGACGGCTTTCAGAACCTTCCCTCTGAGACATTAGACCCCATCCTATCTATACACATTGGGAAGGAAACTGGTAGAAAGCCTTTCCTTCCTGCCTTTCTCCTCCTCTCCCACACCTCCTCCAAATCAAAGTGGAAGGGATCAACCCTGCAGGAAACTGGAGGTACTTGGGATCCTGAAGCCCCCAAAGAGGGGAAGCAGTGTTCCCTCCCTGCCTTGAAACCTGCTGGGCCACCTGGCCTCAAGGCTAAGCTGAGGCTCCCAGGGGAAAGACACAGGCATCCTACCCAGATCTGCATGACCTGGGAGCCAGTTCCCAGCTTCCACGACGTGGAACACAAGCTCTGCCCTAAGGTTCTGTAAGGTGAGGGTGTCTTTGTGTGGTGAGCCCCCCATACACACACACACACACACACACACACACACACACATGCACACTGTGAACAGACCAGTCACTCTAAATACAACCCCCCCAAATTTGCACAAAAGTCTCTCCATCTCTCTCTCTCTCTCTATCTACCTAACTTTAAATTACCTTTATTTATTTATTGGATAGAGACAGCCAGAAATCGAGAAGGAAGTGGGAGATAGGGAGAGAGACAAAGAGACACCTGCAGCCCCGCTTCACCACTAGCAAAGCTTTTCCCCTGCAGGTGGGGACCGGGGGCTCAAACCAGGTCCTTGCCCACTGTAACGTGTGCTCAGTCGGGTGCTTCGCCTCTCTCTCTCTCTCTCTCTCTCCTATGGTTCCTTAACCCTGTTGAAAGGAAATGCTTGAGACCTTATCATCAAAGGAGATTCCAAAGTAAATAAAAGTCAGCACACAGTGGAAGTCTACCCCTGTAACCTTGTAGAACCATGGTGAAATCACTCATGAAGAAAAAGAGAAAAAGTCACCCCCACAAGAAGAGATTGAACATGCATGATCTAAGTGTGATTGTTCCCACCACTGGAAACTCAGAAAAAAAAAAATCAAAATCCATCTTTGTGCTGCAGAGAATTATTTGAATGCTTGCGTAAGCAAACATATATAATAAAATGTTTAAATCTCGACTTTTGCAGCTTTTTTTTTTTTTTTTTTTGCTGCAGCAGAGTAAAGGCTCTGGAGTAGGACTGTTGGTCACAGCTGGGCTGCCTGCCTCACCTGCAGCTGGGGGAGAGGCAGTGATCACACACACACACACACACACACACACACACACACACACACACACACCCCAGAACCCCAGACCAGAAAGTGAAACTGCTGCTGCTGGTTTCACTTGCCTCAAAAACACCACCAAACGCACAGAAATGACTGGAAGCAACTTACAACGGTCCCTTCTCCATGCTTTCTTTTCTTGCTACTACAATTCACGGACTCTTTTTCTTTTGGTCAGGCAGCAGACTCCAAAGTGATTTTGGTGGCACAGGAGAAGAAAGTTTTAAGAATCTGAGTTTTAAAGAGATTTAGACCTGGCTTATATTTCTCAGACTGACATGTTTCCCAAAATATTCAAAGAGTCCCTCAAGTACACTATTTAAAAAACTAAGGGTACACATTCTTTAAAAAAAAAAACAAAACTGCCATGCATGTTTAAACAGTAAAGATTTAAGCCAACCTCCCTAACACTGAAGTGTCTACATGAATGTCTCATTTGAGTTTAGACTTCCGTCCTCTTCTTCTGAGTAATCTTCACACAGCTGTTGTTCCTCAGGTACCCTTCATTTTGTTAGTTCTCTCAAGAAACTCACAAAGAACAGAAGCAAGTGTTCTATGCAGATACTGCACCTCAGACGCTTTACCACACCGTAAACCCCTCTGTAGCCCTTCTTCTATTCTCACTCCAAATAGTTTATAACAAAGAGGAGACATTGTAAAAACAAATAATAAGTAAAAAGGCAACTAGGTCTTTTTCTCATTTTTCAAAAATTACTCCACTGATTGAAAAGAGAGGAGAAAAAAGTACACAGCAAACAAGTTGATTTTTGAAGCACTGTTGTTGGATTCACTCTCGCAAGGACCTGAGTGGCTGGTTCCAAAAAAAAAGCTACTTTCTCAGGAAGCTATGGATTTTCTCCCCTTCCTTCCTGAGTGTGATCAAAGACTCCAACCCCGTGAGACCCCCTCGCATTTACTTTTACTGGCAAGAAAGTTGACTTTGCACCTTAAACAATTGGTCGGATGGCTTTCTCTGGAAGCTAGTGCCTTCTCCTCATTCGTTGTCTTTGTCCTGCTTATCAAACAACTTGGAGTTTCAGAAAGCTTTCTTCTGCTCCCCCAGTAGAAATATCTGGAAGCTGCTTCAAGTCGCAAACACTCTACCTAAGAAGGATCTGAACTTGGGCAAAGTGCTCCTTTCACTCCATGATGGTCATCTATGTTTTTTTCCTTTTCCCCCAAAACTGACAGCTAGCAATAAATAGCAGTGACATTTGCCCTGGGAGCTTAGGGAGAAGCAGCACAAAGACACGTAAATGATGGAAGGTACAAAAAAAAAAAAAAAGCGATGACCATACGGTTCCGTTTTCTGGCCGCTCCTGCATGTATGCATACAATGTGCCAATCTTAATCCGTGCGCCTCAGTAGAATGTTCTTATCCCACTGCACACAATGACTTTTTTTTCTAAATTAAAAAGCAAATCAAAACCAAGTGAAATCATCAAGCAGAAGAAATAGCTAAACCAATTACTTGAGTCCACACTGGGGGAGGAGGGGTAGAGATTTACTTTCTAGTCCCCAAAATGCAGAGTTAGGAGAAAGAGAGAAAAAAAAAAAGTGGTGAGCAAGCTCATCTACCAGCTGCAGAGATTCCATAGGCCGATACTCCACCTTCCCCTCTGAGACTTCCTTATGAACCCAGCACTGTCTTTTCTAAGGAGGAACTAAAGTTTACCTGCCAGCCTTGGCCGCTTTAGTGCAGGACCCTTGCCCGTGGCGTGCCTGGTGGTGGAGGTGGGTACACACCCCAGAAACACTGTACCACGTCACCTGCCCTGCTGCCAGCAAAAGGAGAGGGAGCTCCTGCCCACGACACACCCTGCAGCTGAGCATCTGCCTTACCTACAGCTGCTGCACCACAGAGAGCTCTGAAGGTTCTTTCCCAGGCTGGGAATGTTGATTCAGAAGACAGATGACTTTCAGTACATGCAAAACCAAGTATTGCAGAAGCTGATCTTCCACAGTGAGTCTCCAGCAGCCCTGCTCGCCGGCTGCAAACATCTCATTAGACTAATGCATTCAGCACAGACAGAAAACTCAATTCACCGTAGCTACAGCAATGAATTTCCATTACGATGACAGCCTCGACCACATCATGTCCGGAAAACCAGCCAACCACTGGCTTTTAAAGAACACACGCATTTTACATGCAGAAAACGAGGTGTGTGTGTGTGTGTGTGTGTGTGTGTGTGTGTTTCTTATTTCCTTCCTCTTAGTAGCCCAACTAAGAGAGAATTGTGCACTGCAGCTTTTTGCCAACATAAGCTGCAAGGGAATGACACTTTTGCTTCTTTGGTGGTTCTGTCCTTGTAATAACCCGAATTGTGTCACAATTGTCAAAATGGGTGTTGCCAACATTTCAGTTTTCATTACCCCTCCTCTGTTGCCATAGAAACCAGACTGTAACATCATCTCTTTGTCCCAGTCCTGCAGCAGTGCGGGCTGGCACTGGGCTTACAAGATAGTGGTGATCTGAAGGAGTGAGTGCTTATCTTTGGACTAATAAAAAAGAAAATAGAAATTCCGATGACAATATTCTTTAGGAAGGGGAGTTTGCCAGAAGAACACGGGTGAACACACCATAGTCATGCACACTGCTCTCCAGCACAACACATGTGGTCATGCCACTAAACTGGGGCTCTGACTCGGGCTCCAGAGCATATCTGTGTTTAAGTGCAGAGCATGGTGAGCATGAGAGGACCCACATGGGGGGCAATGGTCCTCAAAGAGGGCTATCCTCCACACCCCATTGTGTGCTCCGTGGCAGACTTACTTCTACTGCTAACAAGACTTGTTTTTTGGTTGTTATTTTCCCCTCTCTGTTTTGTTTTTTGTTTGTTTGTTTGTTTGCTTGCTTGTTTGTTCTGTTTTGATTTCATTTGGGGGTGTGTGTATGTGGGGGAGGTTGATAAAAGTGGAGCAGGGTTCCCCATTGGCTATTCTCATCCAATTCCAGGTCCTTATTCTCCAGTAATTTCTATAAGATAAAACAACCCTTCCACACATATGTGGCCACCTGCTGACTTACTCCTGGGACTGAACAAGCAAATTTAATCAGGACTCGTTAAGGTTTAGGCCACAATTTGAACAGTTACTGAGGGTGAAAGAAAATAAAATTATAACCTGAGGTTTCTCTAAGTATACATATTCACATTAGCATGAAATAAAAAATCTTTCCTGAAAGTGAAAAAAAGTTCTTTATTGGTGGGATTAGTGGTTTACAGTAGACAGTAAAATACAGTAGTCGGTACAGGTGTAACATTTCTCGGTTTCTACATAACAATTCAACACCCTGTAGGTCCTCCTCTGCCATCCTGTTCCAGGACCTGAACCCTCCCCACCAGCACCCCAGAGTCCTTTACTTTAGTGCAATACACCAACTCCAGTCTAAGTTCTGCTTTGTGAAGAAAACTGATTGTTGCATTAAAGAACACTGTATTTGTTGATCAAAAAATACATTCACTACTTTATTTAATGATCTAATTTTGTGTTGTTTTATCTTGTTTAAAAAAAAAGTGGGGCGAGTTTTTTTGGTCATTTAATGTAAGAAAATTCCATTAGAGAAGGAGAAAGAAGAGGGGGAAAAAAAGAGGAGGTAGAGAAAGGAAAATAAACCAAATGGGTGACCTCCCCTTGGCCAGCACCTGTGTGCCAGCCTACAGTTGAGCTCCGCACGACTGCTCTGAGCAACGCCTAGGAGAGGATATGTATTGCTTCAGGGCCAGGAAGCTTGCTGAGCTGCTGAACAGCGGCTTGTATTCCTGCGTCCTCAAAGGCTGAACCACAGGCACCATCATATGCCAGAGATGAGCAGGGCTGAGTCCCTCTCTGCCGCTTCTTCTCTCATTCTTCCCCCCCCCCTCTCAGAAAAAAACATAAACTTTTAAAAAATGTTTCCTCAGCAAAAAGACTCATGCCTGCGACTCCAAGGTCCCAGGTTCAATCCCGGCACCACCATAAGCGGAAGTTGAGCAGTGTTCTGGTCTTCCTTTAACTCTCTCTCTCTCATCAAAATAAAATAAACAAAACATTTAAAAATATTTCTTCCAATTAAAAAAATACTCCTTTCTTAAATAACCAAATATGTTTCCCAAATCCTTGAAAACAGAAAGAAAAAAATAGCATGGTTTGCCCAAAACAAAGAGGAGTATTCAGGATTTCAGTGATAGCTTGGTGGTTTATGTAACAGACTTTCATGCCTGAGGCTCCCAAGTCCCAGGTTCAATCCCCAGCACTGTTATAAACTAGAACTGAGCAGTGCTCTTGTCAAAAGAAAAATAAATAAATAAATTTGAAAAGAAGGTTTTGCTATTCCTACCCAGGAGGTAAGTGTGACCTCCTTCCAGGTATACTACTGTGGTGATCTCTTTGTTTTTGAACTGGGCGGGTTTGACATGTAGCCATTGGCATCCAGTAGGTAGTCATGCAATGATGCTTAAAGCTGATATCAGTCATAGCTGACTTGTACTATATAGATAATCATTTATTTATGTAGCCAGGTTTCTAAGACTATGAGTTATAAGAATTTCTATCCCTGGTTTAAAACTCCCCAGTGTTTCTGAGCTTTGTACAACCCTAAACTATGATGAGGTTGCTTAAGCTATGCTACACTACTGGTTTTTGTTTTTCTGACTCTGTGGTTATATTCTGTCTCAGACCACAGGCAGCATGCTCAACTTTTTTCTCACAAATGTTATTGGGTTGGTGGTTTGTGAGAGGCAACCAGAGGGAGTAGATTAACTTGGGAACGTTCTAAATACAAAGTGTAGTTTCCATCTGAACAGCTACCCCACCCCTCGTCAGGTACTGGTAAACACGCATCAGGTAGAGAAGGTCAGGTCTTAGCTATGATCACAACACTCGAACCAATGCTACGATAAAAACTCCCTGCTAGGGAGTCGGGCAGTAGCGCAGCAGGTTAAGCACAGGCGGTGCAAAGCGCAAGGACCCGCGTAAGGATCCTGGTTGGAGTCTCCTGCTCCCCACCTGCAGGGGAGTCACTTCACAGGCGGTGGTGAAGCAGGTCTGCAGGTGTCTGTCTTTCTCTCCCCCTCTCTGTCTTCCGCTCCTCTCTCCATTTCTCTCTGTCCTTTCTAACAATGACGACATCAATAACAACAACAATAATAACTACAACAATGAAAAACAAGGGCAAGAAAAGGGAAAATAAATAAGTTTTTTAAAAAGGAAAAAACAACCAACCCTGCTTTTCACTATAGCAGCTAACACTTGCTGGGGCAAATGCACACAAGTCATGTTACCCCACTTACACCACCTTGTGAAGACTTCTCAGTGCCAGGCCATTTCTGCAGATGAGGGAGCTGAGCCCTAAGGATTTTACAGAAGGTGGGGAGGGGGGTAGCATAATGGCTATGCAGACAGACTCACTAAAGCCTGAGGCTCCACAGACACACCATCAGTTGCCCAAAGTCACGGAACTCCAAAGCAGTGGATGTAAGTCGAAGCAGGCAGTTTGTCTCCAAAGACATGGTAACGGGTCATCTGGTCACATGACCACCTAATGTGCAATTCTGCCGTCAGCTCAATGGCATGGGTCAAATCACTTGTAGTTTCATAATGGGGATGTGGAGTGCAGAGGCTGTAAAGTAAATCGTCTCAGGGTCAAGCGGTGGCACACTTAGTGGAGCACACATATTATAGTGCATAGGGACCCAGGTTCAAGCCTGGCCCCCACCTGCAGGGGGACGCTTCCTCTGGTCTGTTGGAAATTCCACATGGCAGGAGGAATCAGCCCCAACAGTGTCTGGTCAGTGGTAGGATATTAACAAACAATTACTCCTGAATCAATAAAAGTGACTGTGGGGGCAGGCAGTGGTGCACCTGCTTAAGCAGAGACAGGATAGTGTGCAAAGACCTGGGTTCAAGCCCTCGGTCCCCACCTGCAGGAGAAAAGCTTCACAAGTAGAAAAGAGTTGCAGGTGTCTCTCCTGTCTCTTCCCCTCTCTATTTCCCCCTCCCCTCTCAGTTTCTCTCTATCTCTATCCAATAATAATAAAAACAAATAAATGAAAGAAACAATAGGTTAAAGAAGGTGATCTCATCTTATTCAACACAGAACACGTTTCTAGACCCTGTTCCTCCTGCCTACCCATACCTCCTCCCCCCACCAAAAAAAAAGTAATGGACTTTGAAGTCTGTCATCTTGGGGGAAAGCATCATAGACTGAAAGAGCTTCTATTTCCTAACTCTTCCCTCCTTAATTAATGGTCTTAAAATCCTGTCTTTAGCGGACACTCCTGCTTTCAGTCATGTTTCTATGAAACTGAAAACTCAAAACTCATACATGGGGTCTACAAGCATTTTTGGCAATTAGTTCATGGTCCTCTTTTCTCCCTAAATATTCCCCCACATTACATTCAGGAAACCAGTATTGGGACGGTGCCAGGTGGTGCCGCACCTGGCTGAGCGCGCATGTTGCAATGCGCGAGGACTGGGTTCGAGCCCCCACTCCCCACCTGCAGGGGGAAAGCTTTGTGAGTGGTGAAGCAGTGCTGCAAGTGTCTCTCTGTCTCTCTCCCTCTCTATCATCCCCTTCCTTCTTGATTTCTGGCTGTCTCCATCCTATAAATAAATAAAGATAATAATTATTTTTAAAGAAACCAGTATTGGGAATGAGAAACTACAGCAGTTAGAGCAGGTAAGCTTTAGTTAGACCAATTTGTGTGCTCTAAAGTGGGAGAGACTTGAAATAAGGAAAAGAGGGTATACAATTTCACCCAATTTGTATAAAAAGGTGTGTGTGTGTGTGTGTGTGTGTGTGTGCGCGTGTGCGTGCATGCTTGTGTGTGTGTGTGTGTGTGTGTGTGTGTGTGTGTATGTGTGTGTGTGTGTATCAGGAGGGACATGGCTGCAGAGCTAGCTAAGAGAGAGTCTATTTTTTAATTTGATTTAGAAAAATAGCCTGCTGGAGATTGCCCGTAGTTTTAGCTTCTAAAACAAAGCCATTGATCTTCTGAGACTCCCTGTCGTCCCTTCATTTGAGAGAAGATCGCCCAAGACAGATCCCTTAGTTACCAAAAGGCGAGGCAATAACCATTGTCCTTGAAACAAAATTTGTACTGGCATGCAGATAATGCTCTCTGAAATTTGTGTTCTCTTTGATAAAATAGCCACTGATCGGTGAATTAAAAGCAACTGTTTGATGACTTCCTCTTAAGGATAACTAATGAACATTGGTGTGGATCCTGTCTTTGACCAGCCTGCTTGGGGCAGGAGCTAAACCAGAAAGCTGGGTCTGGGACCAAGAGGAAAGAAGGGACTAGGGGTCCGGCATAGCGCAGTGGGTTAAGCACATGTGGCACGAAACACAAGGACCAGCGTAAGGATCCCGGTTCGAGCCCCCGGCTCCCCACCTGCAGGGGAGTCACTTCACAAGCAGTGAAGCAGGTCTGCAGGTGTCTGTCTTTCTCTCCCCCTCTCTGTCTTCCCCTCCTTTCTCCATCTCTCTCTGTCCTATCCAACAACAATGACAACAACAACAATAATAACTACAACAACAATAAAAATAATAACAAAGGCAACAAAAGGGAAAATAAGTAAATAATAATAAAATTAATAAATATAAAAATTAAAAAGAAAGAAGGGAGGGAGGCAAGTAAACACACACACACACACACACACACACGCTGGGGTGCAGTGGCTACCTACCTGAGTGACAGTCACAGTAGTCAGCTCATTGAAGATAGGAGGCACTTGGACCAAAATCAGCAGGAAGGGACTGACTAGAAGCAAGTGAGGAGTGAGCAACCTGGGAGAAGACGTGAAGGGGGAAGGATGTGGTGTGTTGCGCATGTGATCTGCACCCTCCTGTGCTCTCAGACACTGATCTCAGGGGACACCACAGAAGTCAAGAAGTGCTTGATGTGGTTGAATTTCTTGTAGAAACTAGTGAAGAGACTTGCGTTTTGCATGGTGAGTCAACGCAGGTGAAACCCAGATAATGCTTGAGAAGCCATGGGCCGAGACACCAGGGGCTCTGCCTGCAGCTGTAAAGGTTGAGGGGACAGCTGGCCACAGTGGGCGACTCTGGACAGCCCCACAGTGTGAAAGCCAGGCTTGTCTGCAGCAGCACAGGACTTAGTGCAACCTGCTCCTTAGGAAAGAGAAGGGGGTCTTACAGCGAGGAAGAGCCCCCTGGAATTGGTACTCTGGAGATTTACAATCTAACTGCACTTTTCTGTTTTAACTTTGTTCAGATAGAAAGAGCAAGACAGGCGGTCGGGCGGTGGCGCAGTGGGTTAAGCGCATGTGGCGCAAAGCGCAAGGACTGGAGTAAGGATCCCGGTTCGAGTCCCCGGCTCCCCACCTGCAGGGGAGTCGCTTCACAGGCGGTGAAGCAGATCTGTCTGCATGTGTCTGTCTTTCTCTCCCCCTGTCTGTCTTCCCCTCCTCTCTCCATTTCTCTCTGTCCTATCCAACAATGAACAACATCAACAATGGCAATAATAATAACCACAACAAGGCTACAACAACAAGGGCAACAAAAGGAGGGAAAAAATAGCCTCCAGGAGCGGTAGATTCATGGTGCAGGCACCAAGCCCAGCAATAACCCTGGAGGGAAGAAAAAAAAAATGAATGAAAGAAAGAGCAAGACAGACACATAGAAAAAAAAAACAGGGGGACAGAGGATGGCGCACGTTACAGTGTGCAAGGACCCAGGTTCTAGCCCCCTGGTCCCCACCTGCAGGGGAGAAGCTTCACGAGTGGTGGAGCAGGGCTGCAGGTCTCTGTGTGTGTGTCTCTCTCTCTCCCTCCCTCCCTCCCTCCCTCCCCCCTCCCCATCTCTCTTGATTTCTAGCTGTCTCTATCCAAAAATAAATAAATGTTAAAAAACAAACAAACAAACAAAAGCTGCACTCTCACTAATCAAGGGGCCCTTGGCACTATGGGCTGAACTACGCCCAGACCGCCTCCAAATGTATGTTGAAATCCTCACCCCCCAGTAGCTGGCTTAGAGCAGGGTTTTGCAGAGTAATCGGGTAACGTGAAGTGGGTAGGTGTGCTCTAGTTCTATAGGACTGGTTTCCTAAGGGAAAAAAAAAGTTAGATAAAGAGAGAAGACTATACGAAAAGATGCAGAAAAAAGATGCCATGTAGATAGGGGGTAGACAGCATCATGGTTATGCAAAAAGACTCTCATGCCTGAGGCTCCAAAGCCCTAGGTTCAATCCCCCACACCACCACAAACTAGAGCTGAGCAGTGCTCTGGATTTAGGGGAGAAACGCGGGCACGTACTAGCCCGGGGGATCAGCTTAGAATTAAAGCCTCCCCTCACAGCCTTCAAAAGGAGCCAACCCAGAGACAACATGATCTTATACTTGTAGTCTCTGGAACTGTGAGGCAACTTCCTCTGTGTAAGTTGCCTAGTTTGTGGTCTGTCACCTTGTTGAGCCGTATTGCCTACTTACAAATGTGTGAGTTGCTGTGGCCCGGGAGGTGGCGCAGGGGCTGACTTGCTGGGCTTCTCCAGCATGAGGTCTGATTTGATCTCTTGTAACTGTGAGTGCCAGTAGGCTCCTACCTCCGTGCTTTCTCGTGAATAAATACATATTTTTATTTTTTATTTGAGGAAAACTGATTAATATCAGTTTTAATATCAGTTTTAATATCAGTTTTAATATTAATATCAGTTTTAATTAATATCAGTTTTAATAAAACTGATTAATATCAGCTCCTCAGAAGAAAAGACAGCACAGAATAAAAAATCATTAGCTTTAGCTGCACTGTTGCATCTTTAAAAAAAAAAATCTCTTAATAAATAGCTAGTGAGGAAAAAAAAAAGTCAAGGACAAGGTTGTGCTTATTTTAACTGAAAGAAAACAGAGACGTATGGTTAAAAAAACGGGCACTTTTTCAACAAATAGAGTTTAAATTATGTAGATAGAACGGTAGTCAAAAAACTTAACAGAGGGAGTCGGGCTATAGCGCAGCGGGTTAAGCGCAGGTGGCACAAAGCGCAAGGACCGGCATAAGGATCCCGGTTCGAACCCCGGCTCCCCACCTGCAGGGGAGTCGCTTCACAGGCGGTGAAGCAGGTCTGCAGGTGTCTATCTTTCTCTCCTCCTCTCTGTCTTCCCCTCCTCTCTCCATTTCTCTCTATCCTATCCAACAACGACAACAACAATAATAACTACAACAATAAAACAACAAGGGCAACAAAAGGGAATAAATAAATAAAATAAATATTTAAAAAAAGAAGAAAAGAAAAAAAACTTAACAGAAAGCAACATCTCGCAAAGAGTTTCAGATGTTTTCACTCCCCCACAATCCTTCTGTCCTACTTCTCCAAAATACACAAATCTGAATTTCAGACAAACAAGGAACACATACACACACAGAGTTTCAGGTAAAGCACAAATTCTTTTTAGTGTGTCTTATGCTATCTCACAAAAGAGAGTAATACCTGCACTATAAGCACCCTCTAAATATTGCATGGGGCACGTGTTTATAGACCGTAAAACAAACAAATAAACAAACGAAAAAACAAAGCAGAATCTGACTGAGTTTGGAGTATTGCACCAAAGTAATAAACTCTCCATGGAGGGTGAGGGTAGATTTTTAGCTTCCCTATAGGGGTCTGGGGGAGGAACACCGACCTTTGGTGGCGGGAATGGTGTTAGTATACACTACATTAACTTAGAGTCTTATGAATCACTATTTAATCGATATGACAGGGGATTTTTAAATTTTAAAAGTGTGTGTGTGTGTGTGTGTGTGTGTGTGTGTGTGTGTGTGTGTGTGTGCGTGTGTTGCTCTGGTGCACCTGGCCTGGTAGAACAAGGAGCCTGGTTCAAACACGAGGCACCCACCTGCATGGGGGGTGTGGGAGGCAGGGAACTTCAGAAGCTGTGGGCTGTGCTGCTGGCCACAAGGATCAGAGAAGCTATGCAGACACTGGACCCCCGGTGAAAGCCCTTGGGCACTACGTAAGTGTCCATGTCTGTCTGTGTCTGTGCCTGTGTCTAAAATACAGTGTTGTCATCAGAGGTTTTCCTGAGATTCTAGTTGGCCGGTGCTCAGTCTGGCTGCACTCCTATTCCTGGACCCAGAGCACGTCCCCAGACCACTCAGATACGAAGTGTGTTGGTGGGTCCTGATGAGGTGGTGCTAGGCTGAACTCCCCCTGATCCAGAAAGATCTCTGAAGCAGGGGGCCAGACGGTAGCATAGCAGGTTAAGCACACATGGCATAAAGCGCAAAGACCGGTGTAAGGATACCGATTCGAGCCCCCGGCTCCCCACCTGCAAGGGAGTCACTTTCACAGGCAGTGAAGCAGGTCTGTAGGTGTCTGTCTTTCTCTCCCCCTCTGTCTTCCCCTCCTCTCTCCATTTCTCTCTGTCCTATCCAACAGCAACAGCGATAACAAGGGAAACAAAAATGGGGAAAATAGTATCCAGGAGCAGTGGGTTCATAGTGCAGGCACCGAGTCCCAGCGATAACCCAGGAGGCAAAAAAAAAAAAAAAAAAAATTAAAAATTAAAAAAATTAAAAAAGATCTCTGAAGCAATGGACCTAGACATCCTCCTCGCCAGGTAGAGCGTCAGGGACCGAAAATGGGGTCCCCTCAGGAGCCTGAGCAGGAGATTGAAACTGGAGGGGCAGTTCCTTCCTGCCTCTGGGGGTCCTCAGAGAAGCAGCTCGGCCTGGGGGGCGGGCTCGGGCCTCCAGGCGCCCCCAGAGCAAAGGGGGAGGGCGAGGGGCCGGGGCCCAGGCCGCTGGGGTGTTGGGGAGCTGGGGGTTTGGCTGCAGCAACCGCCCCAGGCTGCAGGCTGCAGGCTGCAGGGAAGGCTATTCCCCTGGCGCCTGGGCACCGCCCTTCTCAGCCACCTTGTGCCCCCTAGCGGTCCCACTCATTTATCTTTTTTAAATCAATCTTCTTTTTAAATTAATTTTTTAACGACACAAAGAAAGATACACACCAGTGCACGACTCAGCTGTCTACGACCAAAATGTCTATTAATAGAACGTGTATACACAGTTACTGAAAAGGGGAGCTGGGCGGTAGCACAGCAGGTTAAGCGCACATGGCGCAAAGTGCAAGGACGGGGTTCCAGCCCCCAGGTCTCCACCTGCAGGGGGTCGCTTCGTAAGCGGTGAAGTAGGTCTGCAGGTGTCTATCTCTCTCTCCTCCATTCTGTCTTCCCCTTGTCTCTCGACTTCTCTCTGTCCTATCCAACAACAACAATAGCAACTACAACAAGTGCAACAACAAGTGCAACAAAATGGGGAAAATGGCCTCCAGCAGCAGTGGATTCATAGTGCAGGCACTGAGCCCCAGCGATAACCCTGGAGGCAAAAAATAAACCAGAATTACTAAAAAGGGGCCAGGTGGTGTCGCACCTGGTTGAGCGCACATGTTACAATGTGCAAGGACCTGGGTTCAAGGCCCTGGGCCCCACCTGCAACGGGAAAGCTTCACAAGTGGTGAAGCAGGGTTGCAGGTGTCTGTCTCTCTCCCTCTCTGTCACTCACTTCCCTCTTGGTTTCTGTCTCTATCCAATAAATAAATAAAGATTTTTAAAAAATTTAAGTTACGGAATTACTAAAAGGATATATAGCTATAGACAGAAGCTTATGTGTTGGGTACATAACTACAGCTAAAAGCCTATTGGTTTTGTTTCTCTAGAAAATTCTTTTTTTCCTTTTTAAAAAATATTTATTTTCCTTTTTGTTGCCCTTGTTTTTTATTGTTGTAGTAGTTATTATTGTTACTGATGTCGTCATTGTTGGATAGGACAGAGAGAAATGGAGAGAGGAGGGGAAGACAGAGAGGGGAAGAGAAAGAGAGACATCTGCAGACCTGCTTCACTGCTTGTGAAGCAACTTCCCTGCAGGTGGGGAGCCGGGGTCTTGAACCGGGATCATTATGCCCGGGTCCTTACGCTTTGCGCCACATGCGCTTAACCCACTGCGTTACCGCCCGACTCCCTACTCTGGAAAATTCTATCAATAATTCAGTATCTTAAAAACCTGGACACCAGACCCATCTCTCCTCAACTTGGCTTCAGCAATAACCTTCTCTTGCCAGTTTTTCCTCTCCAGTAGGTAATTTTCTTTGGCATAAAGCATACTGTTGCTTCTCTGATCTTAATAATAATAATAATAATAATAATAAATCTGGGAGTCAGGTGGTAGCGTAGCGGGTTAAACGCACGTGGCACCAAGTGCAAGGACCAGTGTAAGGCTCTCGGTTCAAGCCCCCGGCTCCCCACCTGCAGGGGAGTCGCTTCACAGGTGGTGAAGCAGGTCTGCAGGTGTCTGTCTTTCTCTCCCTGTCTCTGTCTTCCCCTCCTCTCTCCATTTCTCTCTATCCTCTCCAACAGTGATGGCATCATCAACAACAACAACAAAAACAACAATAATAACTACAACAGTAAAACAACAAGGGCAACAAAAGGAAATAATTATTTTTTAAAAAATATCAGGGCTGGCAAAATAGCTCCCCTGGATAGTGTACTTGTTTTGCTAGGGGATATGA
Organism: Erinaceus europaeus; assembly: GCF_950295315.1. Classification (NCBI taxonomy): domain Eukaryota; kingdom Metazoa; phylum Chordata; class Mammalia; order Eulipotyphla; family Erinaceidae; genus Erinaceus; species Erinaceus europaeus. The sequence goes on along the minus strand of NC_080165.1, from coordinate 143,135,135 downwards.
CCTACACTCGAGCCTGGCTCCAATCACATTGGCATAAACTTCTGTGCTATGGTCTCTCTCTCCTCTCTCTCTCTCACCCCGCCTCCCAAGAAATAAAAACAGCCCCAATGATGAAGCCTGGTGATGACAAAGAAAAATCTTGCAAGTCAGAAGGAAAGACAAGTAGCCGATGATCCCGCTCATCTGTGGGATTTAGGAAATAAAGCAAACAAATGACTAGAATGAAAGATGCATAAACCCTCGAGCTACCTGCAGCTCTGGAGTCACTAGTGGGGGGTGAGGAGGAAAAGAATTGCACTGGGGAGGGGGGAGAGCCAGTGCCCTGCACTGGAGAGAAAGGACACACTGGTGTTGAGGGAGGTAGGCTAACTCCCATATTTGGGGCAGAATTAAATCGTTCCCTGGGGCCAACCATTATAAGACAATGCTTCCTGAATAAAAATTAATGTTTTGATGCTTTCGTTAGTAAAAAAAAAAAAAAGAAAGAAAGAAAATCTATTTTTAAACCTTAATTCCTATTCTCTTTCAGCCACTGCTGTCTCTTTGATCCCCAGACAGTATTTTTAGACCACCTACATGTGAGCTATAAGGCTCAGGGAATAAATTACTAAAGTCATGGGCCCTTGGAACATACCTAAAATAGACTTTCTAACTTCTTCCCACACAAAGACCCTAATTTCTTCTGCCCTATTCCTTTGGGTTCCTGTTTATATATATATATATAAGTTGTCCTGCTTTATCTTACTGCCTTTCAGCCACCAAGTTGCAAATGATACTATTATTCCATTCTGACTTCCCTGGGGAGACCACTTCACCAATGTGTCCTGGAACTTTCCCTCCCCAAATCCCCACCCCACTAGGGAAAGAGAGAGACAAGCTGGGGGTATGGATCCACCTGCCAACACCCATGTCCAGCGGGGAAGCAATTACAGAAGCCAGACCTCCCACCTTCTGTACCCCAAAAAGAATTTTGGTCCATACTCCCAGAGGGGATAAAGAATAGGGAGGCTTCCAATGGAGGGGATAGAACTCAGAACTCTGGTGGTGAGAACTGTGTGGAATTATATCCCTGTTGGTGGGAGCCAAAACCTTAGCTAAGTCTCTCACATAACCGGTGAACGGACATTCCGATCATTGTAACTGCGATTACCATCTAACTGTTTGGAAAGTTGCTCACCCACCTCCCTCCCCCACTACCTTAGCAGAACTTCCTCATGGTGTGTGCTTAAAATGCGGCTGTAAAATAAAATTTTCAGAGCTTGATCAGAAACCTGTCTTGCTCTCGTTCTTCGTGTCTCTTGTCCCCTCCATTCTCTCGCCCCCTACCCTAGGTTTCCGTTGATAACCCCGCAGGCTGGGGCACCTGGCGCCCGACGTGGGACCTTTTTGGGTCTGGGGTCCGAGAGAACGTCGCTCCCCGATGGTCGACCAAGGAGCATAGGACCGCCACTTCAGAGAAGGAGTGAGTGATGGTTAGCATTGGATCGCCGCTCTAGCCCAGAGTGAGTGAAGATCCGCGTGGTGATCACCGCAGATTCGCCTGTCTGTGAAATTGATCCGTTTTGAGGTAAGAAAGAGCGACGCAATTATGGGACAAGCATTGAGTAAACATGATTTGTTGCTTAAGGGCCTCAAAGAGTCCCTCAAGACATGAGGAGTAAGGGTTAAGGAAAAGGATCTCAAGAAGTTTTTTTTTTTTTTTTTTTTTTTTTTCTTTTTTTTTTCTTTTTTTATTTTATTTTATTTTTTTTTATTTAAGAAAGGATTAATTAACAAAACCATAGGGTAGGAGGGGTACAACTCCACACAATTCCCACCACCCAATCTCCATATCCCACCCCCTCCCCCGATAGCTTTCCCATTCTCTATCCCTCTGGGAGCATGGACCCAGGGTCATTGAGGGTTGTAGAAGGTAGAAGGTCTGGCTTCTGTAATTGCTTCCTCGCTGAACATGGGCGCTGACTGGTCGGTCCATACTCCCAGTCTGCCTCTCTCTTTCCCTAGTAGGATGGGTCTCTGGGGAAGCTGAGCTCCAGGACACATTGGTGGTGTCTTCAATCCAGGGAAGTCTGGCCGGCATCCTGATGACACCTGGAACCTGGTGACTAAAAAGAGAGTTAACATACAAAGCCAAACAAATTGTTGAGCAATCATGGACCCAAAGCTTGGAAAAGTGGAGAGGAAGTATTAGGGAGGTACTCACTGAAAACTCTAGTATACTTCTGCTTTCTTACTTTGGTGCCATACTCCAAACTCAGTCAATTTCTGCTTTGCGTTTCTACTTGTTTTTTTTTTACATGCATAACATTCCCCAGATTCCCATTTAGCAATACAACCCCCACTATTTCATTCATCATTTTTCATGGACCTGTATTCTCCCCACCCACCCACCCACCCACTCCAGAGTCTTTTACTTTGGTGTAATACTCCAATTCCATTTCAGGTTCGACTTGTGTTTTCTTTTCTAATCTTGTTTTTCAACTTCGGCCTGAGAGTGAGATCATCCCATATTCATCCTTCTGTTTCTGACTTATTTCACTCAACATGATTTTTTCAAGGTCCATCCAAGATCGGCTGAAAACGGTGAAGTCACCATTTTTTACAGCTGAGTAGTATTCCATTGTGTATATATACCACAGCTTGCTCAGCCACTCATCTGTTGTTGGACACCTGGGTTGCTTCCAGGTTTTGGCTATTACAAATTGTGCTACCAAGAACATATGTGTACACAGATCTTTTTGGATGGGTGTGTTGGGTTCCTTAGGATATATCCCCAGGAGAGGAATTGCAGGGTCATAGGGTAGGTCCATTTCTAGCCTTCTGAGTGTTCTCCAGACTGTTCTCCACAGAGGTTGGACCAATTGACATTCCCACCAGCAGTGCAGGAGGGTTCCTTTGACCCCACACCCTCTCCAGCATTTGCTGCTGTTACCTTTTCTGATGTGTGACATTCTCACAGGAGTGAAGTGATATCTCATTGTTGTCTTGATTTGCATTTCTCTGACAATCAGAGACTTGGAGCATTTTTTCATGTGTTTCTCGGCCTTTTGTATCTCTTCTGTGGTGAATATTCTGTCCAATTCCTCCCCCCATTTTTGGATGGGGTTATTTGTTGTCTTGTTGTTGAGTCTGGTAAGCTCTTTATATATGTTGGTTATTAAACTCTTATCTGATGTATGGCATGTAAAGATCTTCTCCCATTCTGTGAGGGGTCTCTTGATTTGGGTAGTGGTTTCTTTTGCTGTGAAGAAGCTTTTTAATTTGATGTAGTCCCATAGGTTTATACTTGCCTTAGTCTTCCTTGTAATTGGATTCGTTTCATTGAAAATGTCTTTAAAATTTATGCGGAAAAAAGTTCTTCCAATATTTTCCTCTAAGTATCTGATAGTTTCTGGTCTAACATCCAAGTCCTTGATCCACTTGGAATTTACTTTTGTATTTGGTGAAATACAGTGATTCAGCTTCATTCTTCTGCATGTTTCAACCCATTGTTTCCAACACCATTTGTTGAAGAGACTCTGCTTTCCCCATGTAATAGTCTGGGCCCCTTTGTCAAAGATTAGATGTCCATAGGTGTGGGGCCTCATTTCTGGGCTCTCAATTCTATTCCACTGGTCAGTGTGTCTGTTCATGTTCCAGTACCAAGCAGTTTTGATGACAATGGCCCTATAATATAGTTTGAGATCTGGCAGTGTGATGCCTCCGGTTCTGTTCTTTTTTCTCAAGATTGTTTTGGCAATTCTAGGTCTTTTCTGGTTCCAGATAAACATTTGTAGCATTTGTTCTATTCTCCTAAAAAATGTGCTTGGGATCTTGATGGGGATAGCATTAAATTTGTAGATGGCTCTGGGTAATATATTCATTTTGATGATGCTAATTCTTCCAACCCATGAGCATGGAATATCTTTCCATTTCTTTGTGTCTTTTTCAATTTCTTTGAGTAGTGACTCATAATTTTCAGTATACAAGTCTTTCACTTCTTTGGTTAGGTTTATTCCTAGATATTTTATTATTTTTGTTGCTATAGAAAAAGGAACTGATTTCTGGATTTCAATTTCTTCTAACTTAGTGTTTGCATAGAGGAATGCCACTGACTTTTGAATGTTAATTTTATAACCTGACACCTTACTGTATTGCCTGATGATTTCCAAAAGCTTCTTGCTAGATTCCTTAGGTTTTTCCATGTATACTATCATGTCATCTGCAAATAAGGAGAGTTTGACTTCTTCTCTTCCAATCTGTATTCCTTTAATTCCTTGCTCCTGCCTGATTGCTATGGCAAGAACTTCCAACACTATGTTGAATAGTAATGGTGATAGTGGGCAGCCCTGTCTAGTACCTGATCTGAGGGGAAATGCTTCCAGTTTTTCACCATTGAGTATGATGTTGGCTGTAGGTTTGCTATATATAGACTCCACTATCTTCAGGAATTTTCCATCTATTCCTATTTTTTGTAGTGTTTTGATCATAAAGGGATGTTGTATTTTGTCAAAGGCTTTCTCTGCATCTATTGATATGACCATGTGGTTTTTGGTCTTGCTTTTGTTGATGTGGTGGATCACATTGATTGATTTACGTATATTAAACCAACCTTGCATGCCTGGGATAAACCCCACTTGGTCATGATGGACAATCTTTTTGATATACTGCTGTATCCGGTTGGCTAGAATTTTGTTCAATATTTTCGCATCTATGTTCATCAGAGATATTGGTCTGTAGTTTTCTTTTTTGGTTGTGTCCCTGTCTGCTTTTGGTATCAGGGTGATGTTGGCTTCATAGAAGCTGGCAGGGAGTATTCCAGTGTCTTCAATCTTCTGGAAGACTTTTAAAAGTAGAGGTATTAGTTCTTCTTTGAAAGTTTTGTAGAATTCATTTGTAAAACCATCTGGTCCAGGACTTTTATTTTTGGGAAGATTTTTGATAACTGTTTCAATTTCATTAGCTGTGATGGGCCTGTTCATGTTATCCACTTCCTCTTTACTTAGTTTTGGAAGTTGGTAGGTATCTAGGAAATCATTCATTTCTTCCAGGTTCTCTAACTTGGTGGCATATAGTTGTTCATAGAAGCCTCGCATGATATGTTGAATTTCTGCGTTGTCTGTTGTGATATCTCCTCTTTCATTTACTATCCGATTTATTTGGGTCTTCTCCCTTTTTTGTTTTGTGAGTCTGGCTAAAGGTTTGTCGATTTTGTTTACTCTTTCGAAGAACCAACATTTACTTTCATTGATCTTTTGTATGGTTTTCCTATTCTCAATGTTTTTTATTTCTGCCCTAACTTTAGTAATTTCTGTCCTTCTGGTTGCTTTAGGGTTCCTTTGTTGTTCTTCTTCTAGGTCTTTAAGATGTGCAATCAGGCTGTTTATTTGTGCCTTTTCTTGTTTCCTAATGTGTGCTTGTATAGCTATGAACTTCCCTCTTAGGACTGCTTTAGCTGTGTCCCAAATATTTTGATAGCTTGTGTCTTCATTTTCATTGAACTCTCGAAACATTTTGATTTCTTCCTTGATTTCCTCTTTGACCCAGAAGTTGTTAAGAAGTGTACTGTTGAGCTTCCACATTTTGGCACTGTTACTAATCTTTTGTTGATTGTTAAGTGTTAGTTTAATTCCACTGTGGTCTGAGAAGATGCTTGGGATGATTTCAGTGCTCTTGAATAGGCTGATGTTGTCTTTGTGGCCTAACATATGGTCTATCCTTGAGAATGATCCATGTGGATTTGAGTAAAATGTGTATTCCAGTTTCTTGGGATGAATGACTCTGAAAATGTCCAATAGTTCTAGTTTATCTATCTCTTCATTTAGCTCCCTTATGTCTTTACTGATTTTCTTCCTGGATGATCTGTCAAGTTGAGATAGTGGGGTGTTGAAGTCCCCTACTATGATTGTGTTACTGTTAATATATTGCTGTAGCTCTTTCAGTAGAAGTTTGATGTATTTAGATGGCTTCTCATTGGGTGCATAGATATTAATAATTGTTAAGTCCTCTTGATTGACTGATCCTCTGAGCATTAAGTAGTGTCCATTCCTATCTTTTTTAATCTTATCTATTTTAAAGTCTATCATGTCAGATATGAGAATAGCTGTTCCTGCCCTTTTTTGTGGGCCATTGGCTTGAATGATAGTTTTCCATCCTTTCACTTTAAGTCTGTGTTTGTCTTGTTGCGTTAGGTGAGTTTCCTGTAGACAACATATTGTTGGGTTGTGTTTTCTGATCCATCTTCCTACTCTGTGTCTTTTAATAGGTGAATTCAGGCCATTCACATTTATTGATATCAAAGATTGAAGATATTTTAACGCCATTCTTGTAGAGTTTTAGAGTGTTTTGATATATGTTCTATTTGTGGTGGTCTGGTTGTTTATAGGAAACCTTTCAGAACTTCTTTCAAGGCAGGCTTGGTGATGGTTGCTTCCTTCAACTGTTGCTTGTCTGAGAAGGTTTTGATGCTTCCATCTAGTCTGAATGACAATCTAGCAGGATATAGTATTCTTGGCTGAAAGCCTTTCTCATTGAGCACTCGATAGATATCTTGCCATTCTCTTCTGGCCTGTAGTGTTTGTATGGAGAAGTCTGCTGCTAATCTTATGGGTTTTCCTTTGTAGGTGACTCTTTGTTTTTCTCTTGCAGCCTTGAGGATCCTTTCTTTATCCTTATTCCTTTCCAATCTAAGTATGACATGTCTTGGTGTCTTTAGGTCTGGGTTAATTCTGTTTGGGACTCTCTGGGCTTCTTGAATCTTTATGTCTTTGGTGTTGTCTAGACTAGAGAAATTTTCAGCTATTATGGCCTGGAGAACGCTTTCTTCCTCCCCTTCTCTTTCTTCCTCTGGTAAGCCAATAATGCGTATATTGTTTCTTTTGAAGTCATCCCATAGGACTCTGTTGTTGTTTTCAGCATCTCTTAATCTCTTTTTTAGATCTCTTACTTCTTTTTTAGTTGTCTCTAATTCATCCTCAATCTTGCTAATTCTGTCTTCAGCCTCATTGATTCTATTCTCTCTGCCCTCTACTGCTTTCTGGAGTTCATCTATTTTGTTGCCCTGCTCTGATACTGTTTTAGCTTGTTCAGCTAGTTGCCTTCTTAGCTCAGCAATTTCAGCTTTCAGCTCTCTAATAACCATGCGATTATTAGAATTTTCTTCCATATTCTCATTTGTTGTTCCTGCAGTTCTGATTACAATTTTTTCAAATTCTTTACTCACTCCTGTTATTATTTCCTTAGCTAATGTTTGGATGTTGAACTCGTTGTTTTGTGCTTCGCCCTCTGGAGGACTTTTAGCTGGACTCTTGTCCTGGTTCGAGTCTCCATTATTTTTTCTTGTTGTTTTAACCATTTTATATAAGTTAACAGTTTTTTCAATCCCTGAGTTGGAGTTCAGTGGTGTAAAAGCCTTTTTTTTTTCCCCTGTAGGCTATGGTAGCCTGAGGGCTTTTAAACTATCAATAGGTTTCTTGGCTTAATCAATGACTCCTGACCAAGAGATAAAGCAGGGTGTGGCAGAGATAATCCAGTGGTTATGCAAAGAGACTTTCACAGCCCTTCAGCTATGCCACCGAGGTATAGTTCTTCTCCTGAGTTTCCCGGTTAGATCTCTGTGCCCTGGTGTCCCTCCCTGTTGCTGCTCCAGATTCTGAGGGTAGTAGCAATGGAGACTCAGAGTTGTACTTGGTGAGTCTCTGGGGAGTCCTTTCCTCCCTTCAGCTGTCCCCTTGTTGGTGGAGCAGACTGAAGGTGGTGTCTCCACTGACAAACTGTCGAACTGTTAGCAGTCACTTAATCTCTCCTTAGGCCCCTCTCTCCTCTCTGTCACCAGCCATGCGTGTTTGTACTCACGGGTGATTTACTGGGTTTCTGTGGTCATTCTAGTCCTGTCTTGTTTCGGTCCGGGTGGTCTCCTTTGGTATTCCTAGTTGATCCGGGAGAGGATAGGAGAGGAGAGGAGAGAAAGCGATCTGCTGCTCGTAGCTCCGCCTCCGGAAGTCCTTTTTTTTTTTTTTTTTTTTTATTTTGTGAGTGATGTTTATCTGTGGTTCCCTTTAGAAGAGACTATTGAAGAAAAAAGATGGGCCAGAGTAGAAAACTGTTGAAGAGATAACCTTCTGTTTGTGAGTCTGTCTCTATTCCCATGCCTGATTCAGGAGACCCCATCCCTGAGGCTCCTGCTGAGTCCCCTCCTGTTAAGATTTACCCCTCTTTGACAACCTTAAGACCCCCCTGCCAAAGATGGGCCTGATGATAGTCTTTCTCCTGAAGAGGCCTTATCCCTTGATGAAGAGATGGCCAAATATCATAGTCCTGACTGGCCACCCCTTTGCTCTTCTTTGTCCAGACCGCCTCCCTATGCCACCACCCCTCCATTTTGTGCTCCGGTCCTCGACTTGGCCGACACCACCAAGGCTAAAACTCAACTAGCACAAAAAACAGCTTCCCTTAGAAAATTAGTAGAAGAAAAATGAGACCATTTACAATTAGTTAAAGAACTGTGGGCTCTTGATTTGGCATTATCTTAAAACTAGCCAGCAAAAAAAAAAAAAAAAGATCCAGGTTTTTCCCTCTGGCTACCACCAGAGCTCTCAGAAAGCCAGTTTTTGAGTGAGATCTTATCTGGCTAGCAAGCTATTCTCTAAAGAAAGAATAAAATCAATCAGACAAGACGTTCTATTTAACTTAAAAACTATTAATCAGAGAACCAGTACACACTTTTGATAGAAATTTAATGAATTGTTTCTTTAAAACTGTAAAATGTACCTTAGCCCAGAAAAAGAATTTCAAAGATTTTTCTCCGTGCACAGTAAACTAAGCCCACCTGTTCTGTCCGTGCAGCCAGTCATGGCACAGAGCTACTGCTCCACAGATTGGCAAATTCAGTCAATCATTCCCCTAAGCCACAGAGGCCCCTCCTGGTGGGGGGGTGTAGAGGATGGAGTTAAGAATCCAAAATCCAAAGCGGTTTTTCAAAGGGAAAATTTTTCTTTTCACCAAGAATGTCTGTTTTAAGTCTGTACCTTGTCTCCATTAATGTGTGTTAACCCCCTAAGTAACTAAAGGTTGTTTTAAGTTTTAAATAAGATTCAGTTAAGCTAAATATGGTTTTAAAGATCCCGACTCGTAAAGTTGGCACACCTTTACCAGAGTAAAATATAGGACAGTTTCATCCCTCTGATAGCTAATATCAGCATCAATTCACTAGTTAAAAGATTTTCTGAGATCTCTAGGCATGGTAAAATGCCCTTGCAGTCTCTCTCCCTCTTGTGAGAATTGTAAACCTTAACAGCACCCCAATACCAACTGCCACTGTTTGTTAATTTGTTAATTCCATGCTTGAAATGGCTTTCTAGTGGCCCAGTCAGTGTAGAGCAGTGGCATAGCCAGGAAAAAAGGGTTAAATGTGGTATTCCTGACCTGATAAAAATTTTTCATTTGGCAGATGTGATTCAACAAAATTATTTAGAGTAAAATGGTCATCTAAAAGAAATGTTAACAGTAAAAATTTATTTTGAACATTTCAGCTATGAGGTTTATCTTAGCTTTTTAAGTTACCTATCCAAATCAAAGTGAAAGATCAATTAAGTTGTGTACACACCCTTGTTCATAGCTGCCCTAAGGGTGTGATAGCTTTGTGATAAGCAAAGATCCTAACAGAGTTTAACATTTTACTTAAAATTGTTTAAGTGATTTCAAAAAAAAAAAAGTTTTTAAAATACTTTCTCAACTAAACAGGCAAAACTGGCTTGGGTTAGTAAAAGATAACACTATGGTTATGTTAATTATCTAACGCCAGAGGCTTTTGCTCTGATAAATGAGGTTTAATTTAAATAAGGTATGTAAAAAAAAAAATTTTTTTTTTCCAAATAAAACATCAAATAAATACGGTGCGGCCTAATGTAGAGCTGTATAGATGTTTTAGCTAACCTTTCTACATTTTCTTCAAGAAGTATGCCCCTGGTTTCCCTGAAAAAGAACTCTAGATATTAAAACATGAGAGACTAGGTAAAAAGTTAAGAGAGTTTTATGTCTGATATAGACAAAAATGTTCCGGTTAAAACTTTTATTTTAAAACTTGTTAAGAGATTTTTAAATCTTACTCATGAGTTAGTTACTTTTGCTTTTACAGTGACTTACTCCTTCTAATAAAGTTGTTACTGAGATAACTCCCCTATTTAAAAAAAGCTACAAAAATTATCAAATAATTGGCTTTTGAGAGTACATATTCTACATGTCAAACTTTAATCAGTTCTTTTAGAGAGCAAAAAATTATCTGGCTTGTTTTAAGACACTGTCAGAGGTTTATTCTTGATAAATTAAGGTAATACATGGTGCTTCTGTCTGATAGATTTGTTTTGGCAAATCCTGATTTAACAAAATTAGTACTTTGAACAATTAAGCTATGAGGTTTTATTTTAGCCTTTTAAGTTGCCATATTAGAGTTCTAAAGAGCAAAATCTATTAAGAGTTTTGTATCTATGCTTACTCATGATAGCCTTGTGATGAGTAAAGATCTTAGTAAACTAAGTTATAATAGTGTGCTTAAACTGTCTAATCAGTTTAAAATAATGCTAAAAAATGGTAAACATTTTATCATGTCAACACATTAGGTATTGACTTCCTATAACATATTGGTATATTTTAATAAAGAGCCTTCTAAAATCATATGAAAGAACTCAAGCTAATTCTAACCATTAGATCATCAATTAACTTGGTGCAAGTTCTCTCCCTAAGTAAATAATTATAGGTACATCTGCACATGAAGAACTGACCGCTCATATGGTAAGATTTAAAACTAAACATTTTTCATTTTTTTATTTATGGGTGTATGATGACTCCTAAAGTCACTCATATCCTAAAATTTTTCTCATTTTTTTACAAGCCTCTTAAAATTTTAACGCTTGACCTGCCATAGTGAGAGCACTTTACTGGCTCCTGCATTGTTTAATTAAGATCCTGCTATTCAGACTTTTAAGATTAATCCCCATTGATAAAAGCCAATGCTCTCTGGCAGATTGATGTAATTCACCTGCCCATGTTTAGTAAACAAAAACATTTTTTTTTCTCAGTTGATACCTTTTCTAAATTTATGTGGGCTACAGCTCAAACAAGAAAAAGCTCAAAAACCTTAGGAGTCATATGCTCTGTTTTGCTTCAATAGACATCCAATCCATGTATTTGTGTTTCCTTTAGAACATTAAAAGCTCAAAAAATAAATAAAAAAAGAAGGGGAATGCACCCCCCAATATTCAGTTGGCTAACGAGTCAATGAAGTAATTATACTAAGCCTTTTTAATATTTACAAAAATTTGAATTGTCCATTTATTATATCTCATTGACAAAGCCACCCACTCTCCCAGCCATAGAGACATATTCTTTTTCTTCTGTTTTTCAACACTGGATGTCCATGTTTTGTTTTCCTTTTATTACGGTGGATGACATTATTGATCTTGCAAAATTCACAGTCCCTGTTGGCAAGTCCTTATCACAAAGGACGCCATGGCAGCATATACTCCAGCTAACCTCACCAGCCTATCCAAGTCTTCTCTTTCTGCTGACCTACCACTGCTGACTTCATCCTTACATGTTTATTGACTGCTCACTTTTCTCAAAATATTCCTCATGTTCAAGGAACCTCACCTTGACTTCTAATGTGTATGCACCTCCTCTGTGTTTTGGTACAACACCACCCTATATTTTCATGTCAATTCTTCTCTACCTGATCCTTGCCTCCTTGTTTTGCTTGTTCCACAGCTGACCCTCTATGAAGAAGAAAAATTACATCAGTTGGTGCCGACGATGACCAGAGGACCAGATGTGCTGTTTCTTCCCCTGGACATCACATCCACTGACTGCTTCCCTTAGACTTGCTGGTGGCGTGCTAGGACATTTTGATGCCCCTTATGGGACCCCTGATTAATCTTTTGTTAATGATTACCTTGGGACCCTTTATTTTTAATAAGATTATTGGCCTTATAAAACAACAAATTGACTCCTTGGCATCGAAACCCTTACAGATATATTACCACAGACTTGATTTGGCTGACCGAGGCTTGGCTGAACCTGAGGGTGACACACCTCTTTTAGGAGCTGCATAAAACTCAGATTTATGCACGCCAGCCTTGGCATGGCGTGGGCACTGGTAAGGGGTGCAAGGCTAAGCACTGCAGGGGGAGGACCCTATAGTCCGCCTCTGAGTCCCCCGTGAAGCAAACCTGATTTGCATGGAGGTTGGTGTCAGTCATTAGAACTCTTTGCCGTGAGTTTTCCTCACCTTAGAAACAGTGGCTCTTCCTCCCCTCCCCAAAAGACACCAAGAGCCGTATAAGATGTGGGAAGATCAGTTCTATATTTACCCTGCGGGAGAAATCAGGTCAATACTTCACCCCTCTGGTTAATGCCCGCTTATCTCTTGATAAGATTCCTAGCTTTTACCCTCAATTGCTGCCTCACTTAAATTGTAAAAAGGGAGGACATGCCGGGAGCCAAAACCTTAGCTAAGTCTCTCACATAACCGGTGAACGGACATTCCGATCATTGTAACTGTGATTACCATCTAACTGTTTGGAAAGTTGCTCACCCACCTCCCTCCCCCCACTACCTTAGCAGAACTTCCTCATGGTGTGTGCTTAAAATGCGGCTGTAAAATAAAATTTTCAGAGCTTGATCAGAAACCTGTCTTGCTCTCGTTCTTCGTGTCTCTTGTCCCCTCCATTCTCTCGCCCCCTACCCTAGGTTTCCGTCGAAAACCCTGCAGGCCGGGGCACCCTGTTATCTTATAATCTTGTCAATCATTATTAAATCACTAATACTTTTTTAAAGTTCTCTAAGCGCTGATTCAATTCTCCACTCCTACTCTTTGTCCACATTTTTAGTGTGAAATAATAACACACACGGTAAAGAATAAAAGCTTACAGCTTAATGATTTACCCAAAACAAATACTCATGTCTCCCACTACTCAGGTGAAAAAATCACACATTGGGGGAAATGTGGAAATGTACCGTTGTGGCAACAAACGTCCTAAGTCAACATTTCCTCAATAAAAGTTGGGGAAAAAATTACACGTTATCAAGAGTCCAGAAGCTTTCCTATAACTCACTCCTACTTGCTCCACCATCTGGTATTCACACCTGTGACTTGCTTTACCATCTATCCATTCCTATGTGGAGTTCTGTCTTTCTTTGCACGTTAAGATTCTAGAATAATCAAGAGCATATTCCCTGGTTGGCTTCTGTCAGTCGACACTGCGTAGACAAGATCCACTCAAGTTGACCCCAGTAGCGATATTGAATTTTGTTGTTAAAATTTCGGATGCTCTTGCCGGCCGGGTTGGCTTGCTTCACGGTGGTGAACAGAGACGCGGAGACAACGGCTGGGCAGGGAAGCTGTATTTCTTTATTCAGGAACAACGATTCATAAACTAAGACAAACTAATCACCAAACAGAACTCCGCTGTCTCTTTGCGGCGGCGCAAGCACTCTTTCTTTTACTCTCGAACTCCGGAACCCTCTCCCTTACTCTCGAACTCAGGAACTCTGGAACTCTCGTACTGGGGAACCCTCTGAAAACTCTGGCACTCTGGAACTCTGGCGGGTTTCCTAGGGGCGGGGCCAAGTGGACCCGCGAAATTAACAGGACTGATGCAATTCTCTTGGCGGGGGAGAACTAGAACCCAATGTAAAGCATACAACAATTCCCCCTTTTCTTTTTAACTAAATGACTATAGTATCAAGGGTATGGGGTGAACAGAAACCTATATCGTACAGGCATTTTTTAAAAAAGAAACTGGCACAAACTAAACTTTATCAGCTTAAAAAAAACATTTCTTGCCTCTGGGAGGCGTACTTTCTTTGACGGGCATTTGCATGGGGGCGGGAACGGCCTAGGGTCCCACAGGCAGCTGGCTGCAACTTACTTACTATGAAACAAAACTTGTTATTAGCATATCTACTGCACGATCCAACGTTTCTAATAGAGAAGGAATTTGAGACTTTTACATATCAACAACGTCTTTTAACCTTTTGTTACACCCATTCAAGATGGAGACACACCCTAGGTGTGGGCCTGAGAGGAAACCTCAGGCATGAGAATAATTAGCATAGCCATTGTGCGATCTACCATTTCTAATAGAGAAGGTAGTGTTTTACATATCAACAAGTCTATTTAACCTTTTGTTTAGACCAACTTAGTTAAAATATATTGATTGTTAACTAATTTTTACCTCAGACTTTAAATGTAAGTTAATTTTTATCTTTATGAGAATTACGTTGAAAACCTTTTTCATTTAACTTTGACTAGTAAGAATTTAGCCTTAAAGCTACTGTTTACCAAACTTTAAACATACACATAAACATGGTCATTAATACACAAGGAGAGAAACCTTTGTTACGAAGACATGTCATTTTAAACACGAATTTAAATCTGTACTGTCTTAGTTGTTGGGGGGGGTTCACCATCCGGAGGTGGCTTCCCGTGCAGCTCCACTTCTAGGAATTGCAGGTTGCGATCTCTGCACAAATCTCTGCGTACTCCAGCTTGTCTGCCTTCAGACCTGACCGGCGGCTGTAGATCTCGTGTGCCCAGTTTCAGCAGGGAGCCCGGGGGTCCGGGAGGCCCGGGATGGTTCCAGAATTCATAGAAAGAGGGCAGGCAGGCCATCTTTGTAGAAGGCGTGGGCCTAGGTGCCCAGGGGTGGCGGCCATGATGGGCCGCCGCGGCCCTGCCCCATGGCCCTGCCATGTCTGCTGCCCTGCTCGCAGTGGCCGAGCAGCGTGGAGGGATCACGCGTCCAGTGCCCTGCGCCACGCGGTGGAGAGCCGGCTCCTGTGGGCTGGCCTCGGGCTCTTGCATGTTGGCCTCGGGCTCTTGTGTGTTGGCATAGGGCTCCAGCATGTTGGCATTGGGCTCCTGGGGCTTTTGTGTGCTGGCGTAGGCCTCCTGCGGGCTGCGGGGCTGCGGGGCTGCGGGCGCAGTGCGTGGGGTTGTCTGGACGCAGCCGGCTGGCTGGCTGTTTAATAACCAGGTGGAAACGGCAGCTCTGCGCCTTGCCTCCCGCCCGCTGGCTCTTCCCGCTGGCTGTTCTGAGTTCGCCCGAGCGAGTGGAAACCACAGAGTGGTCCAGAGATAAATGTTCCAGAAACAGCAAAACAGTCTCGTGAAGAAAGAGCAGAGGCCTTTGGAGATCTCTTCGCAAGCAGAAGAGAAGGCCATCGAGCATAGGTAGCCAAATTGTCTTTACTTATCTGAGAGATGCGCAGGTCAGGTCCACGTGGGCGCCATTTGTTGTTAAAATTTCGGATGCTCTTGCCGGCCGGGTTGGCTTGCTTCACGGTGGTGAACAGAGACGCGGAGACAACGGCTGGGCAGGGAAGCTGTATTTCTTTATTCAGGAACAACGATTCATAAACTAAGACAAACTAATCACCAAACAGAACTCCGCTGTTTCTTTGCGGCGGCGCAAGCACTCTTTCTTTTACTCTCGAACTCCGGAACCCTCTCCCTTACTCTCGAACTCAGGAACTCTGGAACTCTCGTACTGGGGAACCCTCTGAAAACTCTGGCACTCTGGAACTCTGGCGGGTTTCCTAGGGGCGGGGCAAAGTGGACCCGCGAAATTAACAGGACTGATGCAATTCTCTTGACGGGGGAGAACTAGAACCCAATGTAAAGCATACAACAGAATTTACCTTCTTGTCTTTATGTTGGTAGAATTCTATTGCATCAGTTACCTGTGGATGCACAATTTTTGACACCAAACACAGCAGCTTCCTACCAGCCTATATTATAGCCCCACCTACATTACAGCCCCGCCTGTATTATAGCACCACGTGCATTACAGCCCCCCGTGTATTACAGCCCCACATATATTATAACCCCGATGTATTATAGCCCTGTGTATTACAGCCCCATGTATTACAGCCCCATATGTATTACAGCCCCCCGTGTATTACAGTCCCGTGTATTACAGCCCCCCGTGTATTACAGCCATGTGTATTACAGCCCAGTGTATTACAGCCCCGCGTGTATTACAGCCCCGTGTATTACAGCCCCATGTATTACAGCCCCATGTGTATTACAGTCCCGTGTATTACAGCCCTGTGTGTATTACAACCCCCGTATTACAGCCCCGCGTGTATTACAGCCCCGTGTATTACAGCCCCGCGTGTATTACAGCCCCGTGTATTACAGCCCTGCGTGTATTACAGCCCTGCTTATATTACAGCCCCATGTGTATTACAGCCCCGCGTGTATTACAGCCCCGTGTATTAAGCCCTGTGTATTACAGCCCCGCGTGTATTACAGCACCGTGTATTACAGCCCCGTATATCACAGCCCTGTGTATTACAGCCCCGCGTGTATTACAGCCCCGCGTGTATTACAGCCCCGTGTATTACAGCCCCGTGTGTATTACAACCCATGTATTACAGCCCCGTGTATTACAGCCCCGCGAGTATTACAGCCCCGTGTGTATTACAGCCCCGCGTGTATTACAGCCCCGTGTATTACAGCCACGAGTGTATTACAGCCCCGTGTATTACAGCCCCGCGTGTATTACAGCCCCGCGAATTACAGCCTCCCCATGTATTACAGCCCCACGTGTATTACAGCCCCGCGTGTATTACAGCCCCGTGTATTACAGCCCCGTGTATTACAGCCCCGCGTGTATTACAGCCCTGCGTGTATTACAGCCCCGTGTATTACAGCCCCGAGTGTATTACAGCCCCGTGTATTACAGCCCCGTGTATTACAGCCCCGCGTGTATTACAGCCCCACGTGTATTAAGCCCCGCGAATTACAGCCCCCCCGTGTATTACAGCCCCGTGTATTACAGCCCCACGTATTACAGCCCCCCGTGTATTACTGCCCCGTGTACTACAGCCCCGCATGTATTACAGCCCCATGTATTACAGCCCCGCGTATTACAGCCCCTTGTGTATTATAGCCCCGTGTATTACAAGCCCGTGTATTACAGCCCCGCGTGTATTACATCCCCGTGTATTACAGCACCGTGTATTACAGCCCCGCGTGTATTACAGCCCCAAGTGTATTACAGTCCCGCGTGTATTACAGCCCCAAGTGTATTACAGCCCCGCGTGTATTACAGTCCCGTGTATTACAGCCCCGCGTGTATTACAGCCCCGCATGTATTACAGCCACGTGTATTACAGCCCCGCATGTACTACAGCCACGTGTATTAAAGCCCCACGTGTATTAAAGCCCCGCGTGTATTACAGCCCCGCGTGTATTACAGTCCCGTGTATTACAGCCCCGCGTGTATTACAGCCCCACGTGTATTACAGCCCCGCGTGTATTACAGCCCCGTGTATTACAGCCCCGCGTGTATTACAGCCCCGTGTATTACAGCCCCGCGTGTATTACAGCCCCTCGTGTATTACAGCCCCGTGTATTACAGCCCCGCGTGTATTACAGCCCACGTGTATTACAGCCCCGTGTATTACAGCCCTGCGTGTATTACAGCCCCGCTTGTATTACAGCCCCGTGTGTATTACAGCCCCTCGTGTATTACAGCCCCGTGTATTACAGCCCCGTGTGTATTACAGCCCCAAGTGTATTACAGCCCCGTGTATTACAGCCCCGTGTATTACAGCCCCGTGTATTACAGCCCCGTGTGTATTACAGCCCCAAGTGTATTACAGCCCCGTGTGTATTACAGCCCCGTGTATTACAGCCCCGCATGTATTACTGCCCCCCGTGTATTACAGCCCCGTGTGTATTACAGCCCCGTGTATTACAGCCCCGCGTGTATTACAGCCCCTCGTGTATTACAGCCCCGTGTATTACAGCCCCGCGTGTACTACAGCCCCGCGTGTATTACAGCCCACGTGTATTACAGCCCCGTGTATTACAGCCCCGCATGTATTACAGCCCCGTGTGCATTACAGCCCCGTGTATTACAGCCCTGCGTGTATTACAGCCCCGTGTATTACAGCCCCGCGTGTATTACAAGCCCGTGTATTACAGCTTGCGTGTATTACAGACCAATGTATTACAGCCCCGTGTATTACAAGCCCGTGTATTACAGCCCCGTGTATTACAGCCCCGCCTGTATAACAGCCCCGCGTGTATTACAGCCCCGTGTATTACAGCCCCGCGTGTATTACAGCCCCGTGTATTACAGCCCCGCGTGTATTACAGCCCCGTGTATTACAGCCCCGTGTATTACAGCCCCGCGTGTATTACAGTCCCGTGTGTATTACAACCCATGTATTACAGCCCCGTGTATTACAGCCCCGCGAGTATTACAGCCCCGTGTGTATTACAGCCCCACGTGTATTACAGCCCCATGTATTACAGCCACGAGTGTATTACAGCCCCGTGTATTACAGCCCCGCGTGTATTACAGCCCCGCGAATTACAGCCTCCCCGTGTATTACAGCCCCGCGTGTATTACAGCCCCATGTATTACAGCCCCGTGTATTACAGCCCCGCGTGTATTACAGCCTCGCGTGTATTACAGCCTCCCCGTGTATTACAGCCCCGCGTGTATTACAGCCCCGAGTGTATTACAGCCCCGTGTATTACAGCCCCGCGTGTATTACAGCCCCGCGAATTACAGCCCCACCGTGTATTACAGCCCCGTGTATTACAGCCCCCCGTGTATTACAGCCCCGTGTATTACAGCCCCGCGTGTATTACAGCCCCTCGTGTATTACAGCCCCGTGTATTACAGCCCCGCGTGTATTACAGCCCACGTGTATTACAGCCCCGTGTATTACAGCCCTGCGTGTATTACAGCCCCGCTTGTATTACAGCCCCGTGTGTATTACAGCCCCTCGTGTATTACAGCCCCGTGTATTACAGCCCCGTGTGTATTACAGCCCCAAGTGTATTACAGCCCCGTGTATTACAGCCCCGTGTATTACAGCCCCGTGTATTACAGCCCCGTGTGTATTACAGCCCCAAGTGTATTACAGCCCCGTGTGTATTACAGCCCCGTGTATTACAGCCCCGCATGTATTACTGCCCCCCGTGTATTACAGCCCCGTGTGTATTACAGCCCCGTGTATTACAGCCCCGCGTGTATTACAGCCCCTCGTGTATTACAGCCCCGTGTATTACAGCCCCGCGTGTATTACAGCCCCGCGTGTATTACAGCCCACGTGTATTACAGCCCCGTGTATTACAGCCCCGCATGTATTACAGCCCCGTGTGCATTACAGCCCCGTGTATTACAGCCCTGCGTGTATTACAGCCCCGTGTATTACAGCCCCGCGTGTATTACAAGCCCGTGTATTACAGCTTGCGTGTATTACAGACCAATGTATTACAGCCCCGTGTATTACAAGCCCGTGTATTACAGCCCCGTGTATTACAGCCCCGTGTATTACAGCCCCGCCTGTATAACAGCCCCGCGTGTATTACAGCCCCGTGTATTACAGCCCCGCGTGTATTACAGCCCCGTGTATTACAGCCCCGCGTGTATTACAGCCCCGTGTATTACAGCCCCGTGTATTACAGCCCCGCGTGTATTACAGTCCCGTGTGTATTACAACCCATGTATTACAGCCCCGTGTATTACAGCCCCGCGAGTATTACAGCCCCGTGTGTATTACAGCCCCACGTGTATTACAGCCCCATGTATTACAGCCACGAGTGTATTACAGCCCCGTGTATTACAGCCCCGCGTGTATTACAGCCCCGCGAATTACAGCCTCCCCGTGTATTACAGCCCCGCGTGTATTACAGCCCCATGTATTACAGCCCCGTGTATTACAGCCCCGCGTGTATTACAGCCTCGCGTGTATTACAGCCTCCCCGTGTATTACAGCCCCGCGTGTATTACAGCCCCGAGTGTATTACAGCCCCGTGTATTACAGCCCCGCGTGTATTACAGCCCCGCGAATTACAGCCCCACCGTGTATTACAGCCCCGTGTATTACAGCCCCCCGTGTATTACAGCCCCGTGTATTACAGCCCCACGTATTACAGCCCCCCGTGTATTACAGCCCCAAGTGTATTACAGTCCCGCGTGTATTACAGCCCCGCGTGTATTACAGCCCCGCGTGTATTACAGCCCCGCGTGTATTACAGCCCCTTGTATTACAGCCCCGCGTGTATTACAGCCCCGTGTATTACAGCCACGCGTGTATTACAGCCCCGTGTGTATTACAGCCGCATGTGTATTACAGCCCCGCATATATAACAACCCCCTGTATTACAGCCCCGCTTGTATTACAGCCCCGCATGTATTACAGCCCCGCTTGTATTACAGCCGCATGTGTATTACAGCCCCGCATATATAACAGCCCCCTGTATTACAGCCCCGCTTGTATTACAGCCCCATGTGTATTACAGCCCCGTGTATTACAGCCCCGTGTGTATTACAGCCCCGTGTGTATTACAGCCCCGTGTATTACAGACCCGTGTGTATTACAGCCCCGTGTGTATTACAGCCGCATGTGTATTACAGCCCCGCATATATAACAGCCCCCTGTATTACAGCCCCGCTTGTATTACAGCCCCGCGTGTATTACAGCAGCATGTGTATTACAGCCCCACATATATAACAGCCCCTGTATTACAGCCCCGCTTGTATTACAGCCCCGTGTATTACAACCCGCGTGTATTACAGCCCCGCGTGTATTGCAGCCCCGCATGTATTACAGCCCCGTGTGTATTACAGCCCCGTATATATAAAAGCCCCGCGTGTATTACAGCCCCGCGTGTATTGTAGCCCTGCGTATATTAGAGCCCCCTGTATATTGTAGCCCCGTGCTCAGAGAGGCTGGAATCCAGAGCAGTTCAGCTGGCTGTGTGGCACAGGGTCTCCCTTGTGTTTGCAATCCGCCTGTCCTTGGACATTCTAATTTCTGAAGACTGAAGCAGGGCTGAAGGATTCCTTTTCAGACTTGCTTGCATGGCTGTGGATGGGAGATTCCTTCTCGACCAAACTGCTCTTGACATTCCCCCAGAGCAAAGAGTCCGAAGGAAAAAAAAAAAACAAAATACAATGAGTGAGACAGATTCCAACACAGAAGCTGCAGTGTCTTCTGTGACCTCCCCTCAGAAGATACTCACCTCCACTGTGATCGACACTAGCCTGACGTGAGACAACTTGCCCAGTCCTGTTCAGTCCTGCCCCTGGCTTTGCTAGGTCTGCAGTTTGATTTCTGTCTCTACCTATTGGTCCTGCTCGCTCCCCTTCTCTTCACAATAAGAATCTTGATGCCAACATCTGACTTTGAATGTAGATGTGGTCCTACAGATTCTTTCTCAGGACCTCTTTCTGAAGAATTCAGTCTGTAGCATCAAGTGCCTTTTGTCTGTGTTTCTATCGAGTTGTCGGTCTGTTTTTCCTTAACAACTCTGGGAAGACTCATTGTTGTTCTTGTCTGCTTAGTGTGGATTCACTTCCTTTGTCAGTTGTGTGCGGCTGGCAAATATAGTTTCCCACTCTGGGACTAGCCTTTTCATATGCTTTATTGTGATTTTGAAGAGCTGTAGTTCTAACTTGGATATAATTCAACCGATCACTTTTTTTTCTTTTCTTTTTAGACATACTCTTTGAATCCTGCCCTGTAGGGGTCATGGACCTCTTCTCCCATATTCTATTCTAAATGCTTTTGTCTTTCAAACTTAGTCTTATAAACCACCTGGAATTAATTGTTATATAAGACATGAGACAATTCCCAAGAGGATATCCTATTGTCCCAGAGCTGTGTTTTCAAAATGCTTTCTTTCCCCCGCACTGTTGTGCAGTGCCAACTTGTCACATATATCAAGAGTGAGTCTGTCCACACAGGCGGGTGTGTTTCTGGATTTCCATTCTGTATCATTGGCTCCTTTGTGCTTGTCCCAAAAACACAGAGTCACAATTTCATTTTCTGGTAAGCCCACTTGGTGTGTGGGGGGAGTGTCTCTAAAATAGTCTACAGAAATTGCTCTTGTGAAGATCAGCAATACCCTCTCGTGGCTAACAGTCCTCATCTTTTTTTTTTTTTTTTTTAATAACCTTTGTTTGTAGAATAGAGACTGTCAGAAATCAAGAGGGAAGGGGGAGAGACAGAGAGACACCTTGCACATATAACATGTGTGCTCAACTAGGTGCACCACCGCCCAATGGTCGTCATCTTCCGGGCCTTCCCAGCAGCAACCAACGTTGCTGGTTCCCTGCCTTCTCCCTGACACAAAGCTACCCAACTCTTTGTCCCTCTAACTGTGGACAACTTCCCAGTGTCCCCCACCATGTCCTCTTCCTCCCCCTCCTCCTCCAGCTGTGTAGTAAGAGTCCTCAGAACTCAACTCTGTCTATACTCACAGCTGTAATGACCACACTTCACACAAACACCATTGAACCCCAGATTCGTGTTTCCAGCTGGACTTGTTCTCAAACTCCAGACTCAAGTGTCTAAATATGTACTTCAGCATTTGAGAAACCTCAAACTAACATATCAAATTAAAAAAAAAAACTTTTTATATTCTGGAAAAGTAAATGTCTTTGTTTCTTCCTTGTACTTAGTATGGGCTTAATAGATTACAGCACAGTTGAGCATTGCACCGTAACAACAGAGTGTAGGAAAAGAGGAAAGGGAGAGGGTCTGGGGAGGGGTGGGGGAGCTTTGGGATCCTGGCATGTGATGGTGGAAAGGACTAGGTTGGGAGTGAGAGTGATCTGCACATGCCCGTCACAGGGAGATGAGAAATTGTACCCTTGTGTCCAGCAGAGAAGTTCTGAGCCCTCCCAATCTGTTTTACTTATTTTACTTTATTATCTTTATTTATTTATTGGATAGAAGCAGCCTGTAATTGAGAGGAGGGGAGATAGAGAGGAAAGAGAAAAAGAGACAACTACAGCCCTGCTTCACCACTCGCAAAGCTTTCCCCCTGCAGGTGGGGACTGGGGGCTTGAACCTGAGTCCTTGTGCACCGTAACATGTGCGCTCAACCAGGTGCACCGCCACCCAGCCCCCTCTGCCTTACTTCTTGCCTTTACCTTTCAGCAGGTGGCAATCCTCTCTTAGTTCAGGGCCAATTAAGACCAGCAAAATCATTTGGTTTGGGTCTGTCAAGGCAACCAACCCTATATAGGACTCAAAATTCAATAAATCTAGAATTTTTGTTCAAAACAACAGTGTTGATTCCACAATTGCTAATTTTGTATGGCCCTCAAATAATGTTATAAGATATCCAAGTGGGGGGAGTCGGGTGGTAGCTCAGTAGGTTAAGTGCACATGGTGCCAAGTACAAGGACCGGCGAGAGGATCCCGGTTTGAGCCCCCGGCTCCCCACCTGCAGGGGAGTCGCTTCACAGGTGGTGAAGCAGGTCTGCAGGTGTCTGTCTTTCTCTCCCCGTCTCTGTCTTCCCCTCCTCTCTCCATTTCTCTCTGTCCTATCCAACAACAATGACAACAATAATAACAATAACAACAATAAAAAACAACAAGGGCAACAAAAGGGTAAATAAATAAATAAATATCCAAATGGTCCTTGACAAAAAAAAAAGTTCCCCACTTTGGCAAACTAGACACAAAACCTTCCGGGCATCCTGACCCCGCCCTCTGTCATAAATGTGCAGCTTCTCGCTTCTCCTGCAGCACATGCTTGTCCCAGACGGAGACGCTGTGCCCCAGCTCCACACCTGACACGCACAGAGCTTTTGCAAACCCCACTGTGTACGACTCGCGACATTCCAGGAAGACTCCACAAAAATCTTCTGACAGATCTTCTGGCCTCAGGCCTTCTTCTCTTAGGCTTTTTTATTTATGAAAAAATCAAATTCCCCACCAGCAGGGGGGAAGCTTCACAAGCGGTGAAGCTGGTCTGCAGGTGTCTTTCTCTCTCTCCCTCTCTATCTTCCCCTCCTCTCTCCATTTCTCTCTGTCCTGTCCAATTGAAAGAAAAAAATAGCCTCCAGGAGCAGTGGATTTGTAGTGCTGGCACAGAGCCCCAGCAGTAACCCTGGAGGCAAAAAAGAAAGTTTTTTTTATCTTTCTTTCTTGGGAAGAAGCAGAGAGGGCAAACACCACAGCACTGCTTAACCCTCCAGGGAGTTCCCCTGTGGCTGCCCATGGTACTCACAAGTGGTGCTGGGGCTCGAACCCGGGGCCTCGTCTATGTGTGGACACAGATATATGTGTTCTGCCAGGTAAGATACCTCCTGACCTCACAGCTTTTTAAAAAAAAATTGTTTATTCCCCTTTGTTGCCCTTGTTATTTCATTGTTGTAGTTATTGTTGTTGTTGATGATGATGTCGTCGTTGGATAGGACAGAGAAAAATGGAGAGAGGAGGGGAAGACAGAGAGGGGGAGAGAAAGATAGACACCTGCAGACCTGCTTCACTGCTTGTGTAGCGACCCCCCTGAAGGTGGGGAGCCTGGGGCTCAAACCGGGGTTCTTACGCTGGACCTTGCGCTTTACACCACCAGCACTTAACCTGCTGAGCTACTACCCGACTCCCTGACCTCACAGTTTTTATCTGTTTGTCATTAAACTAGAGGATTATTGGGGCCGGGTGCTGGTGCACCTGGTTGAGCGCATATGCTACAATACACAAGGACGCAGGTTCAAGCCCCCAGCCCCTACCTGCAGGGGGAATGCTTTGCAAGTGGTGAAGCAGTATTGCAGGTGTCTCTCTGTCTCTCACTCTATCCTTCCCTCTTGATTTCTGATGGTCTCTATCCGATAAGAGAATAAAGGTAATAAATTTCTTTTTAAAAAAAACTAGGGGATCATATGAAGACATAAGCCCCGGACAACACAAGGGATCCTCACTGTGTGAAAGGGAAACTTCACAAGTGGTGGAGTAGTGCTGTGGCCTCTCCTTCTCGGCCTCATTCTCTAGCTGAAAAGAAAAAATCAAAAAAGTCTATTTGCAGCAGTGGAACTCTGGTTGCTGAAATTAAATAAACCCACCCTCCCCTAGACTTCTTTCTCCCCCTCTCTCTGTCTCTCTCTCTCCATGTATCACCTTCAAATATCCAAGTCAGAGTACACATTTATTGTGCTACTACTTTATTGTATTCTGTCAGTCTAGCGACATGAGAAAGAGAGAAAGAGAGAGAGAGAGAGTGAGAGAGAGAGAGAGAGAGAGAGAGAGAGAGAGAGAGAGAGAGATGACCCAGGAACCAAGCTCATGGTGGCGAGGCAATTCAAATCTTTATTCATCAGAACGCCCCAGAGTTGGGTGGTAGCACACCCGATTAAGCCACATGGCACAAACCACAATGGCCGGAGTCAGCCTCCTGGTCTCTGCGAGCGCTCCTCTCAGGCCTGACGATGGAAGAGCCAAATCGGAAATGGAAGTGGCTTGACAATCCCATACATGGTTAGGAAAGGGGCGGAGAAAGATGAAAGGGGACTGGGAAAGTTAGGGACTTCCTTAGCAACTGTTGCTAAAGGTTTAACTGGTAGGATTAATAGTACCCTGTGGTCTTGAGGGTAGAAAAAGATTAAATGAGCAGAATGGGTGGGGGAATAGGGTGGAGGCCTTAAAACATTTGTTAGACAAAGCAGAAGATTGATATGTAGATAATAAAAGGACAGGCCGTAGTATCAAGGAATGCAGGGTGGAGCAGGGAGAGCTGGCTTGTGTCCTTCCTCACTTGACTTCTCAGTAGAGAGAGAGAGAGAGAGACCGACAGGATAGACACACCCCTCAGGTCAAGCCCTGCCAAGCTCTACCACATCCTCACCATTTCCCTACAGTATTCTATTGCCATGGGAGCTATCTCTGGGCCTGCACAACAAATCCACAGCTCCTGGGTCATTTGTTTCCTTTTTCTTCTCCTTTTCTGTTCCCTTTTCCTTCCCTACCCCCAAATAGATCCACAGAGAAACTGAGAAGCAAGGGGGAGATACAGAGGAAGGGAATAACAGAGAGACACCTGTAGCCCTGCTTCACTGTCCATGAAGCTTCTTCCCCTGCAGGTGAATGACAGGGGCTTGAACTCAGATCCTTGTGCATGGTAGCATACGTGTGCTTTACCCGGTGCACCACCATCCGACTCTGATTTGTTATGTCAATTATTCTCTTTTCCCTCCTTCTAGAATGCAGAGGTCTTTCTCTGCTTTGTTTTTTTGTTTGTTTGGTTTGTTTTCCTATTTTCTCCTATTTCCTAAGCACCCAGGGCTGTAGACAATAGTTTACTATCAATGTGGTCCTCTGCCCTCCCTGGACAAGGTGAGGGCCTTAATGATGGGCTGGCCATGTAGCCCAGCTGTTCAAGTCGGGTGGACAAGGAGACACATAGGCTGTGGGTGCACTGACCCCCTTCCTTGTAGGGGAAGGTGCTCCCCCTCTAGCCTGTCAGCAAGTGTGACAAACCACTTCTCTGCATCTTCGTCTTGCTTACAAGTTCTTTTTAAGAAAAAATCTTTTTATTATTCATTGATTGGATAGAGACATTGAAAGGGGAGATGAGACACAGAGGGAGAGAGACAGAGAGACACTTTCAGTTCTGCTTCACTACTCCTGAAGCTTTCCCTCTGCAGTTAGGGACCAGAGTCTAGAACCTGGGTACTTGCACACTGTAATATACGCACTTCACAGGCACACCATTGCCTGGCCCCTATGTCTTTATGAGGGAGCAACTGGGCATGCAGCTTACTAGAAATCAGAGCAGCAGACAGCGTTTCTCAGGTCCTCAGCACACATACCACATGCTGTCATTAACTGCCCACAATTATGCCACACGATGGAGGTAGCTCCAAGACTGAAAATCAACTTTAATTTCCAATCCTACATTCTAGATCTGCTTCTATCAATTAAGCTGTGGAAGAGATACTGGATAAAGTCTTGCTTCAATTAGGTTCTAAGTACCCTAGCACCAAATGCAAATGAAATTGTTTTAAGTGATCTTGACATATGATTTTAATGTGGAAAAATGTTAATTAAAAGTTGTTTTCAAGTTATAAGCCAAGTTATACCATCAATCCACTGTGTGTTCTGTTTTATTCTAACTTTCTTTCAAAAAAATTTTTATTTATAAAAAGGAAACACTGACTAAACCATAGGATAAGAGGGGTACAACTTCACACAATCCCCACCACCAGAACTCTATATCCCACCCCTTCCTCTGATAGCTTTCCTATTCTTTAACCCTCTGGGAGCATGGACCCAGGGTCATTGTGGGATGCAGAAGGTTGAAGGTCTGGCTTCTGTAATTGCTTCCCTGCTGAACATGGGCGTTGACAGGTCGATCCATACTCCCAGCCTGCCTCTCTCTTTCCCTAGTGGGGAAGGGCTCTGGGGAAGCAGGGCTCCAGGAGACATTGGTGGGGTTGTCTGTCCAGGGAAGTCTGGTTGGTACCATGCTAGCATCTGGAACCCAAGTAATGAGGGTGAAGGGTTGGCATTCCTTGCCTGACGTCTCTGGACACAGTCTGAAGTGAAGCATGCTGAGGTGGTACTCCTTGCGTTGATTAGGTTGGGATCGGTGGATGCAATACCATTTGGTATGAATTAAGAGAAGCATGCAGGAAAGTGAGCCCCACCCTAGAGGTTTCAGGACTGGGGGAAATATAGGCTCTAAAGAGGTAGCAGGAGGTTCCTGCTGTCTTAGGGTTTAAGAAGACAATAGATAGTTATTGCTATAATCACATTATTTATCAAATGCGTTAACTGTGAAATATCCCTTTGTTAGGATTTGCTGTATCATACACACCATCACCATAATTTATGTATATAGCTGTGCCACCAGTTGCTTCTGTTCTCACTGGTCTAAGCTTTTTTTTTTTAATAACTAGCCAATTTTTTTAAATGTTTCTGCTTATTTATTTATTCCCTTTTGTTGCCCTTATTGTTTTATTTTTGTAGTTATTTTTGTTGTTGTTATTGATGTCGTCCTTGTTGGATAGGACAGAGAGACATCGAGAGAGGAGAGGAAGACAGAGGGGGAGAGAAAGATAGACACCTGTAGACCTGCTTCACTGTGAAGCGACTCCCCTGCAGGTGGGGAGCCGGGGGCTTGAACCAGGATCCTTCACTGGTCCTTGTGCTTGGCACAATGTGCACTTAACCCACTGCGCTACCACCCAATTCCCATCCTGGTCTAAGCTTTTAAGAGAGTCAACATATGAAAGACTCAGCCTATGTATTAAAAAAATCCAGTCTGTGATTTTAAAATGTTTGAGACATTCAATCATTTTTTCCCCTCTATATTAATTAAATAGTGATTTATATGACTAAAAATTGATAGGAGTGTACATAAACACCATTCCCACCACCAAAAGACTGTGTCCCATCCCAACTCCCACCCCTACCCCTCTGCGCCATGAAGCTGAACATCCACCCTCATCCTCAACCCAGGGTTTTTACTTTGGTGCCCTACTCCTAGCAAACGAAATTTTACAAATCATACCAAGATGAAGGAGGTCTTGAAATCACTTTTACCACTCTAAAAATTACTCCTTTTGGGGGCCAGGTGGTGGCCCACCTAGTTGAGTATACATATTATGTGCCATGTATCTGTAGGGGGAGGTTTTGTGAGTGATAAAGTAGGTCTGCAGGTGTCTATTTTTCTCTCTCCCTATTTCTCCCTCTCCTCTCAATTTCTTCCTGTCCTATCAAATAAAAACGGAAAGGAAAAAAAAGGGGGGGGAGAGGGGGGAATGGCCATCTGGAGCAATTAATTTATAGTGCCATCACCAGGGCCCAGTATTAACCATGGTGGTAATAAAAATAATTAATAAATAAAAATAAAGATACTACCTTCTGCAACCCACAATGACCTTGATTCCATACTCCCAGAGGGATAGAGAATGGGAAAGCTATCAGGGGAGGGGAGGGGATATAGAGATCTGGTGGTGGGAATTGTGTGGAGTTGTACCCCTCCTATCCTATGGTTTTGTTAATGTCTCCTTTTTTAAATAAATAAAAATAAAGGTAGACACCTGCAGACCTGCTTCACCACTTGCTAGGTGACAAGCCCCCCAGCAGGTGGGGAGCCAGGGGCTTGAACCAGGGTCCTTGTGCCAAGCGATATGTGCGCCTAGCCCACTGCGCTACCACTCGGCCCCCTCAAAGTTCAGTTTTAGCACCACACCCGTTCTCATCTGAGATGTGCTGCTCCTGATGTGTCACTCCTGACACTTAGTGAGATATCCTGTCATTCAGTCAGCTGACTTGAAAGATGAGGGGTTTTCAGTGTGAAAAGCAATAATGCTGGAGGTCCTAATACTAGTCTCCTTTCCACTTTGCAAAAGCACTTTGCTGAACAACACATTAATCTTTATTATTTCCATAATAACAGTCCCATCTCTGTTGCTCCATCCCTGCTCCTCACCCTTGGGAAAGTGGGGGTAGAGGGGAAGGCCAAGATCTCCATGGGATTCTGGAAGAAAGAGCGAATGCCAAGTTTTAAACCCTTAATCGGATGTAAGGAGCAGTAAGTCTGAAAATGGAGCCTCTGTTCATGTCCCACATTATGTTTCCCCCATGTTTGTTGTCAGGAAGAGGAATTGTGGGGCCAGATGGTGACGCACCTGGCTGAGCGCACATATTACAACACACAAGGACCTGGGTTCGAGCCCCCAGACCCCACCTGCAGGGGGAAAGCTTTGCAAGTGGTAAAGCAGTGATGCAGGTGTCTCTCTGCCTCTCTCTCTCCCCTCCTCCGCCCAATTTCTGGCTGTCTCTATCCAATTCTTCTTCTAGCGTTTGCCTCTCTATCCAATAAATAAAGATAATAAAAAAAAAGAGGAATTGTAGGCTTTTGAAAAACATTAGAAAATTTCCTTCTAAAGTATAGCCAGCAGAGTTCCAAGAATGAGAATCTAGAAATAAGAAAGCTGGAGCAAGACTGGATATGATTATAAGTAGACTAAGTTTACAAAGATATAGGTGTGAAGTAAGGTGTATAAGTGATAGCATCTACAGTTACCCCAGGGGGCCAGGTGGTGGCGCACCTGGTTGAGAGCACATGTTCCAATGCACAAGGACACTAGTTTAAGACCCTAGACCCCACTTGCATGGGGAAAGCTTCTTGTGTAGGGAGGTTGTGGGGATGTGGTGGAGCCTGGCAGGGCTTGACCTGAGAGGTGAGTCCAGCCTGATAAGTCTCTCTCTCTACGGAGGGGTTGAGCAAAAGGGGGACACATGAACCTCAGAAGGTTAGCAGCCACAAAAATCTTCCCACCTCCGGGAGCTGGCATTCCTTAAAACATTAAGCCTGCGTGCCTTTTATTATCTGCATATCAATCTTCTGCTTTGTCTTACAAATGACTAAAGATATCCTTCCTAATTCCCCGCAGGGTATTGCTAATCCTGCCATTTGAGCCCCTAGCAACAGTTGCTGGGGAGGTCCATACCATTCCCGGCCCCCTTTGCCTTTCTCCACCCCTTTCCTAACCATGGATGGTATTGTCAAGCCACTTCCATTTCTGTCTTGTCTCTTCCATGTCCCAAACTGGAGGAGAGGGACATGCAGACCGAGAGGCTGACACTGGCCATTGCGGTTTGCGCCACATAGCTTAATCAGGTGTGCTACCGCCCGATTCTGGGGCGTTCGAATGAATAAAGATTTGCATCGCTTTGCCGCCACGAGCTTAGTTCCTGGGTCATCTCTCGAGCAAGCGGCGCTAGCCCGACATTCTTGAGTGGTGAAGCAGGGCTGCAGGTGTCTCTCTGTGTCTCTTCCTCTCTATCTCCCCCTTCCCTCTCGATTTCTGACTATACAATAAATAAATAAAGATAATATTGTTGGATGTCTCTTGAGGACTTAAACAGAACCTGGTTTAAGTCTCTGAATTTTAATCACAGGAATATATATATATATATATATATATATATATATATGTGTGTGTGTGTGTATATATATATATAGATAGATAGATATAAAACAGTGTTGTTTGTTGTGGTCCGGGAGGTGGTGCAGTGATAAAGCTTTGGACTCTCAAACATGAGGTCCTGAGTTCAATCCCCGGCAGCACATGTGCCAGAATGATGTCTGGTTCTTTCTCTCTCCTCCTATCTTTCTCATTAATAAATAAATATTTTTTAAATGCTGTTTGTTTTTCTGTCATTTGAAAATATATTTACTTTATTATTTATTTGAGATAGCAACAGAGAAGTTGAGAGGGAAGAAGACAAGAGAGACACCTACAGCACTGCTTCTCCTACTTGTGAAGCATTCCTCCTGCAGATGGAGATCAGGGGTTTGAACCTGGAGCCTTGTGCACTGTAATATGAATGTTCTACAAAGTGTTCCACAGCCTGGCCCCCTACATGCCTTATTTATTATTTATTTTTTTATAATTCTTTTTAAGATATTTTACTGATTTATTATTGGATAGAGACAAAGAAATTGAGAGGGAAAGGAGAGGTAGAGAAGGAAAGAGACAGAAGGAGTCAGGCGGTAGCGCAGCAGGTTAAGCACACATGGCGCAAAGTGCAAGGACTGGCTTAAGGATCCCAGTTCGAGCCCCTGACTCCTCACCTGCAGGGGAGTCGCTTCATAAGCGGTGAAGCAGGTCTGCAGGTGTCTTTCTTTCCTCCTCTCTGTCTTCCCCTCCTCTCTCCAGTTCTCTCTGTTCTATGTGGCAACAACAACAGCAATAACAATAAAATAATAATGGGACCAGGTGAGTGCACATGTTACAGTGCTCAAGGACCCAGGTTCAAGCCCCTGATCCCCACCTGCAGAAGGAAAGCTTCACAAGTGGTGATGCAGGACTGCAGGCGTCTCTCTGTCTCTACCTCCCCAATTATCTCAATTTCTGGCTTCCTCTATTCAATAAAAGTAAAGACAATAATAATAACAATAAGGGCAACAAAAGTGGGGAAAATGGCCTCTAGGAGGAGTAGATTCGTAGTGCAGGCACTGAGCCCCAGCGATAACACCAGAGGCAAAAAAAAAAAAAAAGAGAGAAAGAAGGAAAAGGGGAGAAAATAAAAGGAAAGATAAGAAAAAGAAACAGAGGGAGCCAGATAGTGGCGCAGTAGGCTAAGCGCACATGGCACCAAGCACAAGGACTGATGTAAGAATCCCGGTTCGAGCCCCCAGCTCCCCACCTGCAGGAGAGTCGCTTCACAGGTGGTGAAGCAGGTCTGCAGGTGT
The DNA here is from genome assembly GCF_950295315.1 of Erinaceus europaeus. NCBI lineage: Eukaryota > Metazoa > Chordata > Mammalia > Eulipotyphla > Erinaceidae > Erinaceus > Erinaceus europaeus. The sequence goes on along the minus strand of NC_080165.1, from coordinate 143,103,133 downwards.
CTGTCTTTCTCTCCCCGTCTTCCCCTCCTCTCTCCATTTCTCTCTCTCCTACCCAACAAAAACAATAGCAATAACAACGATAAACAACAAGGATAACGGGAAAAATAAATAAATTTTAAAAAGAAAGGAAAAAAAACAAGAGACACCTGCAACCCTGTGTTGCCATTCCTGAAGCTTTTCCCCCTGTAGGTGGGGCTTGAACACAGATCCTTGTGTGTTATGCAAGTGCTTAACCGGGTACACCTGGCCCCCATACCTTATTTTTATTTAAAAAAAAAAAAAAGCTATCAGCAAGGTGGGACACAAAATGTTTATGCAAAATAGACTCTCATGCCTGAGGCTCTATAGTTCAGGCCCAGTCTCTTATACCACTTCAAGGCAGAGCTGAGGAGTGCTCTGGTAAAAATCAATTAAATACTCACTGCGGACTGAAGACCCCACCAATGTGAACTGGAGCTCTGCTTCCCCAGAGACCCACCCTACTAGGGAAAGAGAGAGGCAGGCTGGGAGTATGGACTGACCAGTCAACGCCCATGTTCAGCGGGGAAGCAATGACAGAAGCCAGACCTTCCACCTTCTGCAACCCACAAAGACCCTGGATCCAAGCTCCCAGAGGGATAGAGAATGGGAAAGCTATCAGGGGAGGGGGTGGGATATGGAGATTGGGTGGTGGGAACTGTGTGGAGTTGTACCCCTCCTACCCTATGGTTTTGTTAATTTATCCTTTCTTAAATAAAAATAAATTTAAAAAAATCAATTAAATAATTAAATAATTTAAAAAGTGATCAGCAAATCTGATTGCCTTCCCTATCCCTGTGCATATCAGTATCATTACAAGTGACTTCACAGTCAAAGCTGAAAACACGAAAGACAGCCAGCATGACAGTTTTCAGGATCTTTCAAAACATACACTCATCTGTTTCATCCAAAAACAGTTCAAATGACTCTCGTCCCTTGGGTTGGGTAGCTTCTTAGAGAAAAAGGGCACTGCTGAAGGGATGACAACTGTCCCACAGTAGTTCAGACGCAGACTCACTTGGTGACCAATGTTCAGTTTACTGGAAAAAGGAATTTGGACAAGGAGCCAGGGTCAGAATCTTTTATGGTTACAACCTACAACAGAGAGTATTCGGGTTTTGATACATCCTCTTCATTGTTACACTGAACTGTATTCAACTTGGAAAAATTCTCAAAGGTTTTTAGCTGATGTGTAGGTTAAGGGAACAATCTTCATTATGACATAAAACTGCCTTTGGGGGCGGAGCCAAGATGGCGACTTTGGAGCCATAACTGCCTTGAGCTCCAAGGGGCTGCAGCTTGCAAGCTGGGATTCTCTGGATAGGGTGGGATACTGGGCTGTCTGTAGGAGGGTGGACACCGGCTGGTCAGTGACACCAAAATACAGTCCCGTAACTCTCTCTTGGGCTGACAAACGGAGGTCAGGGGGACAAAGGAAAATCCTTTGATTATTTCTGAGCTCACTCCCCCCCCCCCAGAACCAGCCTGCAGGGGCTGGACAGCCGGCTCCTAGCAGGCTCTCTGCTGAGCTATTTTCTTTACCAAGACTCCTGGCTCACCAGGGGTGTCATTCCAAGCCTCTTCCTTTAATTTCTCTCTCTTTTTTTTTTAAGTGGCTGGAGCTCTATTTGAGTGACAAAATACCTGACAAATCAGAGCCTCATCCCTGCCTGGGAAAGGCTACCTGGAGGGTTTTTTTTTTTTATAATTCTTACAATTGACTGTCTTTGCTAAGGCTGCCTGCAGCCAATCTAAGCTGCAGACTGACTGTTAGGGGTTTTCTACTCTATTTTATTTTATTACTACGATTATTATATACACGTGTCCCTTTTCCATCCACCTTCTTCAGGCTGACCAAAATTAACCGTTGCTGCTTTTTCCATTGCTAGGTGTTCTATCCGTTGTGAGAGAAACTTGTTTCTACCTTTTCTCTCCACTCTCCTTTTTCCCTCCTCCTAGCTAGTTAAAAAAAAAAAAAACTCTTTCACTGTTGTTCTTTTTTTTTTATTCTTTTCTTCCTTCCTCCTTCTTTTGTTTTCTGAATTCACTGATGCTCGCTTGTGAATTATTTGGGGGAAATCTGACTTGGAGTGGACCGTGTGTGTGTGTGTGTGTGTGTGTGTGTGCTCTCTACTTCCCTTTCTATCCCAAGAATTCAGACAGTAGATTTGCATGGAATGAAAGGGAAGGTCTCACCCGAGTAATGAGGCTGAAGGGCTGACATTCTATGACAGCAGGAACCTCCACTTCCTCTATAGAGCCTATATTGCTCCAGTCCTGGAACCTCTAGGGTAGGGCTTCACTTTCCTGCATGCTTCTCTCAATTCATACCAAATCATATCGCATCTGCTGATCCCAACCTAATCAAAGCTAGTTTTTGTTTTTTTAAATAAAAATAAGGCATGGGGGCCAGGTGCACCTGGTTAAGCACTTGCATGACAGAGAAAATTTGAGAGGAGGGAGAGGGAGAGACACCTGCTTCTCCTCTTATGAAGTTTGCCCCCTGCAGGTGAGGAGCCAGAGCTCAAACCCTCTGTGGGTCCTTGCACTTAGTACTATGTGCACTTAACTAGGTGCACCACTGCCTGGCTTCCATAACTTACTTAATTTTTTTTTTTTTTTGCTGGGCCAAGTGATGGTGCACCTGGTTCAGCACACATTACCATGCACAAGGACCCAGGTTCAAGCTCCTAGTCCCTACCTGCAGTGGGAAAGCTTTGCAAGTGGTGAAGCAGGGCTACAGGTGTCTCCCTTTCTCTCTACCAGCCCCTGCCCTCTCAATTTCTGGCTGTCTCTATCCAATAAATAAAAATAATAAAAACACTTCACAGGAGTCCAGCGGTAACGCAGTGGGTTACGCTCAGGTGGCGCAAAGTGCAAGGGCCGGCGTAAGGATCCCCGGCTCCCCACCTGTAGGAGAGTCGCTTCACAGGCAGTGAAGCAGATCTGCAAGTGTCTATCTTTCTCCCCCTCTCTGTCTTCCCCTCCTCTTTCCATTTCTCTCTGTCCTATCCAACAATGACAACAATAACAACTACAGCAATAAAACAAGGACAACAAAAGGGAATAAATATAAAAATATATATATAAAACACTTTGCTAGTGATTTAATATTGATTTACAAAATTGTAAGATATCAGGGGCATAATTCCACACTATTCCCACTACGAGTCATGTGTGCCCACCCCCCTCTGGCAGAAACTGTCGTTTACCTCTATCTGATACCACATATTTTCAATTCCAGTGTTGACTGCACACAGTACTCCATGGCTTTTAACTAAAGAAGGGGGGAGGTGGGATGTGTAGAAAGGCACCCATGTCCGGGGGTCCAGCTGTCATAAATTTCAGAGATCAGGTGACCTGCCTTTGTCTCAACCCGAAGGGAGAGTTGGGGGTCAACTCGCTTGGATCTCATGGAAAGAACAGCCTGGACTTTCCAGGACAGAGGGCCCATTCTCCAACAGGACATGAACAGAATATTCATCAAAGAAGAGATCCAAAAGGCCAACAGACATAGGAAAAAATGCTCCAAGTCATTGTCAGAGAAATACAAATAGACGAGATGCCACTTCACTCCTGGGAGAATGTCACAGATTAGAAAAGGCAGCAGCAACAAATGCTGGAGAGGGTGTGGAGACAAAGGAACCCTCCTGCACTGCTGGTGGGAATGTCAGTTGGTCCAACCTCTGTGGAGAACAGTCTGGAGAACTCTCAGGTGGCTAGAAGTGGACCTACCCTATGATCCTGCAATTCCCCTCCTGGGGATATATCCTAAGGAACCAAATACATCCATCTCCCCCCCCAAAAAAAATTATGTTCACAGCAGCACAATTTGGAAGCAACCCAGGTGTCCAGCAACAAATGAGTGGCTGAGCAAGTTGTGGTCTATATACACAGCGGAATACTACTCAGCTATTAAAAATGATTAATTCACCTTCTTTACTTCATCTTCGGTGGCACATGAAGGAATCATGTTAGGAAAATGAGCCAGAAAGAGAAGGATGAATATGGGCTGGTCTCATTTATGGACAGAAGTTGAGAAATAAGAACAGAAAGGGGAGACACAGAGCAGAACTTGGACCGTGAGTTTGGTGGACTGCACCAGAGTGAAGGACTCTTGGGGGTGGGCCTAGGTCCTGGCTGCATGATGGTGGGAGAGCTCCTAGGCTAGGGATGAGAGTATTTTGCAGAAAACTGAGAAATTTTACACAAGTACCAACAACTGTATTTACTTTACATCATTAATCCCAATTAGAAAATTAAGATTAAGAGAGAGAGATGGCCAAGGAACACAAAGCTTATAGCACCTCCAGTGCCCCTGACCTGGGGGTCTCCTGCCTTCTGCAAAGTCCAGGCTGTTGTTTCCATGAGATCCAAGTGGGTTGACCCCCAACTCTCCCTTTGGGTCGATACAAAGGCAGGTCACCCCGATCTCTGAAATTTAGCAGGTTAACTTGTCAGCTTGTTTGTAAAGTCCCATGGACCCTTCCCCTGCCCCACTGTCTCAGCTCCTAACACCAACCTTCCCAACAAATCTGTGCACTGAAAGGATTTCTTGGTCCTCCCCGACTGTCTGCCTTTCATAAGCAAACTACGTAATACAATGCTAACACATGAAACATGGACAGTCTTCTGGAGTTTGTTGCAAAGGAACTTCCAAGGTTTTTTAGCCAGAAACTCTAGAACTGAATTTAGTGTATTAAAGGAGATATATTTATGATGAAAGGCTGAGGCTAGAGAAATGACAAGTGAGAGGTGACCTTAGAAGGTGAAGATCGAAATCAATCACAAACATGGCTCTAATTTGGTTTAGTCCCACTAGCTAAACTGTTCTTTTTGCTGTAGAAAAGTATAACCCTATCGCCCTCTACTGGACGCAGGCTGCCAAGTGCAGGCTCTTTATGGAATCCGCTCACACCTCCGTGTATATCCATTGCTGCTCACCCTGGCAAGTTAATATTGAACCCTTCAGTGCTGACAAGTCACTAGGCAGTCCTTTCTAGTCACCTTTAATTTTCAGGCACTGATTGCAAGGACCATCAGCACAACTGCAATCATTGACAGAAGTTTCAGTGAACAGTTGTCCTTAGTATTTCTCCCCGACCTGATTCTTCTATAAACAGCTGCTTGGAGCTCTTCCTTTACTAGCATCCTCTCCAGACCCACTGGGTCTCCTCTCCTAACATCACCCCTTTGCCCCTGGGGCCCACTGTAAGGCTGTTGGCAGTGAATAATAACCCTCAGTTGCAACAAGGCGCATCCGTTTGTAAGCTCAGAAGGTGAGCACCAGAGGTCCAACTATTCTTTCAGCTCAGATGTGATCCTCTCAATCTGTCAGTACAGCAGATCCAAATGCTCTGAGAATGCACTGAAACCAGGGGGGGACCGTAAGTCTTGAATGTTATTTATTTATAAATTATACACGTGTACATTCTACAGTATATCATGTACATTATAAAACACACAAAAATAGAAACTTTAAAGGATAAGATTAAATACAAAAAACCATTTGAACAATTCCCAATAGACTGATCACCAATATGCCCTGGGGGGGTTACACCCCCCCACCTGAAACCAGTCCTGAAACATGTCTACGGTTGCTGTTTGGGTTTCTAGCTCGGGTCATAGAAAAATCAAGATCCCAGCAGGGTTTAGTTTTGGTTTTCAAGTTAAAAGTAGCCGTAGCAACAGTGTAAATGTATGGAGCTGCCTGGTTCCAACATCTGGACTAGTCACTATGCAGCTGGCACTGTGATACCCTGGGTCACTGGCAGCTTGTTCACTTTATGAGTGCCTAACCAGGAGACTTCATGGAGTTGAGTAAGAATACTTGGGCATGGGCTGGAGATACGGTGGTTCTGCAAAAGGCTTATTATGCCTGAGGTTCTGAGGTCCCAGGTTCAATCCCTGGCAACACCACAAGCCAGAATTGAGTTGGTATAAAAAGAACTTTAAAACAATTAAATTTTTAAAAAAGGAATATTTGGGCAGAGAAATGTTTTTAAGAACACTTAGAAGATGATGTGTGTGTTTGAAATCAACACACTCAAGTGTTCCAAAATAATTCTCATGATTACAATGTACCTTTGAAAAAGGCATTCAGTGTGGTCTGGGAGGTGGCACAGTGGATAAAGCATTGGACTCGCAAGCATGAGGTCCTGAGTTCAATCACAGTGGACCAGAGTGATGTCTGGTTCGTTCTCTCTCTCTCTCTCTCTCATTAATACATAAAAATGTTAAAAAAGGCATTCCACACAATGATTAGCCAAAGCAAACAGATTAAAATAAATTGAAGCACATCTCATCTATGCTAGTGAGTCCTCAAGAATACATTTTTATGTCTCCTCAGTGTCCAATCACAGGCCCGGACACATATTTAGTAAACATATGATGATGTGGGGGGGAGAAAGGAAAAGTGGGTTACATGTGAAATGAGTTACTATCGCTAAGTAACATTAAGGGCTCCAGCCAACAGCTGGGTAAATGCGGTCGCTGGTAAAGCTCCACAAAGAACACTAGACGCATCACAGCCGCCTCGGCCACCAGCCTCCCACCCGCTGCTCCCCAGGGTCTGTGCGGCACCGCAGGACAAGCTCCCTGCCACCCCCACTGCAAGCTCTAGGCGTGTTCAACATGCTCCCTAATGAAAACATATTCAGGGCTAGGTGGTGACGCGCCGCTACATGTACAGAATGCTAAGCACAAGGACCGGAGTTCGAGCACCCAGATCCTCACCTGGGGGGGGGGGGACTTCACAAAGGGTGAAGCAGATCTGCAGGTGATTACCTTTCTCTCTCCCCCATGTCCCCTACTCTTTCAATTTCTCTGTCCTATCCAACCGAAAATGGAAAAATGGCCCCCAGGAGCAGTGGATTCACAGTGCAGGCGCTGAGCCCCAGTGATAACCCTGGAAGCAAAAATAAGAAGAAAAAAAATTCCTAAAAGTTAAACTTTAGTGGAAGTGACCGTTTTGTTTTAAAACTGATATATACTCACAGGAAACAGAGTATCAAGTCTTACGTGAACACTTGTAACTGCTAGACTTTGCAATCACAGCATCTTGTGGAAGACTAACTGCCCTTTGCTTTAACTGACACTTTGGCCATTTAAAAGGAAAGCATCACAACTTGAATAACCCGACCTCTCAAGCAGCCACTTTCACTTGGCACATACACACTTCACATTCTCCGCTGACTGCTTAGCCCGCCGGCGTTTCAAGTGGATCGATACTCGTCAAGAATCTCCATTGGGGGACCAGGTGGTGAGGCACCTGGTTGAGGGCACACTCTCTGGTCCTATCAAGTAAAACGGGGTGGGGGGGGGGAGAGGAAAGAAAGAGGGAGGGGAGGGGAGGGGAGGGAAATGGCCACTGGAGAGGTGGATTTAGTGCTGGCACCAAACCACATCAGAAGCATATTTTTTTGAAGTTAACACACTGAAGTGTCCCAAAATAATTCTCATGATTACAAATGGTGATTAATAATAATAATAAAATAGAACTTCCATCCAATTAGAAGCAACCCAGAGTAAGTTATTGCATCGCAATGAGAATTCAGAGTTCAGTGACTTACTGCAGAGATGAGTCACAAATTGGAGACTCATGTCATTCTTTCCTGAAAGAGGAAAATGTATCTGGTTGGGAAGTTGATCTATATAGCACAGAGGACAAAGGAAAGCTAGTGGGGGTTTCTGTCAGTGATGCTATTTTTCTAAGTTCTGTGGTGAGCTACTTCAGCTGTGAAATAATCCTTCCCACAGACTTTTAAATACAAAGAAGTCGGTTGTTTGAATACAACTGCAATGCCTTAAGGCAAAAATAAAGTCCCTATAAAAGATACTTTTCTTGAAACCAATCTTCTTCCCCACGCCAGCCCCTGCCAAATGTCCCCCCTTGTATTGTTTGCACATCCCCACCTCTGCAGCAATTCTCTCTTTACCTTCTCAAGCCTGATGCTACAGGGTGACGCAGCCCCCTCCACATAAGGTTAACAGCCACACCTCAAACTGCAGCTTCCCAGCAAAACCTGGCAGGAAGATCGACCCCACCCTCAGTGGCCCTCCTGCTTGCCAAGGGTCGTGCTATGCCTGTAAGATGAAAAGCAGGTGCTGGCAAAACCAGTCACCTGGACAGTGTACCTGCTGTGTCACCAGGTGTGAGACCCAGATTTGAGTCTAGCCTGGAAGCTTTGGTGCTATGGTGCCTCCCTCCCAAACTGAAAAGGTCGGCCCAGAGCAGGGATCTGTCCAGAGCAGGGAGTGGGGAGTGGGGGGGGGGGGGGGGGAGGAGAGCAGGGGAGGGGGGAGAGGCAGGGGAGGGAGCGTGTGATGGAAATTCCACAAACACCAGCCATACCACAGGAAATATTAATCCTAAATTTAGAACCCAGAAAACTATTTGTGTTTTTGGTAATTTAAAACTTTTATTTCCAACTACTGCAGTAGCAAACACCAGTAGTGATTTTGCACGGCAAGTGACACCCTTTTAGTAAACAAGGTCACAAATTAGTACTCTAGCAACACTCTGGCCTGTTTGGAGATAGGAGAGAATTACTACAGCCAACCCTCTATTACAGACTTACACTTCCTCCAAATTCTGCAATGAAAATTCACCTTGCCCCAATGAGTAAGAATCATCATCGACATGGCTTTCCTTGTTGTAAGCACTAGCTCTTCCTAGTTGCTCTGCACCAGGGGAAATCCCCCACTCAGGAGCTTTCCTACAGTTTACACAAACAGCAGTCAACTCAGCAGTAATCTACGATACTGAATTTTTAGTTCAAAGTAGCGCTAGTTATCCTATTATATGCTTCCTCTGGGAGTAAAAAGACACACCACTACAAACATACAATGCATCAAACTTCTATTTTATTGACAGGAGTCCAAAATGAATACAAAAATGTCTCCTCTGTGCACGCACACGTGTACACACACACACACACACACACACACACACACACACACACACACACACACACACACACTTCCCCCTTCAGAGGCTTATGATCCAAGTCAGGTAGATTAAAAGCTAAGGATCTATTTCAGTTTTTATAATGAACCTTTTAATAAAGGTTTAATAACACGTCACCAATTTCAGAGAGCATGTGGTCCCATAATCACTTTTAAGACCTTTAACTCAAAAAAGAATCAGGTCCCGCACTCATCTGCTTAAACTGGGCTTAGAAATGTTTTATGCCACCACGTTACTTTTATAATCTGGTAACTGGGCAATTCAAAAAAAACAAAAATTCTCCAAGTGTAGCCCTGTGGCATGTGGAATGGTGAGAGATGCCAACTGTTGACCAAATTGGCAAAAATAAAAGATTTTTAAGTATGAATGGAGCTACTATAGTCCTGCATCACTGCAAAATGTCAATGAATGATAGAACTTACTGAAAGATCAAAACTTGAGTGGATGTTACTTAGGACGTATCTGTGGTGTCTATCATACTTCAGTAGTTTGCTAAAAACTAAAGCTAAACAAAGAAAAGCCGCTCACTTACAGATCGTTTGCCATGTGCCTTTACTTTTACTGGGATCATGTACTGAACAGAAGATGCACAGCCCACACTTCCGGCAGTGACAGCAAAAGCCTCATCTTATTTCCAGATCACATGTATGCTTCCTCCCACACTCGACAAGCTTTGACAAGCACCCCGCAGTTTTTGCTTCAGACCATGCCGAGGTACCACCACTGCCTAGTTATAGATTATGCACCCATTTCTAGGAAAGAACTAATACCTCCCTCAACATCAGTTCTGCACTGTTTCTGGTTTATTATACACTTCCCAGACAGCAAATATGTGCAAATGTTGTGGTCCATTTATACTGCTGTTTAGTCATCATCTTCCTCCTCTTCTTCCTCTTCCTCAAAACTGTCTTCAAAGCCCTCACTGTCCTCCTGGTCTTCGTCCCCTTCTATTGCTGTATCCCACTGTGGGTGGTTCTCTGGCACAGGCTTAGCCTCGTGAACTTCCAACTGTAAGAAATTAAACAGAGATAGCATAAGTTTGAGGAGGAAGAGTAGCAGAAATACCTAGTAGAGAAAAAGTTTTACTCCTACGACAACAACTATAAAGAAACAGATTCTGTATACTTCTAATTTAACATATTCATTTAGAACTGACACTCAAGAAATCAAAAAGGCAATCCTACTGACATTTACATGCAATTTTTAAGTGTGTGCGTGTGTGCATGTCGGTACTAGGGAGTAAACCCACAAAGTGAACTCCCCCAGTCATTTTCTTGTCTATTTTCGGGGCAGAGAAGGAAAGAGGGAACTACTACAGAATTGCTCCGTCATTCACTGAGCTCCCCCGGTGCTGTCCAGGACCTGAGCCCAGAGAGAATATACCACTGATCCCTTGACATGAACTAGTAAGTGTGATTCTTGAGCAAGAACCTTTTACTGACTTTTTAAAAATCTTTTTTTAAAAATTAATTTATTATTGGATAGGGAAACTGAGAAGAGAGGAGGAGACAGAGAGGGCGAGAGACAGAGAGACACCTATAGGCCTGTTTCACCACTCGTGAAGCTTGAGCCTGTGCACTGTGATGTGTTTAACCAGGTGTGCCACCGCCCAGCCCCTCTCTTACTAACTCTTCAATGGACAGAAGAAAAACTCAAGCCTGACTTTCAAAGAGGGATTTTTTTTCCAGCCTGCAAATTAAGTACAATTCTATGGTTGATAGAAAGAAGCCCGGTAGTTTCATGGGAACAGCAGCAGACGGTGACTGGCTCTCTCTACACCGAGACTCCTATGCATAGCAACAATGCTTCCGGCAACCTTTACTCTCTCGAACAGGAAGCATGCCTTAAAAACCTCAAGTGAAAAGGTCAGTACTGATGGAAGTGTATTTAAACAGGATACAAAGTGCAAACTCTGAGCTGATTAAAAAAGTGAACTGGTTTCAGAAATAGACATCTGAATAGGTCTATGGGAAAACATGAATTTATCTAAAGCAAATGTAACCCATTTGGTGAGGTCCTGTAATGTTAATCCATATTAATTCATATTGAAATGTCACTAATTTACAACCAAAGCTGTTTTTTTTTTTAATTTATTCATGAGAAAGGAGAGAGAGAACCAGATATCACTCTGGTACATGTGCTGCTGGGGACTGAACTCAGGACCTCACGCTTGAGAGAGTCCAATGTTTTATCCACTACACCACCTCCCAGGCCACCATCCAAAGTTCTTAACCTGTACTTTTTAAAAAAAAAAAAAAAATTTATATTTATTTTCTCTTTTGCTGCCTTGTTTTTCATTGTTGTAGTTATTATTGTTATTGATGTCATCATTGTTAGATAGGACAGAGAGAAATGGAGAGAGGCAGGGAAGACAGAGAGGGGGAGAGAAAGATAGACACCTGCAGACCTGTTTCACCGCTTGTGAAGCGAGCCTCCTGCAGGTGGGGAGCTGGGGGCTCGAACCAGGATTCTTAAGCCGGTCTTTGCGCTTTGCTCCACGTGCACTTAAGCCACTGAGCTACCGCCGGACTCCCCCAACTTGTACTTTTTTACTATTTTATTTATTTACTCTGAATGAGATCAAAAAAGTGAAAGGGAAAACACATACACATACACAAAGTTGGCAACTGAAGACCTCAGAACCTCAATTACGCATGGAAGACTTTTGCACAGTCTACCAACTACATCAATTGTCAAGTAGGAGGCGGCCTCTAGCATGCTGAATTATAAATTTACGAATTAAATTATGAAGCATGAGACGGCCTCTTTTCCCTCTAGTATATTAAATCATAAATTATAAATCTATGAATTAACTCAAGTATGAGACGGCTACCTTCCCTCCCTCTACTGTCTCAACCATCCACGCTAACAAACAAGCACAGTTTTGACTGCCCAGTACTCTCACCTTCAACGCTTTGATCTGATCTAGACCCATGTAGGAGTCTGATCTCAGAAATACCGTGTACTGATAATTCCCAGGCTTGCCTGGAGCAGGAAACTTCAGTTCTACCTGGAAGATAAAAAAACAAATAAGTAAAAACAGCTTTTGAAGTGTGCATTTTGAAGACTGGATGAAACAACTGTCTCTTCTTAAAATTCTTACGCCAGAGTACTTAGTAGCTGGGTGGCTCAGATGGCACGGGGATCCGCTAACAGCAGCAAGCACGGACTAGAAATGGAAACGGAATCAGGAAGGCTTGGCAAGGCTAATTAGCGCCGCCACAATGAGAAGCATATTCCATGCTGAATATTACTCAGCAATTTCAAGTAGAAGTAGGGCACAGTAGTAAAATTAATATTGTAATTAATAAAATAGGTTTTATCAGAGATTACTCTTCCCTGTTCTTACATTGGTTTTTAAGACAAAAAAGTATAAATCCTAGCTCTAATACAATGAGGGTAAAAATCAGATTTTTTAAATAAAATATTTATTTATTCCCTTTTGTTGCCCTTGTTGTTTTACTGTTATATTGTTATTGATGTCGTTGTTGGATAGGACAGAGAGAAAAGGAAAGAGGAGGGGAAGACAGAGAGGGGGAGAGAAAGACAGACACCTGCAGACCTGCTTCACTGCCTGTGAAGCGACTCCCCTGCGCTACCGCCCAACTCCCCAAAATCAGATTCTTATAAATACAATTAAATTCTGGAGAGGAAGAGTAAAGGCATGTGTTCTTAAGATATAATAGTAAACCCCCTAAAAAAATCGCAAACGGGTTTTTGCACATTCTACAGATACTTTCTGCTGAGCTCTCCCCGGCGGCCCAGTGAGTAGCTACAGGATGTGTCTTAGTGGGCGCAATACCGTAAGCCAAACAGGACAGTGATCCTGAAAAGTGTTTCAATGGAGGAGGACAAGAGCAAGCTGCCTCGCCTCTGCAAAGACTGGAGCCGTGCTGAGCAATTACCTCCTCCGTGTCCTTTAGTGTACACACGTGATATGGCATTGATATTAACGTCTGTTCCTTCCTATCTGCAATATAAAGCCACCACCATTCTTGCTTTTCCTGCAATAAAAACAAAAGTGTAAATAATCGGAAAGATCTAGAGAAATGCACTTTTGGCTTACCTTCCATGAATCCACTGCTCCTGGAGGCTATTTTTTCCCCGTTTGTTGTCCTGTTTTTTTTTGGTGTTTTTTTTTTTTTTTTTTTATCATTGCTGTGGTTATTATTTGTGTTACTGATGTCGTTTTTGGATAGGACAGAGAGAAATGGAGAGGAGGGGAAGACAGGGGGGAGAGAAAGATAGACACCTGCAGACCTGCTTCACCACTTGTGAAGCAACCTCCCTGCAGGTGGGGAACCAGGGGCTCGAACTGGGATCCTTATGCCAGTCCTTGAGCTTCACGCCATGTACGCCACTGCCCAACCCCCATCATCCTTCTTTTATTTGCTTCCATCTCCACCAGCTACGCAGTGCCTGGCAAAAACCAGATGTTAAATAAAACTTGCTGACTAAATAAATTTAACAAGTTTAGAGCCACCCTCCGCCCAAGAATGTTGTATGCACATCTGGGGTTTCAAATGGCCACTTAAGCCCCATTGATGGGCCTTGGACGAAACACTCTTGGTTAATCCTAAGTGGATACTTCACTTATAAGAGATTTTCGTGGAGGCTATAAACTATTAATACCTCTCACTGCACAGGATTTTCGTAAGCCCGGCATTTCTAGTTACACATCCTAACATATTAGGATCAGAAAAAAAAGATGATTAAAGAAATGGCTGACAGAATGTACGCATATGAGAAGCCCAAGGGAGTTTGGGAGGCCTGAAAGAAGCAGATCTCAATGTGTTTAGTGGCCATCACTAAACTATAGCACATGGCAATGGTGGCTTATGGGCCAGGGGTGGCACATACCTGACTAAGCTCAAATTGCAGTGCAAGGACCCAAGTTCAAACCCTTAGGCCCCATTTACTAAAGTGAGAAATCTTCACAAGTGGTGAAACAGAGAACTGCAGGTATCTTTCTCTCTCACTATTAAATTTCTTTTAAAAAAATTTTTTTTAATTATATTTATTTTCCCTTTTGTTGCCCTTGTTTTTTATTGTTGTTTTAGTTATTATTGTTGTTGTTATTTATGTCATTGTTGGATAGGACAGAGAGAAATGGAAAGAGGAGAGGAAGGCAGAGAGGGGGAGAGAAAGATAAAGACACCTGCAGACCTGCTTCACCGCCTATGAAGCTACCCTCCTGCAGGTGGGGAGCTCGGTGCTCGAACTGGGATCCTTACGCCGGTCCTTGTGCTTAGCACCACGTGCACTTAACCCACTGTGCTACCGCCCAACTCCCCACTATTAAATTTCTAAACAATGACTGATTCACCTACTTAGTAACTTGTGTTTAAAAAGTGAGGAGAGGGCTCCCTCGCTTGGTGTGATCGCAGCCCCGCGGCAGCGCGCCGTCCGCATTTCCAAGAGATCCATGGGCAGGAGCAAGGGCCGCGATGACAGATTACGGCGAGGAGCAGCGCAACGAGCTGGAGGCTCTGGAGTCCATCTACCCCGACTCCTTCACAGTATTATCAGAAAACCCACCCAGCTTCACCATTACTGTGACCTCTGAGGCTGGAGAAAATGATTAAACTGTCCAGACTACTCTCAAGTTTACATACAGTGGAAAATACCCAGATGAAGCCCCGCTTCATGAAATACTCTCCCAGGAAAATCTAGATGACAGTGATATCTCAGACATTTTAAAATTATTAGCATTACAGGCAGAAGAAAACCTTGGTATGGTGATGATCTTTACTTTAGTGACAGCTGTACAAGAAAAACTGAATGAAATAGTAGATCAAATAAAAACTAGAAAAGAAGAAAAGAAACAAAAAGAAAAAGAAGCAGAAGAAGCTGAAAAGCAATTATTTCATGGCACTCCTGTTACCATTGAGAATTTCTTAAGTTGGAAGGCCAAATTTGATGCAGAACTCTTCGAAATTAAAAAAGAAACGAATGAAAGAAGAAGAACAAGCTGGGAAAAATAAACTAAGTGGGAAACAACTGTTTGAAACAGACCATAATCTGGACACATCTGATATACAGTTCTTGGAAGATGCAGGAAACAATATGGAAGTAGACAAGTCTTTGTTCCAGGAAATGGATGACTTGGAGCTAGAGGATGATGAGGATGACCCAGACTACAATCCTGCTGACCCGGAAAGTGATTTGACTGACTGACTGAAGGACTATCCCTGTCTGCGGAGAGGCTTGACTACCACAGCATCTGTGGCTATGTTGAGGGGGTGTTAATTTTCCATCCTTTTTTTTCTAAGAAAAAAAAATATTTTTCAGGAGAATATTCTTCTGATAGCTTTCATCATTGAACTTATTAATAAACTGACTGTAAACATTGAAAAAAAAAAAAAAGTGAGGAGAGAAGGTATCTAAAATTATTTAAAATGTTTTGAAGTTAAAAATAAAATAAATGCTCGGGTTAAGCGCAGGTGGTGTGAAGCGCAAGGCCCAGCCTACGGATCCCGGTTCAAGCCCCCAACTCCCCACCTCACCTGCAGGGGAGTCGCTTCACAGGTGGTGAAGCAGGTCTGCAGGTGTCTGTCTTTCTCTCCCCCCCTCTGTCTTCCCCTCCTCTCTCCATTTCTCTCTCTGTCCTATCCAACAACAATATCAATAATAACTACAACAATAAAACAACAAGGGCAACAGAAGAGAATAAATAAATAAATATTTTTTTTAATTTAAAATAAAATAAAATAAATGCTAAGACAGTTTAAGCACCTAACCAAAATAACCTCCAGGCTATTCAAGATCCAAAGCAAGATTTTAAAAATAACTTTATAGGAAATGTACCCTTGCAACAACAAACACTCTATAAATCAACATTTCCTCAATAAAGTGATACTGGGGGGGGAACATTTTACTAAAAACTGTGTCACTGGTAAAATGCTTTTAAGCGAAAGCCAGGTGCACTGTCTATTGCATTTGTTCTAAGGCATTAAAAAAACAGTAGCAACAACACAAGGGCAAGACTAGCCTGATTTTTGTTTAAGTCAACGATGAAGACTAACACAATAGACATATGATATATCTAAGTGTGTCTACGCTTGGTACAAAGTGGGCGAGAACAGACCCCAGGAGAACTTCATGGACCACACAGCTGCTGCTACAGCTACTCAACCCCGCCACTGTAGCACAAAAAAGGAATGTGCCACGCGTTCCAATACAACTTTATTTACAATGAAATTCCTTTCACAAAAATAGGCAGGCAGATCAGATACACCTGCAGAGTCTAGTCTGCCAATGCCTGTTTTAAAGCCACACGAATCAGGACTGTTTACTTCTCTGGACCCTGCTCTTCGCTGTGTTATAAAGATGAACTGCAACGAGGCAAGAAAAATACAGGCTGGGATACACGGTACACAGAAGCGAGCAAATGTCCCAAAACAGGCCAGTTCATCTACTATCTAAATGGTCCTGACATCTCATTGTCAGAACCACCACTGCCAGAGCAGAAACGTAAGCGCAAAGCTATGTTCAAAAGTGTGTGGGGAGTTGGACGGTAGCGCAGAGGGTTAAGCACACATGGTGCAAAGCACAAGGACCTGCACAAGGATCCCGGTTCGAGCCCCCGGCTCCCCACCTGCAGGGGAGTAGCTTCACAGGAGGTGAAGCAGGTCTGCAGGTGTCTATCTTTCTCTCCCCGTCTCTGTCTTCCCCTCCTCTCTCCATTTCTCTCTGTCCTATCCAACAACGACATCAATAACAACAATGAAAAACAACAAGGGCAACAAAAGGGGGGAAAAAAAAGGCGCAAAGCGCAAGGACCTGCACAGAAGTGTTTCTCCTATAGCCCTCCACATCTGAAGAGTGTCTTTCCCGCTCCTCTCCTAAGCTTGTTGGTTAAATGAGACTCACAAATATTGAGACCAGTGAATATTCACTACTAACAATGCAACTGGAAGGTGTGCAGAATAATGCACAGGAACGGTGTGGGAGAGGCCCAGGTTTGACTCTGAGCACCACCGCTACTAGTCAGAGCCAAGCAGTGCTTGGGTTAAGCCAATGAATAAATGGTGGCCCATCAAGGACAGGCCACACGTAGCACCTGTGAACCAGAACTCACAGGTGACTGAGAAGCAGCTGAAAAGAAAGTGAATGAAGAAAGAAAAACACTAGGTGTGACTCACCTCAGGGAAGTAAAGACTATAAACAGGATGTGTTATCTTTGACTTCGTTTCCAGGAGAGCTCTCTCCTTTCGCTGTATACTTTGTTGTAATTCTTGCCACTCCTGGTAGAAATTAAAATATTTAAAATCAAGTATGTTTTCGACCATTCTGAGGAGTTGCCACCTCCATCCAATTATTATTCCTGAGAATGCTAACTACCACTGAGTCCAGTCCCACAAATGTCATCAAACTTCGCAAAGACCCCCGTCATAAATCAAACCTAACCTCCTCAGCGTCAACTATGCTCACTCACGATCTGACCCCGGTCTTTTAATCCTGCCGGCACTTCTCACTGCCCCATGTCAAACTACTGCTCTGAACTCGCCAAGCTGTTTCACTGCTCTTAAACCCCGTTTTGGCATTTTCTCCCACGTAGGAAATTCCTATCCTTTCCTCTAGGGTCAGTTAAAGCGTGAAGTACCACAAATTGCCTTCCACTTCAGGAATTGGAATCCACTCAGTGGATTACTCTTTTCTTTCTATTATCACTGCACCTGGCATAAAATGTGCATACCACGACATTTATTTACATGTCTATAACTATAACATTTATTTACGTGTCACATTTGCAACTGACCAACATAAAAAGTAGGAGCTCTTCACTTTTGGCTTTATGTTCTTGTCATCTAACTAACATAATGCGTGGTATATGACAGGCAATAAGTAATTACTTTATTTGTGTTACTAGGTGTAGACTATGTTTTTAGTCTTCTGGAGAAACAAATCTGTCAAAACCCTAAAAGTCACCTTTTTTTTAAGCCTAATATACTCAGGAAGAATGCCATCAATTCTCTCCCAAAGCAGGCTGGTATCACAACTGCTTTGATGAGTTCAGGTTCCCTGGCATAATCATAATCGTAATTTCCAAAGTACAAAGACAGTCAAAAGCTAGCAACTGCTGCCGACAGTCCCCCGACTCCCCTCCCACCCAAGGACAGGCACATTATTTCCTTGGGCGCTCACTTCGTTGACTTTCCCCATTCCATTGTGTTTTTGGTTTCTCTTTCTGCCTCGGAGACTGTTTAAAACCCTCTTTTTCTCTCCGACACTGCAAGTGGTAGTTTTAGGTTAATGTACCAGTCCAAAAGGAGAGGGCAGATCAATTTATTTGCAGTGAGTACCTAAAGGTCGTTGTTTGCATGCCATACTCTTACAGTCTTCTCATAAAATCGTGCCAACTAGATGCCGTGCAGTGAGATGGTTTTCTAGTCTCTACATCTTCACGATCATAATAAATTCCCTAGAGACTCCCTGTTTTCCTAATGCCTTCTATTAACTCTTATGCCAAAGTGGAATTTTGTAAATGCAAGTGTTTCCCTCAACCCAACCTCTTGCAGAGTCTACTATAAACTTCTGTAATCATTGAGACTTCCAGTCCCAGGCCCTAATCTATGTAACAGTAAGAACAGTAGGATCTTCGGCCCTTATTAGATATACATAGATATACACTATATCTTTGACCACTAGCCCATACAAATGTCCTTTCAAAATAATGAAAAGTATAAAATGTACTGGTATTGTTTTAAGTCAAACAAGCAAATTTAAAACGGCCAAAACCCCCCACGCCCCCGAGCAATAATCCGAGGCGTAACTGCGGCGCTCATCTGCAGCGGCCTTACTGCTTCATCGTCTCCGCTTTGTTTCCCATCTTGCTCTCGGTCAGAGTCTCTGTCACTGCCGTCGCCCTTTTCGCTTTGGGAGTCTCTATTGGTCTCTTCTCCTTCAGACTCGCTGCCTTTGTCTGAAACTTCGTCTTCATCTTCCTTTACTGCAGCTTCCTAAAAGGGAAAAGCAGCCGCAAAAGTCGTGGTTATCTCAATGAGTAAATACCCTTCTGAGTCCCTGGAGCTGACCTAACATTGCCACTGCAATCAAAGTGGCTTGAGGCTGTGCTTTCAACATTTAAACAGAACTTTAGAGAACGATTAACATTCTTATGTATAGTTATGTGGACAGACTGAACATTCCAATGTTAACTACCAAAAAAAGTAGATAGAATACTTAAACAAAACAAAAAATGGTTCCTTAAACACATTACTAAAACTAATGCACCCCCCCTAGGTAAGACTAATCAAAGAATACATAAATGTCAAAACTAACGATGAAAGTGGCATAACTACGGTCCCCTAAGACATTAGGAACGGGTATTATGAGATTATGAGTAGCTTCATGTCAGCAAGTTTGGCAACTTAGAGGAAATGGACAAATTCCATGAAAACTACAATTTACTAAAACCAGTGTAAGGAAAAGCAGCAGATCATGTTACAGAAATGAATCCTAGCTAGATAATTTGTTTAAAGCTCTAAGTACAGAAGGCTTCTCTAGAGAATTCTTCCAATATGAAAGCGATACATCTAATCTTATAAAACTCTCACAGGAAAAAGAGAATATGCTCCAATTTGTTGAATTCGGTCAACATGAACCTGGTACAAAACCTAGCGAGGTTATTGCAAGAAAGGAGAATGGCAAACTGATATTCTCTCGGAAAAGCACAGGAATCCAAGCCAAATGTTATCAAACCCAGGTAAGTATTTAAAATCTAAATTTCTAATACTATATTATACCAAATGTGATTTGTTCAGGAAAGGCAAGAAGAGTGAACTTCTTGTAAATGCACTGATATAATTTGCCACATTAGAAGTAAGAAAAATCATATAATTACCCTGTTGGTGGGGATCATTTAATATAATTCAGTATTTATTCATGATGCAAATTCTCGGCAAACTGAGAACAGAAGGGAGCACTTACTGAAACTGCAAACACCCTGGCGCTAATATCACCCTTGGTAGTAAAATGTGTGTTTCCTCCCTGAGAATAAGATAAGGGTGCCCACAGTCTACTTGGAGTCAACATCACACAGAACATTTTCAACAGGGAGAAGGTGGAGGAGCCTCAAGCAAGTGTGTCCTTGCCTAACAAGCCCACTATCTCCCTGCTCCTGCGTGTCAATAATAACAAAAATAAACTTACACTGCCGACAACTCCATTTGCCTGCTTTTGCTTTTGTTGTTTTGACTGTGATAAGGTCGCAGGTGCAGGTTTTTTTTTTAAAGTTTTCTTCTTTTTTGACTTAGCCATTTTCTTGGGCCCTTTACTCTTCTGTTGCCATACTGCTTTTGCCCTGTTCTTGTTGGTATCGCCCTGCTGTGAGTCACAACATACAGGAGGTGTTATAATGGCAGTTTCCAATATTCTGATGGAAATGCCAGTCTCAGTGTTTCTGTGAATTCAATTATTTCCCACATGCACGCAAGTCAGTCACAACTAGACATTTCTCTCACTCGGGCAAGAAAGAAGACTCAGTTACTCACCATATCGTCTGTGGGCTGCTCTTCTGCAGCACAGATAGACTGCTCCTTCTCAAATACTTCCTAGAGGCAGAGAAAAAAGCATCTCAAGTTTGCCAGCCTCTACTGATAGTGCCAGTCAAGTTTAACTAGTGAAAAGACTAGGTCTAAGGGCAATGACAAGAGAATACAGCAAAGTCAACTCCTGAAATTTCCCACATCTACCTTGCACATATTTTGAAAAGGATGGTCTGATTAAATTTGTAAATACAATGACTTTATAATTGTAAATTTGTGACAAAACCAAAAATATTTCAGTTCTGATTTTATCTTCTGTTTTCAAGGCAATGAGATATATGTTAATGTTATAGAAATCTGAATATAGTAAATTGGTCCAACCACTGTAGAGAACAGTCTGGAGAACTCTCAGAAGGCTAGAAATGGACCTACCCTATGACCCTGCATTTTCTCTCCTGGGGATATGTCCTGAGGAACCCAACACACCCATCCAAAAAGATCTGTGTACACATATGTTCTTAGCAGCACAATTTGTAATAGCCAAAACCTGGAAGCAACCCAGGTGCCCAACAGCAGATGAGTGGCTGAGCAAGTTGTGGCATATATACATAATGGAATACTACTCAGCTATTAAAAATGGTGACTTTACCGTTTTCAGCTGATATTGGATGGACCTTGAAAAATTCATGTTAAGTGAAATAATTCAGAAACAGACGGATGAATATGGATGATCTCACTCTCAGGCAGAGGTTGAAAAACAAGATCAGAAAAGAAAACACAAGTAGATCCTGAACTGGAGTTTGTGTATTGCACCAAAGTAAGAGATGGGTGGTTGGGAGAGCACAGGTCCTGGAAACAGGATGACAGAGGACCTAGTGGGGGTTGTATTGCTCTGTGGAAAACTGAGAAATGGGGCAGGGGTAGATAGTATAATGGTTATGCAAAGAGACTCTCATACCTGAGGCTCCAAAGTCCCAGGTTCAATCCCCTGTACCACCACAAGCCAGAGCTGAGCAACGCTCTGGTAAAATAAAAATAAATTTAAAAAAGAGAGAGAAAAAGAAAACTGAGAATGTTATGCACGGTCTGGTGGTGGGAATTGTGCGAAGCTATACTACTTTTATCCTATGGTTTTGTCAAGATTTCCTTTTTAAAAATAAAAATTTAAAAAATATGTTATGCATGTACACACTATTGTATTCACTGTCAACTGTAAAACATTAATCCCCCAATAAAGAAATTAAAAATAAATAAAATAAAAATGATGACTTTGCTGTTTTTAGCCCATCGTAGATGGAGCTTGAAGGGTCATGTTAAGTGAGATAAGTCAGAAACAGGAAGATGAATATGGAATGACTTCACTCACAGGCAGAAATTTCTAACACTGAAAGTCTCAAGATTGGTATTAGTTTATTCATTGTTGTGAATGAAGTAGACAGCTTTATACCCAAGAAGTGGGACATCAAGAGAAACCACATACCAGACAACTGCCCACTATCTAATTTACTTAAAACATCACAGAAATGATAAATTCAGGACTTAAATTCCAGTGAGTTCTAGGTGACAACAGTGCATTATGTTTAATAAATGTCCTCAAATTATTAAAACAAATAAAAACAACTCTAACTGCTTGACTCTTGATAACCCAATTGAAGGGTCAGCAAACTATGGGCCACTGCCTGCATTTGAAACTCAGTTTTACTAGACTATAACCATGCCCATTATAAGTTCAGTAATATTAGAAGTTATATAACTTATAAAGCCTAAAATACTTGTGATCCACAGATCTTTATATACTGTCTGGCAACTCCTACTTTAATTATCTCATCTATGCTGGTTTCTTCATTTTTTTTTAAACTTTTTTATTATCTTTATTTTTTTTTATTTTGGATAGAGACAACCAGAAATTGAGAGGGAAGGGTGAGATAGAGAGGGAGAGAGACAGAGAGACACCTGCAGCATTGCCTCACCACCTGTGAAGCTTTCCCCCTGCAGGTGGGGACTGGGGACTCAAATCTGGGTCCATGTGCACTGTAACATGTGCACTCAACCAGGTGCGCCACCACCTGGCCCCGTTTCTTCATTTATCAGCTGGATTCTAGTGTTAAACCACGCAGGAGCAGGTGCATTTAAAGACTGGAAGATAAGCACAGAGATCTCTGCTTTTCCAGAGTTTGCTCATGCCACTTTGCTTTATAACAAAAGGTAAAAAATGCAAATAGCATTCACCATTTGTTTTGCAATGAGTTACTCTAGAGGCAATGAAAACCCCAAGCAGCAAGTGTGGTAACTTCACTGCGAACAACTTTTCAAAGGCTGCTCTGTCTTTACTTTATGCCCACGTAAAATGACATGTACTAGTTCACATAATTTAATAGGCGGCTTTCCATGTAGAAGTTAATGATAGCAGCTTTATGTTGGCTTCTATAAGGTTTTCATACGACGTCCTATTTTTAAGTAGAGAAACCTGCACTTGATTCTTTTCTGTCCCCTCCTCCAGGGCAGGTTTGCTTTTCTTCTAGCAATTACCCCAGAGTGTCAGCCACCCAACAACAAATTTAAGGTCCAACTAGTAGAGGTGGACTCTAAGCCCATCTCGACCACTGTCTAGGACACTCCATTTTCCTGGCAGATCCATGCAACACATGCATCTTTCATGGGCTACCATGAAACCAACATCTTTATATACCTTACAACGTATGATTTAAATTTCTACTTAATTTTTTATTTTATTTATTGGAGAGAATTCGAGAGAGATTGACAAAGAGGAGAGGAAGGGGTGAGAGAGAAACAGACAGCTGCAGCACTGCTTCAGAGCCCATGAAGCTTCTCCCCTGTGGATGGGGACTTGAACCCGTATCCCTGAATATTATAGCATGTGGACTCTACCAAGTGCAGCATGACCCAGCCCCTACAACATATGTTTTTACTACCAGACATTTTAGACATGGATTTAAAAAGGTTGTTTCCTACAGACAGACAAGAGACCCAAGAGGAGAGACAACTTAAGATCTACCACAAACTGAATAAATTGAGTTGAAATACTACAATCTGGTTAAATATAAAGTATAACGGTAACTTGGGAATAATATATTTCTATAATAGAAAATGAGCAAAACAGTACAGAAGCAAATACAATACAGATTCAGTGAAAAAGAATGAAAAGAAAAAAAGCACGTGTGTGTGTGTGTGCGTGTGTGTGTATATGTGTGTTTGTGTGTGTGTGTGTGTGTGTGTGTGTGTGCGCGCACGCGTGCACAAGCCACGTGCTGTAAAGGTCCACACAGTATAAGCCCAGAAGAAAGATATGAAAGGATATACTTAAGATAGAATTCTGGTCATCTGAGACTGAGGAGTTTCTTGGGAGAAATTAGTGAGCAGTGATAATTCATGATAAAAAAAAAAACATATTTACTATAGATATTCATATATTGAGTATCTAAGGGGATGAACTTCAAAATCAAGAATCTCATAGGTAGGGCTTTTAAGTGATTTTAGTTCAGATAGACAGATAGACAGATAGACAGATAGATAGATAGATAGATAGATAGATAGATAGGGGCATTGCCTGAGTTTTTTTTTTCCCCACATAAGTTGAAAAGCTTATTTTCTTTCTTTCTCTTTTTTTTTTCTTCCACCAGAGCACTGCTCAGCTCTGGCTTATGGTGGTGCAGGGGACTGAACCTGGGACTCTGGAGCCTCAGGCATGAGAGTCTCTTTGCATAACCATTATACTATCTACTGCTGCCCCAACAAGTTTTTATATGATTAACCTAACACTTTAAGTGACTTACAATGAGAACATAAAATTAACATCTAATTTATTTTTTCCAAGTCATTTAGTGAGGATAAGAGTCTACCAGACAGTCGCTGACACATGGGACAGTTTGTCATCCCCTCATGACAGGTGTCTGCAAAGCACTCCTTCCCCCAACCTGCGTCCTTTACTATGCATCATGACCCTCTCTCTCTACCCCTTCACATCCCCTCCCCCCAGAGTGCTTTGCTTTGGGGCAACAGACATGCAACTTTGAAAGCATAAAAATACACATTAATGCAGTGGGCAAAGCACTGGAGTTTCAGGCATAGGAGCTCGAGTTTGATCCCCAGCACTGCATGTGCCAGAATGATGCTCTAGTTCTCTCTCCTCCTTTTTCTCATAAATTAGGTAAATATAAAAAAAACTCAAATATTACTCACCTCCATTGTTTGCCTTGTCAATTTAACAAGCACTGTAACTAAGGACCCTACTGTAATGTTGTTGCTATCTTCATCATCCAATACTGTAGGGTGATGGGAAAAGAAAAATCAAATGTGATAAATCAATGGAAACAGCAAAACCCCACAAAGCTTAACAAATTATTCTGGTACAATAGCATTCCAAGCCCACTATATTTTAAACGCAATAGAAAGTAATTTACATTGACCTTACGTAAGACTTAGTAGATGACTTCAGCAATGAACTCTTTTAATCCTTAAACTACTTCTGTGACACATTATTATTTCCACTGTAGAGGAGGAGAAGATCAGAAAGGAAGTAAAGTGTCCAAGGTCACATAATGGCGGTATCAGCACTGCCGAGTTTCAGATCAGTTTTTTTCAAACAGAGTTTAACATGGGATTATATCACCTCTCTCATGGTGACAGAAACTAAGTTCTGGGGCCAGAGTAATAGCTTTCTTTGGAGAAGCACTGTTTTATTTGTTTGATTATATATATATGTATATATATATATACTTTTTAAAGTTGTTTGATGTTTTTACTCAACTCTGGTTTATGGTGGTGCCAGAGACTGAACTTTGAAGCCTCAGGCATGAGAGTCTCTTTGCAAGACCATTATGCTGTGTGGGGCCCAGGCTCAAACCCCAGGCCTCCCTCTTCGTCATTCATTTCTGTCTTTCTTTACCTGAAAACGTCTGGGCAGAGCCCTGATAAACAGATAAGTAACTAAGTAAGTGAAATGGTGGTGAGACTGGGGGTCCCAGGAAGCAGGCCACCCAGTTGAGCACACACTCAGTCCAAGCCCCCAGCTCCCAGCTGGAGCATCGTGCGGAGAAGCTTCATGAGTGCTGGAGCAGTGCTATGGTCTCTCTCCTCTTTCCCTGCCTCTCTCACCTTCTACATGGAGGAAAAGAGATAAAAGATGAAAAAGTCGCACAAGGACCGGCGGAAGGATCCTGGTTCAAGCCCTTGGCTCCCCACCTGCAGGGGAGTCGCTTCACAGGCGGTGAAGCAGGTCTGCAGGTGTCTGTCTTCCTCTCCCCCTCTCTGTCTTCCCCTCCTCTCTCCATTTCTCTCTGTGCTATCTGACATCAACAACAACAATAACTACAACAATAAAACAGCAAGGGCAACAAAAAGGAATAAATCAATATATTAAAAAAAAAAAGAGGAAAAAGCCTAGCTGCCAGGACCAGTGGCGTCATGCAGGAAAGAAGGCCCAGCAAAGCGCTGGTGGCAAATCCTTTTCTTCAAAAAGGTGCAGCAGGCGGCGGCACAGTGGCTGTAGCTTTGGAACTGGAAGCATGACGTCTTGATCCCCCGGCATCACCAGCCGGCACCGGCTGAGGCTGTTTCTCTCTCAAATACGGCTTTTGAAAAGGAAAAAGGGGCCAGGCAGTGGAGCACCTGGTTAAGCACACACATTACCGTGCGCAAGGACCCCCGGGTTCAAGCCCTGGGTCCCCACCTGCAGGGGGAAAGATTCAGGAGAGCGGAAGCAGGGTTGCAGGTGTCTCTCTTTATCTCTCCCTCTCTTATTAATTTCTGTCTCTAGGCAATAATAAATAAAAATAATTAAATAATAAAAAAGAGTAGGGTTGCACCACTCTGTTAAGCTGTCCAAACTTTCAATTTCTGTCTATCAAAATAATTAAAACTAGTATTCAAAGTCGTATTACAGAGGCTTACTTATTAATAAATCTTTTTTAAAAACTTTATTTGATAGGACAGAGAGAAACGGAGAGGGAAGGGAGATAAAAAGAGAGACAGAGAAACACCGATAGTGCGGCTTCACCGCTCAGAAAGCTTTCCTCACTGCAGGTGGAGCCCAGGGGTTTGAGCTTGGCGTTACATGCACTTCACCACGTGTGTCACAAGCCAACCACTGGAGGTTTACTTTTTCAAATAACAAATCCAAAATACTGCAACCCAAGGGGTGGTGCTGCGGCTAAAGCATCGGACTCTCAAGTCTGAAGGTTCCCCTGTCCAGACCGTATGTGCCAGAATGATGCTCTGCTACACATGCACACGCACACACACACATGCACACGCACACCTTAATAAACATTTCTTTAAAGAACTTCAAATGTCACCGCAGGGCAATACTCTAGTTTCTCTTGCTCTCTCTCACATAAAAGTAAATAATTTTTTTCCCAATAAACCTTTAAAAGGGTTTGTGGTCTGTTTCTAAGACTTTTGTGAGAATTATGTTGGTTATCTTTAGGAATTAGGAAGGTAGAGAACAGAACTTTAATGGTAGGTGCAGTGTGGAGTTATACCCTGAAATCTTAGTCTTGTAACCCACTATTAATCACAAATAAAAAAAAAGTGTGGTGTTTCTATGGTTTTTTTAAAATCACACCTGCTACATATGTCCCCAAAATTCTAATAAAATCACTTACCATTAAAGTTAAATATTCAGCTCTGGCTTATGGTAGTGCGGGGGATTGAACCTGGGACTTTGGAGCCTCAGGAATGAGCATCTCTGCATAACCATTATGCTATCTAGCCCCACCCAATATTTAACTTTATTAAACTTAATAGGACAGAGAGAAATTGAAAGGGAAAGGGGATGTTGAGGGCAGAGAGAGACCTGCAGCACTGCTTCTCACTTGTGAAGCTTTTCCCGCTGCAGGTGGTGGTTGGGGGGCTTGAACCCAGGTCCCTGTGCGTGGTAATATCTGCACTACCACCCAAGGCCCAAAATAAAATCTTTTAAGGTTAACATTAAAATTATTATAACTTATGAAAGGTCTCTTAATCATAAGTTGGCGTAATTGGGTTCTACTGATTTTAACTGTAAGAATTTTCTTTTTTTTTTTTAACTTCAGAGCTTTATTAAGTAATAGTTTACAGCTCTAAGAATTTTCTGGATGATAGTTTTTGCCTGTAGGCTTTACAAATCCGTTTCATTTCTCTGTTTGCATGGACCTAGACTAGCATCCCTCTCTGGCCTGAACTAGCCCACCACCACTTAGAAAAGAGCGGCTGCCGGCCACCTAGACCATCGCCTCGTCTGCTGTCAGTGAGGTGCGACGAGCAGATCAAGCTTCTGGAAAAGACTTAGTAGCCCTGCTGCAACCTCCACTTTTCCAAGATCTCAAACCTAATCAGGGTTACAGACTCACTAGTATTGCAAAGTCGAATGTGCACGAGCCTTGCAGGAACTAATTGCTCTGTCAATGTTGATCAGCTGTCAAACACCTTTATTTTATTTTCCATGTCAGGCCTTTACATCTCCGCTCTCAGTGACTCTTTTTACATCTATGTTTCTTCTTCAGCTAAAGACAGAAACAGAGGAGAGCTACAGCGCTGCTCCGCCCGGTCTGGCGCACAGGTGCGGTGTCACCAGGAAGCGCGGCACGGTGACTGCTCTGCAGTGTGAGCTCCTTTCCACCCTGTCTGACGCTCCCAAGTAGAAACCTGCAGGAGACCCGCCACCGTCTCTGACAGCGTGATGAGAGTTCAATATGCCACCCCCGCACTGGACCAGGCAGATGTGCCTTTCCTGCTGCTACGGGTCTCCGCTTCACCCTCCAATGACTCTAACACTCTCACCACACATGTGGAGAGCGCTTAAAAGTATAAGAGGAAACTACACAAAACGCTAAGGAAGAAGGCAGTGTTTTCCAACGAGATTAGATACGGTCACCTAACTTAACAGGATACCCTCCTCTGATAGTCACCATTCTGAGCAGAATATACTAAGTTACAAGCCTGGACTCCGTTAAACAGTATCTCTAAGTCCCAAACTATACTTTTATAGGAACAGTTTCTGATTAAATCAGGATGGTCCTAAATGAAGCTTTCAGATGAATGTTACTGAAACCTGAAAATTCATGGCCCCAAAGAGAAATCTGGATTCCCAGCCAAAGTTGCTTCAATTTCCACTACTTAGACCCTTCACTTCAGAATGAAGCCAGACTGCAGTTCACCGTTCTTTAAACATCAGTCTTTGGAATTAATCAGTCATTAATTTTGTCTCCATTCTCATTAGAATGTAAACTCAAATGACAGAAACTTTATCCTCCTACAGCTTCCCTAGCACCTAGAAGACTGAGAAGCATTCAAAATGCACTGTATAATAGCCAGTACTCCCTGTGGCATTCACTTAAAACTAAGTTTTCTTGCTTTTGATCCTGTTAAGTCCTTAAAAAAAAAAACACTATACTTTAATCCCTTTAAAGACAAACACCTGGGCCTGGCTGTAACACACCCAGTTGAGTCAGTGAGTGCACACATTACTATGTGCAAGGTCCTGGGTTCAAGTTCCTAGCTCCCACCTGCAAGGGGAAGTAGAGCAGTGCCACAGGTGTCTCTCGTCTCTCTCTCATTCTCTATGTCTAACAAACAAAATCATTAAAAAAAAAAAAAAAGCCACTGATATTGGTGGAGTGGGTACAAGCACTGAGCCCTAGCACTAACCCGGTTGAGGGGAGAAAAATAAAGAGAGAAACTATTCCCAATATATCCTTGGTCGCTAAAAAATGTTCTTCCAATAATTATTCATTAAGTGTCAAAGCTGAGAGGAATGCCATATGGGATGGTGTATATACTGTCACCTTTCAAAGACACAACACCATCCTGCTATGGGGGCAATTATGTAGTAGAAAAATAGTCCCTTTTTTTCCTACTCAAAGTAGACAAAAAAATAATGTTAAGTAAAAACAACAAACATCAAGTGGACAGGCAACACAGCTTACTTGAAGACACAGTGGTATCTGGTGCCACTTGGTTCAAGCCCGGCCCCCACTGCACTGAAGGAAGCCTTTGTATTGTGAGGTCTCTGTCTGTCTGTCTCAAAGTGCCGGCCTACAGTAGTGAAACCCCAGTGATGACCAAAAAAAAAAAAAAAAAAAGTGGCAGAGGACAAATCTTAAACTGGAGTTTTTTTTTTTTATATATTTATTTATTAATGAAATAAGAAGAGAGAGAGAAAGAACCAGACATCACTCTGGTACATGTGCTTCTGGGGACTGAACTTGGGAACTCATGCCTGAGAGTCCAATGTTTTATCCACTGTGCCACCTCCCGGACCACTTAAGCTAGGTTTTAACAATCTAATGTTAGAACTAGTTTGTTCACAATAATGGATACATTTCAAAATATATCTAATATTCATCACATCTGGATAACTCTCTGAAGAGTTAAGATATTGGGATGTTGGAAAAGTAGTGATGCATTTTTGCATAGAAAAATATATCGAGACTATTCTGATAGCCCAGTATTATTAAAAGTTGAATTGTATGAATCCTCAAATTAATCCCATTATGTGGATAATAAAAGTAGGACTGAGTTTTTTCCTAAGACATTAAGCTTACACCACTGTTAATGATAGCCAATCTGACAGGAGCCTACAAGTTCTGAAAAACCTAAATACAAATTGTGTAATGAAATTGTTTGCGAGTCTAGAGCCAAAGAAGAGAGGCAATCTATCAAAAGGGAATCAGTGTAGACAGAGGCACCTCCCACTCACCCTGAGATTTGATGTCCATAGTCACATAAGGGAAACTCCCAAGGACAGCCATGACCTCGTCATATTTTTCATCTTCAAGGAAATGCAGTAGATTGTGACGATCTGACTCCTTTAAACTCACCAGATCCTGTATAGTCTTAATTTTGTACTAAAAATTTTAGAAAGGTAATAAAAATAAATATGATACAAAAAAGATTATTAGCATGTCCACTTTACTAAAACAAAACCCAGCAACACTTAGAAAGACTTCAAGATTATATATATTTCAAGGCAGAAAGTAAAACTACATTTCACAGCCTTCTTCTCCAAGAGAACTTAAATTTAGGACTTGGTTTTATTACTTAGTTAATATACAGAAACATTTTAAATGCAGTTTGCTGTACACTCTTGATCCAAGGATGAACTACTTGTCATTTGATATTGTTTACTGACTTTTACTTTCAAGATTAATAAAAACCTCAAAGAGTAGAAATTCACCTTCAAATACATGTGCATCCGTGAAGTCTGATGCAATGTTCTCATCTTTGTTACTAACTTCAGCTATCTATTGTGGCATTTATACTCAGCTCGCCAGTGGTTACTTGGAGAAATGTTCTCTAATGTAAAGGTGTTTTGTACTAGTTATTAGTTTTGACCATAACAGATGGTAATTATATAAGATTAGTGAATATGTGCTTTGAATTTTAATATCTTAATTTAAGACTTAAAACATACGATCAACTATATAAGAGTAACACAAATAATTAAATTTAGTTTAAATTTATTAATTCTACCTTGATGGATTGTAAAATTCAATGTTGAACTTCTGCCCACCTTGCCTATAGTATACAAAAATATTTTAAAATTTCCAATTTTGTTGCTTTTTCTTATATTTCCTCAGGTTTTCATGTATTCACTTTCTATTTTTTTTTAAATTTGTATTAGTGATCTAATATTGATTTACAAAATTATGAGCTAATAGGGTTATAGTTCCAGACTAGGACCCTATTATCTCGTAATATAACTATAATCCCTCCATTGGAAATTATAGTTACCCCAAGGCTGCAGATATAGGTTGATTATAATTTCTGTAACTATATTTATTAGTATTTTCCCTTCCCCCCCCCCCATGGTCCTGCCTTGTCTTCCTTTCTAAGTCACATCTACACCTGTACAACTTCTCAATGTCCCGCCTTTTTTCCCTCTTCTCTCTCCAGGTCCTGATGGAATTGGAGTTTATCTTCCCCCAACATTTCTCTCCTGTGAGTATGGACCAAAATTCTTAATGGGGTGCAGATGGTGGGAGTTCTGGCTTCTGTAATTGCTTCTCCACTGGACATGGGCGTTGGCAGGTGGATCCATAATCCCAGCCTGTTTCCCTAGTGGAGCAGGGCTCTGGGAAGGTGAGGTTCCAGGGTATTTTCTAAAACTTCATTATCACATATTCACATACAGATGGTATTTTATTTAAAATTATCATTATTACACCATATCTTTTTAATGACTACTTTTTTTTTTCTCATAACGCAACTAGTAAACTCCTACTGCCCAGCTATTAAGCAATAAATAACTAGAAGTGCATTTGTACTTTGCTGTTGCTAAACTGATCTCTTCAGAAGAGTAGAATCACCTGCAGTAAAACACTATAAAAGCAGATACCTAGCAAGAAAATGCTAGCGTAACTACTTGACAACTGTCTTCACAGTGCTTAAGACATGCTAAATGTAAGAAATTCATAACAACTACTTCTAGAAAACTTTTCATTTACTTAAGTGATATAATAAAAAGGAATATATAAAAACTACTGAAAACCTATTTTAAAGTAACAACCCAATTACCTTTTTATGATTGGAAACCCGTCTGAGACTGTCTTCTTCAATGTGAGGGAGCTGTAACAGGGGCGACTTGAACTGCTGCAGGCCTTGCACAGCCATCTGGGAAAGCTTCATGCAGTTTTCTAGGGATGCCAGACTTGGAGCACGAAACTCCCTTTCTTAGAAAGAATAGGAAGGAAAGAAAAAGCAGGGCTGGACTTTGTATATGTTCAGGCGTCTATGTATAATTCACCTCTCTCACGCAGAAACGCAAGCAGACACACACACACACACACACACACACACACACACACACACACACACACGAGTCATATGGACATTTGTAACATCTCAGATTTTAGGTTATAGTGCTGTTTCTCTAACACTTACTAGACAAACACAAATGCATATTATCTAGCAACAGGCACTGGCTTATCAGAATTTTTGGCCTAGGGCCAGACAGTAGCACACTTGATTAAGTACACGCATTCTTACAGTGTGCAAGGACCCAGGTTCAAGCCTCTGGTCCCTACCTGCAGGGGAAAGCTTCACAAGTGGTGAAACTGTCTTTTTCCCTCTATCTCCCACTCCCTTTCTTAATTTATGTGTCTATCCAATAATAAAAATATATTAAAAATAAAAAGACAATTCTTGGTCTCACCTCCAAAAACAGTAAGTCATCAGAGACTATCCATCTCAAGAACTGGCATCATGGCAACAATTAGCATATCCATAACAAACCACAACTACCATCTCCTTTTATAGAATCTTTCTTTGCCTTACTGACTTACTTTGCCTCATTCTTTTCAGCCATGCAAAAACAATGACACTTAAATCATCAACATAATTATTTCAAATTCAAATATAAAGGATTCAGAGAAGGAAAAAGAATATTTTAAATCTTTGCAAATCAAAAAACAAAGCAGTGTCCACAGGACACAGGACAACGTGCACAGAACTCGCATGCATAAAGCCCCAGCCCCACCTTCAGCACTGCATACACCAGAGTGATGCTCTGTCTCTTTCTCTTATAAGAGAATCACAGTAAGAGCCCATAAATTTCTAAACCATCAAGTGTAATCAGTGTGTGCTTGCAAAGATAAAAATACAACTTAATTATGTTTACTCCTCACCTTCACGACTCCGGGCCATTATTATTAGTTGACAGATTACATTAACCATTTCTTGGAGAAGGGCAGGGCATTTTTTCAGCATAAACTGCTGATCTGCAAAATAGTAAAAAACCTAAAACAATCATTCTACTTTTATACTTAAAAACATCTTGTACCCCTACAGCCTGAGACTAAATTTAAGTAGTTCTCCATATATTTCACAGGACCTCAGAATTTTGCAGGTTAAATGCAACAGTTTCTGC
This sequence comes from Erinaceus europaeus, assembly GCF_950295315.1. Lineage (NCBI taxonomy): Eukaryota > Metazoa > Chordata > Mammalia > Eulipotyphla > Erinaceidae > Erinaceus > Erinaceus europaeus. The sequence continues at coordinate 143,069,793 of NC_080165.1, read as the reverse complement.
TTAGCAGTAAGTCCTGGTTCAAAGATGTATCAAAGGTAAATATTTAACATTATGTTTGCTTATAAGTTTACTCCTTATCCCTTTTTTTTGGGGGGGGGGCAGTGAGGAGTCTTAAACCTAATCTTCATATTTAATCTTCAAGAAATTTGAAATTTTTCTTTAAGTATATCTATAGATAAATCCAAAAAGATGTTGAAAATAAATATCAACTAAATATAGAGATAATTTGGGTGGGAAGAAACTTTTTTTTCATTTACACTGCAAAAAAAAAATTAACTATTATGGTAATTCTCTGGGAGTCCTACCCAACTGAAAAAAAAGTTTCCCATTTCTTACTGTTCAAAACACAGATGGTTTCACATCTAAGCAGAACAGTGAGGGCAGCACTGCTAGTTAACTTTTAACCCAGTAACAATGCCTAGATACAACTCCTTCATTTTGTCCTAAGCACCGCACCACACTGCACCAACCACTAGTCACTAAGTAGCAAGTGGTCCAGCCATCAGAGGCACTTGGTTGATTAGTGGGCTGGGGGAGGGGACCACGACTCATTCCAAAAGGCAAGGACAAAAGCTTTCTTCAAAACTACAGCTCGTCTTGGAGAAATGTGAACGTGCATCCCTGTGACAACGAAAATCCAAAAATCCTGTAAATTCACATTTCCTCAGTCAAGCAACACTGGAATTCACAGCATCTTTATAAACACAGATGCCCTGATCCACTGCTGCTTTACAAGCAGGGCAGACAGGTGGCTTCAGGACTTACACAACTTCAGCATCCAACAAAGACCCTTTTGTGCTAACTACTTCTAGAGGCTGGTGACGTAGCGTTAATCTAAGTATCTGTTGTGAAATCTATTTTTTTCTTCCTCGCAAATTTAAAAATACTTTTTTAAATAAGTCATTTAAATGTTATTGTGTAATCTGAAAATTTACTTCAACATTTGAACACTATTTCACTTTGAAACACTTATTCCAACATTTGCCAAAACATCTGACATACTTACATCTTCAAACTATTGATGAAGTAATTATACAGCATATAGATTTTTCTTTAAACGGTTCTTGAACAATTACTGACTGAACAACAAGTATAAAGAGTAATTTATAAGAACCTTGAGGTCTAGTTAAACCTGCTGCTCTCCACCCACTGAAACCCGGTAGAAGACAGAACCAGAAATACCTTCTTCAAGGGTATCGGGAATTTTCATGCGAGCTAGGTGACACAGCACAAGGACCCTGGCCTTCAGGCTGTATGGACAAGTAAGAGGAGGCTCATTCTTCTTCAAATTAATGCTGCCAATTTCTCTGATTAGCTGGAGTAAACAAGATAAGTATTTAAAAATAGCATACACCTAAAAAACACTGACATCAATACTTCAACGTTCATTAGTATCTGGAAAGACAGGTCTAACCTGAGGTATTAAAATATTATCTGTTGGCCTACTTGTGGCATCTTTATTGTACTGAGGATCAAATTCAGAAGCTCCAGCCAAAACCATGATAAGACCTAAAAAAAACAAAAGAAACCTGATAGTAAATACGCAGATCTATTTCCCTACTACTTTTCTCCAATTTATTTCATTAACCCTAGAAACCGCTAATCAGATAATGCTAAAATAATCGATTCTGCTAACAAACTAGTGCTTCCAAATGAAACTTTTTAAAAATATGTACAATCCATTTTTAAAAAATATGTACAATCTTACCAACTACAAATGACCAGAAATATACATCAAATTAAGGACTCCAACGCAACTGAATGCTTAATTCAGATAGTATGTTTCCTTTTTTTTTTTTCTTTAGGGATTTTATTTATTAATGAGAAAGATATGAGAGAGAAAGAACCATACATCACTCTGGTACATGTGCTGCTGGGGACTGAACTCGGGACCTCAGGCTTGAGAGTCCTGTTCCCACTGTGCCACTTCCTGGACCACAATAGTATGTTTCTATACACATAAGCTTGCATTCCTTGCAATATTTCTACATAGCATTAAATATAGCATGTGATGTTAGTAATTGTTATATATTAAGGGGGTGGTTTAATAAGACCACACAAATGGTGAGATAAAGAGTTTTTGCCTCCTTCACTCCATGAATTCTCAGAGATTGACTGAACTAAGACACACTGTACTTTACAGAAAATTGTATTAAGGAACACAGAAGGGGCTTTTGTTTGTTCAGAAAATGGTGTTTCTTGAAATACACATAATTTACGGTTAGTTTATGAGCATTAATTGCATCGCTCTGTTAGCCTATACAAGCTCTTTGCTTTTAAGATAGAGGCGGGGAGTGAAAGAGTTCACAGCACTGAAGATTCCCTCAATGTGGTGGGAGCCTGGCAGCCAGGCTCAAACCTGGTCACACACAGCAAAGAAGCAAACTGTTCGACCGACCAAGCAAGCTAGTTCACCAGTCCCTTTGCAAGCTCCTTAATGACTAGTATATAATTTGCATTACAAAATTATCACTTTACTATAAAGTCTCTGGTTATGTATCACAGAGTAAAGAAGAAGAACCGAAGAAATACAGATTTAGAAGTGATAGAATGTAGCATTTTTCTCTTATTTCAGTTATAAGAACTGAATATGAAACTGAATATATACCAACTCTATATAAATGATGCACAAAATGATCTAATACAACATTTGGCAGGCGAGAATTCTGCCACTGAACCACCAATGCGAACACGACGTTTGAATCACTTACGTTTCATATCCATATTTCGAGTTTTATAAACAAAATACGTATAGATCTGTGTGGTGCGTATTAGGATCTGGTCTCCACTGTAACGTATTGAACGATACCACCAAGAGCCCTAAGACACATGTAAAACTAAGTAAGAAATAAAGAAAACTACAAGAAATACTAAATTTGATGTAGAATATACTTATAGTCAAATTTTTCAAATGGTCATAATCAATTTAAAAACCTGAGCTTCTGAGTTTTAGAACAAATCTGTTAGATAGTTCCGATTATTTATTTCACAAATATTTATACTGGTTAAAGCCTAAATATTACTCTACCTTGTGACACACACATGATTATAACATCTATGTTTCAGTTATAAATAGAAAACAGTTATAAGCAATGCGTTGATTCTGACCCATATCTTGTCTTTAGTAAGTATCTGATATATTCTGGGGCAGGGTAGACCACTGCACCACCTCCAAGCCTGTCTGTCATCCCTTCTATTTCTCTACTGAATAGACTGGCTGCCTCTAGAGCTGTAAATGTAGGATGCTCAGTAAAATAAATAAAGTTAGAACTTACCACAACAACTGGAAGGATAACCATGAATGCCAGTCCATATACCAGTAAGACCTAGAGTTGAAGAGATAGACATGATTGCCTTCATCAGGTAAAGTACATCATCCACACACACTTATTTTGAGGAGGCACTGTAAGAAAATATTGCTGAAACCTGCAACTCGAAACTATACTGAAATTCCATCTCTCAGCTGTGAGAATGGCCTACATCAGTGCTGGCGAGCATGTGGACAAAGAACTCTGCTACACTGCTGGTGGGATGCAAACTGGTGCGGCCGTTCTGTTTGTTTAAGGATGGAGGGTCCTTAAACAAATACAAATGGAAATAACTTTCGATCCACCAGTACCACTCCGTCCAGAAGACACGAAAACACGGATTCAAAGGGCCGTATGCACTCTTGTGTTCATCCAAAATACAGAGGGCTGGAAGAAGAAGTTACAGGGTAGGTACTCTACGGATACCAACTCAGCAAGTAAAGGCGATATCGTGTCCTTTGGGACAAGACAGAAGGAAGCAGAGGTGATCACGCATAGTGAAGTAAGAAGTGAAAGACAACTACCGGATGGTTTCATTCATGTGGAATACAGAAAACTGAAATGCATGAACTTGCAAAGGGGGGTGGACAACCTATCTCTAGAACCTTGGATGACGGCTACGAGCAGGGGAGAGGAAAGCGGGGGAAGTACAGACACAGGACTTCCGTGTTGGTGTTTAGTATGATTACCCAAGTCCTACTGCATCCTAAAGTACTTCAAGGACTTCCGAGTACCACAATACCATTCATTTAGCAAACACCAAAATAGTTCAGCCCTGGGTAAATACTAAAGGAGAGCAATTTTCATTTCAAGCACTACTTAAGATAATGTAGCTAGGGCTTCTGGGAAAAAATTACCGAAAACTCAACAAAATACAACCAAGATCTCTCCAGAAACTCACTAAGCCATAGCCACCAAGTTGCAGATGCCACTGTGATCCTATCCTGAACTCCCTGGGCAGACAACCTCACCCATGTGCCCTGGGACCTCACCTCCCCAGAACCCTATCCCACTATGAAAGACAGAAACAGGCTGGGGGTGTGGTGTGGATCCACCTGCCAACACCCATGTCCAGCAGAGAAGCAATTGCAGAAGCCGGACTTTGTACCTTCTGCACCCCATAAAGAATTTTGGTTCATTCTCCCAGAGAGGTAAATGTTAGAGGAATATGACCTTTAAACTCTTTAATTCCATCAGGACCCAGAAAGAGAAGAGGAAAAAGAAAGGACATTCAGAGTGGAGGTGTGATTTAGAAAGGAAGAGAAGGCAGGACAGTAAGAAGGGGGGGGGGCAATATATATAAATATAGATACAGTAGTACTAGTCAACCCAGATCTGTAATCTTGGTAGAGCTAACATTATTACGCAGCTATTAAGAACAATGAACCCACCTTTTCCGACCCATCTTGGATGGAGCTAGAAGGAATTATGTTAAGTGAGCTAAATAAATCAGAAAGATAAAGATGAGTATGGGATGATCGCACTCATAAACAGAAGTTGAGGAAGAACAGAAAGGGAAACTAACAGCAGGATTTGACTGAATTTGGCATCAAAGTGAAAACCCTGGGGTGATGGATGTTCGGCTTGGGGGGGGGCAGGCAGGAATGGGACACAGTCTTTTGGTGGTGGGAATGGTGTTTATGTACACTTCTATTAATCTGTAGTCATACAAATCATTATTTAATTAATATGAGGAAAAAAATTGATTGCTCAAACTTTTTAAAAATAATTTATTATTATCTTTATTGGATAGAAACAGTCAGAAATCAAGAGGGTAGAGGAAGACAGAGAGGGAGCGAGACAGAGAGACACCTGCAGCCCTGCTTTACCACACATGAAGCTTTTCCCCTGCAGGTGGGGACCAGGGGCTTGAACCCAGGTCCCTGTGCACTGTGATGTGTGTGCTTAACCAGGTGCGCCACCACCTGGCCCCATGTTCTTTTTTTAAAAGTATTTTATTTATTTTATTTTTGAGAGAGATGCAGAGAGAGAAAGACACAGAGAAACACCAGAGCACTGCTCAGCTCTGGCTTATAGTGGTGCGGGGGATTGAACCTAGGACTTCCAGAGCCTCAGGCATGACAGCTCTTTGCATAAACACTATGCTATTTATCCCCATCCTGTTTCAAACTTTTTTTTTTTAATTTCTTTATTGGAGAATTAATGTTTTACATTCAACAGTAACTACCATAGTTTTAGAATTTGTTTGGCTTTGTATGTTAACTCCCTTTTCACCCAGATGCTAGCATGATGCGACCACACTTCCCTGGACAGACAACCCCAACAATGTGTCCTGTAACCCCACTTCCTCAGAGCCCCGCCCCACTGGGTAAAGAGAGAGGCAGGCTGGGAGTATGGATCAACCTGTCAACACCCATGTTCAGCAGGGAAGCAATTATCTGCTTTTATCCCATAATGATCTTGGGTTATACTCCCAGAAAGTTAAAGAATAGGAAAGCTATCAGGGGAGCGAATGGGATATGGAGTTCTAGTGGTGGGAACTGTGTGGAACTGTACCCTCTTATACTATGGTTTGGTCAATGTTTCCTTTTTATAAATTTAAAAAAAAAAAAAAAAAGAACTAACAGTTTTCAGTGAAGGGAATGGGGACACAGAACTCTGGTGGTGGGATACCCGTTATAATTTTTTAAATCACTAATAAAAAATTTTTACAAGATAACGTTGCTATCACTTTAATACACACACACACACGTGGCATTAGCGCAGCGGGTTAAGCATACATGGAGCAAAGTGCAAGGACCAGCATAAGGATCCTGGTTCAAGCCCCCAGCTCCCCACCTGCAGGAGTTGCTTTACAAGCAGTGAAGCAGGTCTGCAGGTGTCTTATCTTTCTCTCCCCCGTCTTCCCCTCCTCTCTCCATTTCTCTGTCTTAGCCAACAACAACGACATCAATAACAATAATAACTACAACAATAAAACAAGGGCAACAAAAGGGCATAAATTAATTTTTAAAAAATTAATTAAAAAAAGATATATAGTAGTTCCCCAATAAGAACAGATTAGTACCCAATCTGAAACAACTTCTAAAAGTAAAGAAAATCAACTTTTAAACTATAGTTAGAATTCAACCCCCTAAACAAGCAAAGTAATGGAAGTCTATGACATTACATCTCTCTGTGTGTGCATTAATACACACACATGCACCGACATTTAGTATGGCTTGGCAGGTAAGGGGGGGATAGCCTGGGGATGCTTTTATTTGTTCATATACATTAATGGTGATAATTTATATAAAAAGTTAAGAATTGTTCTTTTAGAGAGCATGTGGCATCTTTAATAGGAACTAGTTCTTTTCTCTACTAAGCAGGAGTATTTTCGCAAATGCACAGTTAAAAACAACATACCAGAAATTCCTTTGTAGCTCTTATTATATTGCCAAGATATGTGAAGCATTTACTCACCAAAATTGAATTTTTCTGGTCAACTATCCAAGCTGGCAAGGCAATTCCAAAACTTGTGGCTATAATAGGAAAAATGTTTCTTAAGAGTCTCCACCTTCAGTTCTATTTATACCCCAAAATAATAAATCCCCACGAATTATCTTACTATGAGTGTCCCTGTAACATAGGGCATATTTCTTACCTTAAACTTCAAAAATTTTAAGGATTTTAAAAACCTTACTAAAATTCCTCCTTCCTAGAAAATACTAAATTTTTATATGTCCTAAGTTACCATAATTATATGTAAGGGAAAAAGCAGCTTTTTGTTCATGTAATTTTCATCAACTAAGAATGATGAGTGTTAGCGACTACTCTCCTTGTCAATCACTTTTTTAAACTGGTCTTCAGAAATAAAACTTCACATCTTTTTATCTCCTTATATTTCTATTTATAAACTACAAAACTTCCAAAATTCTTTGTTCACATTATCATAATAGACTATACTCTCAGGATTTTTCAATCTGGAAATTATTTATCATTATTGTTTTTAACCACAGCACTGCTCAACTCTGGCTTATAGTGGTGTGGGGGATGAACCTAGAACTCTGTGGCGTCTCAGACATGAGTCTCTGCATAAACATTATGTTATCTTCCCAGTGGGGAGAAACACACACCAGTACCAGGATTTTTCTAATCATTTACCATACCTTGAGGTCCATCTGGATTTCCAAATTCTTCCCAATTTTTCCGAGATTCTTCATCAGTTAAACTAACATCGACAGAACAAAGATTCAAAATTAAAAGCCAAATCTGAAAAATAAGTACTCATATATACAAACTTCATTAACTACTGACCTCATTTCTTAAGCAAATCAATTTCAGAAGATAAATTTAAAAATCTGGTCGACTGTAAAACATTAATCCCCCAATAAAAAAATTAAAAGTAAATAAAAATCTGAAATCAGGAAAGAAAAATTGGAGAAAGGACTGACAAGGAATCCTGCCTTAGCAGAAAGGGCTAATCGTGGAGCTTTGATATAAATTCCTGACTCATCCATGGATTCAGAAGCAGTTTTTAAAAGCAACTACATTTTTCTGAAAAAGGGGGGTGAAGGTTGTGTGTGTGTAAGGAGATTAACAGATGATCTTTTTCTCATATATTGGGTTGTCAGAAAAGTCACGATAAAGAAAAAGAAAAAAAAAGTCACGATGTACTTTCTGATGTAGAAATGTGTTACGACTTTTCTGACAGTCCAATCTTTTCAAGCACTCCTTCAGTGAGTGTGCTAATGCTTTAATAACGGTGAATACCTTTTTGTAAATATAAACTAGTAAAAAAATGTTAGCTCCCTTGAAGGTGGCACTATATTTTCTCTCTTAAAAATAAATGCCATGTTTGCTTATTTATTTGAGTGAGAACCAGAGTATCACTCAGACATATGCAACACTTGAGAGTTCAACGCCTTATCCACTACACTTACTACCTGCCTATGTAGAGAATACAAGTCCAACTTTTTATAAGTAAGAAAATGCATTATAGATATAATGTATCATAAGCCATCTGAGACGTGACTGTGTTCAGGTGATGGAATGAAGCTTTCTACTCTCGTTGAACCCTAACTTTTTACACTGTGTAGAATGTGATGCAGGCAGAACATTCTCAAAGCAACAGACGGACACCTGTAAGGTGCACTGCTGTGGGAGAGACCATTTGCATTCTGCTACGGTCACAGTTTCCTTCCTCAGTCACCTGCCAGCAGGACTAGGCAAATACTCCCTAAACAACTAAATGAGGCGTGGCAGGTAGCTCCACGATGACAGGCTCAACAGAGAGTCAGCACCTAGTAAACGTGCACGACAACTACCACCTTGTACTCAGACAGAGAAGTGTACCAGTCGTGAGTGTCTGTAATGAATTCTGGCATCCTTACGCTGCGTAAGCTTTTGCTATCCTCATGAACATAACTTCATCACCTCCTTTGTCTGGATGGTACTTAAGTGACAACAAACGATACTGTTTCTTAATTTCTGCTACAGTTGCCCCCTAAAAGGAAAAAGTTTGGTGTTAGTAAAAAATAAAGCACATTACTGTAAAACTACAAGCCTTCACATTTTGAATTTAAAATGGAATTTATTCAATCCAGCTCTCTAGTCCTATTCTCAACTCTGACACCCTCTCCCCAAATAGTATTTTTAGTCCACCTGCATGTTAGCAATCAGGCTCAGGACAAAATTACTAAAGTCACGGGCCCTTAGGAACATATCTGTAATAGACTTCCGACTTATTCCCACACAAAGACCCCTGATTTCATCTGCTCCATTACTACTGTTTGGTTCCTATTTCCTAAACAACTTATCTTCCCTTATATTTTACAGCCTTTCAGACACCAAGTTGCAGATGCTACTAAGATTCCATCCTGACTTTCCTGGGCAGAGGACCTCACCAATGTGTCCTGGAACCTCTCCAGAGCCCTACACCCCACTAGGGAAAGACAGAAACAGGGCAGGGGTGTGGATCCACCTGCCAACGCCCATGTCCAGCGGAGAAGCAATTATAGAAGCCAGACCTTTTACCTACTGCACCCCAAAAAGAAGTTTGGTCCATACTCCTGGAGGGATAAAGAACAAGGAAGCTTCCAATGGAGGGGATGGGACACAGAACTCTGGTGGGGGGGGGGAACTATATAAAATTATACCCGTTATCTTACAATATTGTAAATCATTGTTTTTTTAATCTGGTGACTATGATCATCATACACAACACACACCCACATGAAGCTGGGAGTCAGGCATATAATGAACAGAGACTACTAGTACATCCATTTCTATTTATAAACTACAAAAAATTCTTTTTTTTTTCAGTCCAAGAAATTTTTTTTGTTTTATTTTTTATTTATTTATTGGATAGAGACAGTCAGAAATCGAGAGGGGAGGAAGGGATAAAGAGGGTGAGAGACAGAGAGACACACCTGCAGCATTGCTTCACCACTTGTGAAGCTTTCCCCCTGCAGATGGGGACTGGGGACTCGAACCTGGGTCCTTGTGCACTATAACATGTGCGCTCAACCAGGTGCACCACCACCCGGCCCTTTTTTTAAAAAAAAAAACTGCTCACCTCTGGCTTATGGCTTATGATGGTGCAGGGGATTGAACCTGGGACTTTGAAGCCTCAGGTATGCGAGTCTGTTTGCATAACCATTATGCTATCTACCCTGCCATAAACTACAAAAAATTCTTATTCTTTGAGATTTAGTTCACATTATTATAATAGACTATACTCCCAGGATTTTTTTTGGGGGGGGGGGGGGAGGGAGAAATGGAAAGGGTGCTAGATTCAATTTGGCTACAAAGGAGTTACAGGACCCCAGACCAAGCAGAAATTCTCCAGACCTCATTTCCTCTATTCGGGGGGAAAAAGTCAGATAGTCTCTGCCATTCATGCTCGTGTTACCTTTCCACTAAAAGACTTCTTGGCTACTGAGATTGGCGGGGCCTGTGCAAATTCAATCAGCCAAAGGGTTACACTCAACATTAAGCTGAATGTCAACCAGAAAGACATCAATTCCCTATGATACAAAGACTCAATACTGCCTGAGTGTCAATTATCACAGGGTCATATACTCTTACATCCTAACATAATAAGAATCAAATCCAAGAACTAATATAAATGAACTTCCCATTTTTTTTCTAAAATTTTTTTATCTTTATTTATTGGATAGAGACAGCCAGAACTTGAGAGGGAAGAAGGAGATAAAGAAGGAGAGAGACAGAGAGACACCTGCAGGCCTGCTTCACCACTCGCAAAGCTTTCTCCCTGCAGGTGGGACTAGGGACTTGAACCCAGGTCCTTGCATATTGTAACGTGTGCTCAGTCAGGTGCACCACGGCCCAGCCCCGCACTTCCCACTGTTAACTTTGCATTGAATCAGTCTCACACATGAGTAACTTCTTGAAACAGTCTTACATTTTAGCAATTACAGCTCAACCCGTAGTAGGATGCCAATCAACACCTGTTATATAATAAAATAATGGATTCGGTTTTTTATTTAAAAATATAATTGACCACGGTCTGGTTTCTTTAGACAAAGCCTAATTTCTCCCAGGATGTGGGTCTGCAGGTATTTTCAAAATATCACTAAAGCAAAAATGCATTATCTACAGATACTACTTACAGGATCCAAATTTAATACTTCATAAGGATTATATTCCTGGTATTCTCGGTCTGTTTTGGAAACTTTGTATACAAGGAATAAGAACAATGCCCATCCCGCAAGAAGAACAATTTTCCTGTTTAAGAAAAAGACAAGTGAAGTATAAATGAATAAATCTTCATAGTTTTCCTTCATAAGAATCTAAAGACATGACAAGACGAAGGCACAAGACAATCTTAGTTTTCCTTCATAAGAATCTAAAGACATGACAAGACGAAGGCACAAGACAATCTAAAGTAGTGTTGACACTATTTCACTGACTCAAATTCTACAATCATTGGATTGAAACCTCTGTAACAAGGACAATGTTTTCCACACTGGAATTCTCTTGAACCTAGTATAGTGTCTTCAACAGAATATTCTCTCAATGTTACCTGCATAATTTTAAGTATAGAGGTTCCTGACTTGTTGAATGAACTTAGTTAACCAATAATAATTAACTCACTGGGTTCATTAGATGAAAATATATTGATACTAAAGTGTTCAGTAAACCAGTTCATGTAAATAACTGCTCTTTTCTTTCAGTCAATATAGATAGAAAATATGACTACGTTATAAAAAATGTAAAACAACATATAGTTTGAAAATAAAGACTATCTCTTTTCTCTGCAATATGCTTTGATTAGTAAAAAAAAATTCTTAGAAGATTTTATACTACTACAGATGGAAAGGCAAAAGGAACTCTGATATAGGAATATCTGGCAATAAGATCAGAGGCCTTTCTAATCTATAAATCCACATCATTTCAAAAAAATTAGAAGGAAACATATAGCAAGTATATAAACTGGAGAGGGCAGTGATGGATATTAAATAACCACACACACCCCCTTAAGGAAAAACACCACACACATATTTCAAATGTAATCAACAGAGGACTGGACAAAGAAGTCAACAGTACACCTATACAGTGAAGTGCTTTGTAACCACTAAAGATAGTATCTGCAATCAATTTTATGTTATTAGATTTTTTAAAAATTAACTACAGCTTTCAAAGCTATATGTACAATACAAATCCAACTTTCTGTAAGAAAATACATTATAAATATATACAAGGTAAACCATCTGAGAAGTGGCTATGTTTAAGTGATGAAACAATTTTTATACTCTCTGAATCTTAACTTTTTACATTGTGTTGTAATTATTAAACAAAGAATCAATCATTAGGGATCTAATCAAACAAAATTAAGGCAGTTGACACTCAGACGTAAAGTTCACTCCATCTGGCCAAAATAAAGCACTCAGAACACAGATTCTAGAACAAAACAATCTGCTATCAACTAAATCCCAGTTCTATCACTTCTTGAATGGAATTTCCCCACAAGTTATTTAGCTTTTCACAACTCAGTTCCCAACTTTGAGGGTGGTTTGGGGAATTAAACAAGACAAAGTCAAACATTTATATGTTACCTCACAGTCAACTCAAATTAGTTATTGGCTGTTAGCAGTAACTTTTACCCAAATCACTCTCAGTTCAGACTTCACTGAGAAGCCTTCCATCTGGAACCAGAATTAAAAGCCCCTTTTCCTCCTTCATGGTAGCCCTTCACAATCCTACTCACACCTCACTGTTACTATCTGTTTACACTCTCTAAGACTATTAAGTTGTTGAATTATGCTTATGTTAATCACAGTATAGCATTCATAAGATGAAGCTCTCCAACCTTGAAGTTTATATTGAGTGAAAAAGAAAAGTTTATATTATAGTGAAAAAGAACATGCTATAAAAACCGAGGTTAAATCCAGTATACAATATGCACTCAACAAATTTTCACTGTCACGATTTGCCCACAATCTTTATGATAAATACAAACCCCGGAAAACTACAGAACATCTCCCGCCAAGATTAGACTTCTTTTTCGCCCCTTCTCCCTTGAAATCAAAGAGCATCCTCTCTCCCATCTACCTTCAAAGTCATTCTGTACTGTACTACTATGATTTCTTACTCATCTTTGTATCCTCATTTTTAATAATATCTATCAGAAGTATCAGGTCTTTTTAAAAGTGAAGCCCAGGGGTCGGGTGGTGGTGGACCTGGTTGAGTGCACGTTACAGTGCGCAAGGACCTGAGTTCAAGCCCCTGGCCCCCACCTGCAGGGGGAAAGCTTCACAAGTCATGAAGCAGGGCTGCAGGTGTCTCTGTGTCTCTCTCCCTCTCTATCACCCCCTTCCCTCTCAATTTCTGGCTGTCTATCCAAATAAATAAATAGATAGATAGATAGATAGATAAAAAATGAAGCCCACTACTTACTTTACTGTTGGAATGATGTTTGGCTGGGGTTTTAACAGCCGCAGGCGATACCATGTGCACCTTCCATACACCTTCCTGATATTCTTCAGGCGGATTTGCTCTGCCAAAAAAAGTAAAATGAGCTGATGATTAGCTAAAATATTGTTTACAGTGAAGGCAAAACCCAAGTTAACAACATACTAACGTCCATGGCCATGCTAGCCTTTTACTGGAACATGAAAGTAATGCCTCCTTAAACAGCTTTTAAGAAAGTGTAAGTTTTCTGAGCCAGGCAGTGTCATAACAGGTTAAAGGCATAAAGTTCAAGCCCCCAGATCCCACCTGCAGAGAGAATGTTCACCTGAGCCCATAGGAAGTTAAGGTAGTCATTACGGAATTTAATTTAATTTTAATTTAATTTTTAATTGTATTTAAATGTAATTTAATTTTAATTCTTAAGTTAATGTAGCTATTATTAGAATTTAAGAAGTAGCTAAGAGATAACTCACCCAGTAGAAAGCACACGTTGCAGTGCCTGAGGACCCAGGTTCAAGCCCCTGGCACGGCATCATATGGACACACACCATGCACAGCACCAGGGGGCAGCTCCCTCCCTGAACAATGGGGTCTCACCCACTCTCTCTCCCTAACATTGAAAAGGGGAAGAAAAAAAAAAAGTCCACCGAAAGCAGTGATGTGGCATAGGTGTGAAGCCTCAACAGGCAAATAAAATACCGTTATGACAAAAGCTATTACTTTATTCTCCAGGAATAATCTTCGATTTGGTTAAAAATGGAATTAACGCCAAAAGGCCACGGGAAGTTTTGTTCACCGCCACCACTGGGTTTGAAGAGCTCTTTCAAGTTTCGTTGCTGCTGTCGAAGTCTCCCTTTCCTGGGGCTCCCACAGGCGCTGATGGTCAAGACACGGCTAAAAATCACCAAGAGTTATAAAACAAGTAAATCAACCTGTCCCCAACTATCGTGGCTCCCCAAAGTTCCAAGGCAGTGCAGATAGCTCAGAAACATAGAGAGCTGACCGCTATGCCGTCACATTCCCCCTGATCGGTGAGACTGCTACGAAGAAGGCAGGAGCCTTGTGGTTCGGTAACACCCTAACGACATCGTGAAGAGGCCTACATTCTCTCAGCTACCTAATGGGAGTTTCATATGTTGCCAACAAAACAGATCATACACACCCGAGTCCAGCTGGTTAATACACTTTCATCACCCCAGCCCTTAAGTGAGATGTCGGACAAGTAAAACAACTTTGCACCTAACACAATGCTCCAAAGCCGCCATGTGAAAACTCCAACTATCCTTTTAACCGCCTACTTTGAAGAAGGTGTCAACAAGGGGAGAATAGCAGCCCAGCCTAACGGACAGAGTCCACAGAGGACAAGGCAACTGCTGGTGCACATGCCGGGGGCATGGCACAAATAAGCCGGCACCGCAGCTGGAGTCATGTAAGTAAGGAGAACACGAGAATAGACCCTGTGGTGTTGAATCAGATGAGCCAACATCTTAGTATACGGGGCTGTCGGAAAAGTCATGATGCATTTCTGTACTGAAATAGAGAGAGAAATAGCAGGACTGTTCCAACAACCCAGAGAGCCACAGCATAATACTGAGACATAGTACTGATGCGTGTTTGCATGAGTATTCCTACCACCAAAGAAGTGACGACACATTAAGCATGCCTGCACTCAGATCTTGGCCTCTTACCATGCTCCAGTAGTAGGAAGGATCCGATAGGTCTGAAAAATTATCATCTCATTCAGCCAATTTACAAACACCCAAGAGAAGATAAAAAGACTCTCTGGGGGCCGGGCGGTAGCACAGCAGGTTAAGTGCACATGGCACGAAGCCCAACGACCAGCATAAGGATGCCGGTTCGAGCCCCAGCGCCCCGCCTGCAGCAGAGTCACTTCACAAGCAGTGAAGCAGGTCTGCAGGTGTCTGTCTTTCTCTCCTCCCCTCTTGATTTCTCTCTGTCCTGTCTAACAACAACAGCAATGGTAACAAGGGGCAACAACATGGGGAAACATGGCCTCTGGGAGCAGTGAATTCGTAATACAGGAACTGAGTCCCTGGGTGCAAAAAAAAAAAAAAAAAAAAAAAAAAGAATTTAACATAGTTTTGTTAGTGACTTAATAATGCTATTAAATGATCCGGGAGGTGGCACAGTGGATAAAGCTTTGGACTTTCAATCATGAGGTCCCAGGTTCAATCCCCTGCAACACATGTACCAGAGTGATGTCTGGTTCTTTCTCCTATCATTTCTCATAAATAAATAAAAGCTTTTTAAAAAATTACTAATAATGCTATTTAAAAAATGACCAAACAGGGCCACGTGGTGGCGCACCTGGTTGAGCACACGTTACAATGCGCAAGGACCCAGGTCCAAGCCCCCGGCCCCCACCTGCAGGGGGAAAGCTTTGCAAGTGGTGAAGCAGTGTTGCAGGTGTCTGTCTCTCTGTCTCCCTCCCTATCAACGCTTTCCCTCTCAACTTCTGGCTGTCTCTATGTATTAACTAAATAAAGACAATTAAAAAAAAAAAATGACCAAGCAACAAACTGTGATTGCTCTCGGCAGCTGAGGATCTCCATGTTTTATAGCTTGAGTGTCTGTGGACAGAGCCCAGATGTGGTGAGAAGTAGTGGCTGTGCTGCAGTATATTGGTGGGTTGCATTGGATCGACCTTCCCGTGGTGCATCCCGTGAGTACCCATTCATTGGGGAAACTGACGATTGTTCCTAGCCGACTGAATCCACATGGATCCCAGTCACTTTCAAAGCCAGCAACAAGCAGCTCCTGACAGCTTTGCTGTTGACTGGCTACGGAAGAAGGGCAAACGCTAGAAGAAGAAGTATATTGGTCAACCATAGGAAGTCAGGCACGGCGCTCGGCTGACGTCAGCTGTGGTGACAGAGCATACAGTGATCTGGGCATACCCAAAATGAACTGTCGGGTGGATCCCACTCTGAAAATGCACAAAGCATGTGGGTGGACTGAATAGACCTAAAAGCACAGCCAGCCAGAAGTCCACTCTCTTTGGCTGCTGCTGCTTCTCCTGGTTAGACGCATCTCAACTGAGGCTGTTTGAGGTGCCCACCATGGCTACTTCTCCTGGGAACTGAACACATATGACTCAGCCAGCCGGTAAACTCTAGACTCCTCTGCAGTCATGAGCAACCTGTATCTCGGCTGATAACTGTTCACCTCATGGAACTGAACATTTGATAACTACTCATGGACTTTATGGATCTAGCATATTCTTAACCTCTGGTGATAATTGCTTATTTTGCAGTACCTAAAATAATACTCCATACCTCTGGACTGCCCTAGTAAAACCGTGATTCCTCTAGACCTACTCTCAACCGTCCCTCAGCTGGATCCATTACGCACTGCAGCCAAGGCCCCTTTTCATTCTAAGTCACAGCAGCTATGGTCGTACTCATCAGCTACACAGCACAGTGTCTCTCTGCAAGTCGTCTCCATGTGTGCACACCAGGATGAGCTGCCAGCGGAACTGCCACCGAACTGAATGAGCTCTTACTATCCCCAGAGCTGAAAAAGTTGTTGGTCACACCTGAAGTCTTCAAACTCATTTGCCTTGTAGATATTTAATTTGGCATCACAATTTTTCACCAAGTCTTAAGTACTGCAATGGATGTGATTTCTTTTTCAGATTTAAGGGGAGGGATAGAAAGAACAAGTCAGAACAGGGAGTCGGGCAGTAGCGCAGCAGGTTAAGCACAGGTGGCGCAAAGCGCAAGGACCAGCGTAAGATTCCCGGTTTGAGCCCCTGGCTCCCCACCTGCAGGGGAGTCGCTTCACAGGCAAGTGGAGCAGGTCTGCAGGTGTCTGTCTTTCTCTCCCCTTCTCTGTCTTCCCCTCCTCTCTCCATTTCTCTCTGTCCTATCCAACAACGACATCAATAGCAATAACAACAATAATAACCACAACAATAAAAAGAACAAGTCAGAACGTCACCCTGGCACACGCAAGGCTGGGGTCAGACTGAGGCCTGCAGGCTCTTGGCTCCACTTCACTCAACTCCCGGCTGCTGCTGCACCACTGTAAAATGCGGGCCGTATTTTAAACCCCAAACCATGCAATTTCATAACCACCATCATCCATCTATAAGAGCTTAAGGACAAGTCTTCATTCTACTTCCCTGCACAATTTTACCTTAATGTACTAAACATTTTTTATTCAGGCAATAATAAGTCATGTCTCATAGTACTGAAACATACCTATTAAAATCAATCTTTAATATCCATGACTATAAAATTTTTCCAACCTTTCACTTTGATAATTTTTGATCCTTTGGGAAAGCTGTAGAAGTAGTCAGTGAACAGTAACTCTTGACCTAGATTTACCAATTACCATTTGATAAGACTTCTGACTTCCTATTTCCTTCTTCCTCTGCCCCTCCTTTTACTTGAATTTTACAAATAAGTTGCAAGTATCAAAATACTTCACCTCTAAATGCTAACACATCAGTTAAGTAGCTTTATCATATCCAAGTTTAACATCAATAAACTCCTAACATATTAAAATTTCTAACACTACAAAAAATCACCAACTGGCTAGGCCATGGTGCACTCATCACCATGTACAAAAAGACCGGCGTCCAAACCCCATCTGAGGGGATGGGGGATGCTTCAGAGTGGTGAAGCAGTGCTGTAGGTATCTCTCTTTCTCTCCTCTCTCTGTTTCGACCCCAGGCTGGCGGGTAACAGAGACGACCAGAGACACACGGCTGAGCTGAGAACACAGTTTAATCTTTATTCACGAGCGGGCAAACATGTGCTCTCCTGTCTTTTTCCTCCGGCGGCAGAGAGAGACCCTTAAACTAATCACCACACAGATCTGTCCTGCATCCTTCTCCTCCAGCGGCTGCACGTAGGGTAGGGGGCAGGGAGAAGGGGAAGCGCGAAACTAGCAGGGGCTAAACCACAATCTCCCAGAGGCGGTGTGTGTGTGTGTGTGTGTGTGTGTGTGTGTGTGTGTGTGTGTGTGTGTGTGTGTCCCCAAAACCAATGTGAAGCATACAACACCCCCCCCCCATTTCTCTGTCTTATCAAATTAAAAGGATTTGAAAAATGGCTGCTAAGAGTGGTGGATTCATAGTGTAGGCATTAAGCTCCAGCAATAACCCTGGTAGCATTAAAAAAAAAAAAAAATTAATTACAAGCTGATAAAATTCTTAAAATAAGAATAAAATATGTGCTGTACTTTCATTTATAAACTTGTAAATATCCTAACTGCTAAAAAGAATTTTTAAATGAAAAATGTGCAAACTTATTTTTAATACATTATTCATTTGATAAGACAGAGAAAAATTTAGAGGGAAGAGGAGATTGAGAGGAAGAGAGAGACACCTGCTGCCCTGCTTCACAGCTCTTGAAACTCCCCCCACAGGTAGGGGGTCAGGAGCTTGAGCCTGGGTCCTTGCACATTGCAGCATGTGCACTCAACAATGTATGCCACCATTTGGCTACCAAAACTGATTTTTATAGCTGCAAAGTACACTTTTCCTCCTTCTGTTTGACCCAGAACACTGCTTATTTATGGGTAATGGTAGTGCAGAGAATTGAACCTGAGACCTTGGGGCCTCGGACATGAGAGTCTAATGCATAAACTGTTCTCTCTCTAGTCCAACTCAAAAGGATACTTTTGCTAATGAGACACAGTGTTTAATAAAAGAGCTTGATCTTTTTTTTTCCTTTCTTGCCACCAAGGTTATCACTGAGGCTCGCTGCCTGCAAGATGCCACTGATCCCGATGACTCTTTTCCTTCTTTTTTCAGCTTAAGAGGATGAAAGGCAGAGAGGGAGAGACACCGGCAGCACCACAGCTCATGAAGCTTTCCCCTGCAGATGGGGACCAGGGGCTTGACCAAGGGAAGGGTCCTTATGCATGCCAATGCGTGCGCTAACTGGGTAAGCCACCACCCAGACCCAATTCTGTCTTCTCCTTGGGAATATTTAAGTTGCGTATTGCCTTGAACTGTCCAATGGACATAAAATATGCATGTCTTGTGTAACTTAGTGAATAAAAGCGTTCTTCACTGTTAAATCAACTAAGCAAATGAAATTTTGTTAGGAACAGCCTGGCTTCACCAGGACACCAGTGTTAACTTTCAGCAAGCAAATGTCAATAAATCAATACATTTTTATATTTTGCTTTTCCCCCAGAACATCAATATATAGCAGAGTCTAAACTTCATCTAGTTTCCAGAATGACTCTAAACATGTAGAAGAATTACCAGATGACATCAAAGTATAAAGTGCTGGGTTGTCAGGAAAGTCATCACATCTTTTCCTGTGCTTTTTATTTTTGCCTCCAGGGTTATCGCTGGCGCTCGGCACCAGCCCTATGAATCCACTGCTCCTGATGGCCACCTTTTTTCCATTTTATTGAATAGGACAGAGAGAAATTGAGAGAGGTGGGGCACATAGACAGAGACACCTACTTCACCACTTGTTGAGTTTTCCCCCTGCAGGTGGGGAGCCAGAGGCTCGAACTAGGATACTTACACTTTGTACTATGTGCCCGGTGCGCTACCGCCCAGCCCTCTTTTGCTGTCTTTCTGTGCAAAAATGCATTATGACTTTTATGACAAACCACAGTAAAAGTCTGGGATCATCTCAGGTTAAGTAAATGGACCAATACATTTTGACATTCTGAAAATAATAAAATCACTACTAAATTTTCGTACAAGCATTACTAGAATTAATAAGGCTAGATGAGTTTTGGCAGTAGTGGGTGTGGTACGGAACTATAGACTAATTGTAAAGCATTGCAAGACACTATTAATTACAAAAAAAATTAAAGTGGTCCAGGAAGTGGTATAGTGGGGTAAGGTACTGGATTCTCAAGCATGAGGTTCTGAGTTCAATTCCTGACAGTACATGTACCAGATGGATGCTCAGTTCTCTTTCCCTCTCTTCTCCCGCCTCTCATTAACAATAAATCTTTAAAAAAAAATTTTTTAAAGCTAAATGATAGCTATTAATAGGGCTTAAACAAAAATGAAGTAATTTTTTCCAAGCACATTAACTCTTAAAAATATTCTGTAAGGGCCCAGACAAATGTAAGCAGGATCAAAAAATTATATTCAGTATTTTAAAAAGCTCAACATTATGCATCAGTTTTCTAGATACTCTATGTCACTTGACAATTAGTCAAGAGTATAGCTTCAGGGAGTCGGGCGGTAGCGCAGCGGGTTAAGCACACGTGGCACCAAGCGCAAGGACCAGTGTAAGGATCCCGGTTCGAGCCCCCGACTCCCCACCTGCAGGGGAGTCGCTTCACAGGCAGTGAAGCAGGTCTGCAGGTGTCTTATCTTTCTCTCCCCCTCTCTGTCTTCCCCTCCTCTCTCCATTTCTCTCTGTTCTATCCAACAATGACGACATCAATAACAACAACAACAACAACAACAATGAAAAACAAGGGCAACAAAAGCGAAAATACATATTTAAATATACATATATATATATATGTAGATGCTAAGGATGAAAACTCAAGGAATCTGAAAGTAACTGTTTCCTGAGATGTACAGGTCCACAGTTAAGTACTATATGGTGTGTGATTTTTAAATACATAATTAAAATTTAAATTAGATATATTAGTTAAAAATCCCTCCCCCCCCAAAAAAAGTATTCAAGTTGGCTAAAAAAAGGAGGGGACAGTGGTGCACCTGGTTGAGCACACATTGCAATGTGCAAGGACCTGGGTTCGAGCCCCCGGTCCCCGCCTACATGGGAAAGTTTTGTGAGTGGTAATGCAGGGCTGCAGGTGTTGTTTCTCTGTCCCTGCCTTCTCTACTGCCCTTTTTCCTCTCAATTTCTGGCTGTCTCTATTCAATAAATAAAGACTAAAAAAGAAAAAGTTTTCTTCATCTCATTAGGAAATGGCAAAATAGTAAGTCAGATCTCCTCACTTCCCTGCTTAGGGGATCTTAAGAATTTCAGGTGGGGGCGGAGGGATGTTTTATATAAACCTTTCCAAAAGAAAGGAGTTGGACATTGTCCCACATCAGAGAAGACAGGAATGTGACAGGCAGAGGAATCTGAGACAAAGCCAGAGGTGCATTGGGTCTCACGCCTACAAGTTTCCAATATTCCTGGTAGACTTTTCTTTCTTTCAACTTCAGACAGAGAGGGAGAGAACAGAGACAGAGATGAAAGGAGACAGCACAGCACCACTCCACTGCTCAGCACCACGCATGGGGACCCTTCCAGTGCAGCATTCAACAAGGCCCTACGTATGATAAAGAGTGCACTCTTCATCTATCTCCCAGTCCAGAGAAAAAGAGAACAAGTGAACGAGAGAGAGAAAGAAACAGAAACCAGAGTTCCACTCTGGCATGTGAGGCATTGAAGATCCAACTAGGAGTCACAACCATTCAAGTCTGACTGAGCTATCTGTCTGTCTGTAAGTCAGAAGATACTACAGGAAAGAGAGGCACAATTCACTCACTGCAAGTTAGAAAGAATTATTCCCTCAAGTTGCACTTCTCAAACTGAACTGGAGGCACAAGAAAGTAAAGAATTCTAAACAAATGAGTGTCTCCCAGTAGCTGTCTATGGATTCCATGTGTCCTTAGCAAACTCATCATGCTAACAAGGGCCACTTTCTACCCGCGACTTCCCATCTGCCAGCACGTCTACCCTATTCCTCACTTCATGCTTCATCCTACCTCTTCTCCCCTTAATCTTACAGTCACAACCCACAGTTCAAATCAGAGGTTATTTTTCTAAAACAACAAAAGGAGAACTAGAGAAATTCAAGTACTGTTAAAGAAAACTAGTTGTTACAAAGAAAAAAACAACTTAAAACACTGGCTGTATGTTCATTCCCGTGGGACATTAAACACTGACATACTCAATAGTAAAAGCAGATCACTGAACTGAAAAGGCCTCTTAGGACTGTAAGAAAATGTATTGCTCGAGATAACGATCAATCCAACCAAAGACTGTTTTAATAAGCTTTTGAATGTTAATACAGGTAAATACGGAAAACAGCTACACCGTGTCATCAGACATACAGTAAATTGTTTCCAATAGTTTTGATCTGAATAGCTTGGCCCTGCATTTAGAACTGTATCCCTAGGGCAGACCTAGAAGTAGATGTGATAATTTCCTCCTTGCAAAAGCAAGGAGACTACACCTACTTTCCAGCAATCTTCAAGAATGGCATCGCCATTCTTCACAGATCAGTATTAAAAGTCATTATTTACACTCCTGAACTCAATTACTTGAGGACAAAAATTGTACCTTCTCCATAAAGTCATCCCTCCCCTTTCCAGTTGTCTGGAGTACACTAGGCAGCAGAGAATGGGGAAGTTCTCTAACAAATATGTAGTGAAGGTCTAGCATGGACCAGAATACTGAGGGCACAACAGAAACTAAACCAAAACCCTTGCTGTCACAGATGACACATTCTAGGTGAAGAGAAAGCAATGAGCAAGATCAGTAAATTATAACAGTGCATTAGAAGCTGGCAAGGGTTATGGACAGTAAGTAGAGAAGAAAGAATGTGACAGACAGAAACAGCCAGCTTTATACAGAGCACTCAAGAAAGGCAGCGCTTAGATGGCATTGGAGCAAGGTCACAGAGAGATGTATTGTGACACCCGGTAGCCAAAGGAAAAGGATTCCAAGAAGAGGGAACAGCAACTATAAAGGTCTGGAGGAGAGAGTGTGTCTCTGTGACCGGAAGGGAAAGGGTGATGGGAAGTAATACCTAAAGCCAGAGGGACCGTGTGGGATTAGCGGTCCCACGAATGGCCGCAGTTCCTATTATGAGTGATAAGGGATTGCCCTGACTGCTGCCTTCTGATTTTAAAAGGATCACTCTGTTACTATCTTTAAAACAAACTGCAAGAAGCAGAGGAGATGTTAGGAGACTAAGCAAAGCCCCAGACAATAAACAAAGATGGTGGCGGAGATGGAATAATGACAAACAGACTGTACATAATATGAAAGTAGAAACAAAAAGACAATATGCTAACCATCTGGGATCGAGTATAAAACAGATAATCCCACTACAGGCTAAAGTCACCTATCATCAAAGAATAAGAAACAGTACCCACGTGACAATAACTGTCTTATAAAACATCATTTCCTTAATACATAGCAGAACACACACACACACACACACACAAAGAATTGAGATAGGTCCAGGAGGTGGCACAGTGAGTCAGGCACTGAACTTTTAGAAACATGAGATCTGTGTTGTCTCTCTCTGTTCCTTTGTACCACATTCCCTGTCTTTCTCCTCTCCTCTGCCTCACACTCTCTCTAGAAATAAAGAAAAGAAAGAAAGAGACAGAGGGAGAAAAGTCTACCAGAAGTGGTATAAATAACAACAGTAATAATAATAGCCAGGTTGACAACAGGCCAGGGAAATGGCTGGGGGTGGGGGGCTGGGGACTTGCATGTATAGAGCTGGGGTCTGATCCCCCTAAACTCCTTTTAAAAAATAATGCTGGTCAGGTTGAAATTACTTATATAACTAGGATGATTTGTTCTTTCATTTTATTGTCACCAGGGCTATCGCTGGGGCTCAGTACATGTAGAATGAATCCGCTATTCATGCTGGCTGATTTTTCTTTTCCTTTTCTTCAACAGGACTGAGAGAAACTAAGAGGGGGGGGAGAGACAGTTAGTTACCTGCAGTTCTTACTTCACCGTGCATGAAGCTTCTCCCCTGCAGGTGGGGAGCAGGGGCTCTCGAACCCAGCTCCTTGCACATGCCTGTGTGCTTAACCAGAGGTACCACCACCCAGCCCCAGTATGGTCATTTTAAAAGCTGCAGGCAAAACCAAAGCTGGGTGGTACTGAGAGAACTGTGTGTACAGACGTCCAAATCCTGCAGATACCCAAAGCACCTATAGCTCCAGGCACAACCTAACCGTATTCTCAAAGTTATGAGCAGATGACGAATGAATCGGCTATAAATTTACACTCCCAAAGTTTTTTCAATAAAAATACTAACTTTTAGAATTTGACAGCACTGCAGTACAGTTAAGAGCTTCATAGTCTTGTACATCAAAAAGGTTACATGGCCGAAAAGGTACTCAGCAACAAAATGCAAGCATTGCAAGCCTTGGGCTCCAGATATGACGCCCAGCACTGCCTATGCTGGAGTAGAACAGTGATCTGGTCACTGTTTCTCATAAAAATAAGTAAATCTATTTTTTAAGAAATATCAGAGCTTTGTTTCACCTCACAAAATGACAGTTTCAACAAAATTGTTATTGTGGAAGTTTTTCCTCAAACCAAACTTCAATTTATAATCTCATTGGGTGCTTTTAGAGCAAGAAAAGGTAGCAGCAACTCCAGACCAATGAAATCAGAGTATCTGGGTCTAAGTGTTGTTAAAAGTCCTCCAAGTGGGGCTGGGTGGTAGTGCACCAGGTTAAGCGCACATAGTGCAAAGCACAAGAACAGCACAAAGAACCAGGTTGGGGACCCGGCTCCCCACCTGCAGGGGGGTCGCTTCACAGGCGGGGAAGCAGCTCTGCAGGTGTCTGTCTTTCTCTCCTCCTCTCTGTCTTCCCCATCTCTCTCCATTTCTCTCTGTCCTGTCTAACAACAGCAGCAACAACAATAACAATAACAATAACGGCAACAACAATGGGGGGAAATGGCCTCCAGGAGCAGTGGATGCACAGTGCTGGCTGGCACTGAGCCCCAGCGATAACCCTGGAGGCAAAAAATAAAATAAATTAAAAAGTTCTCCAAGTGATCCTAATATGTAGCCAGGAATGAGAACCACAGTTCTAGGAAATCAAACTCTCCAGACTGTTATTTCATACAGAACTTTTGCCTATAAGTCTGAAAAATTATCATCATCTCATTCAGCCAATTTAAAAACACCCAAGAAACGACAAAAAGACTCTCAGGGAGTGCGGACGGTAGCACAGTAGTTAAGCTCACATGGTGCAAAGTGCACCATGGGGTTAGGATGCCGGTTCAAGCCCCCATCCCCACCTGCAAGGGGTCGCTTCACAAGCAGTGCAGCAGGTCTGCAGGTGTCTATCTTTCTCTCTCCCTCTCTGTCTTCCCTTCCTCTCTCCATTTCTCTCTGTCCTATCCAACAACATCGACATCAATCACAATAAGACAACAAAGGCAACAAAAGGGGGGGGGATAGCCTCCAGAGCAATGGTGCAGGCACCGAGCCCCAGCAATAATCCTGGAGGCAAAAAAAAAAAAAAAAAAGCAATTAAAAAAAAACTCTCAAGCTACTAAAATAGGTTATTAATCATAAATGCACTTAGTCCATATAATAAACAAAAGTCAAGCAAAATGATAGCAATGGTAATGTTTTGGGTAATGGTGATTTCAATTAGATATGAAATATACCAATAAGTAAGTCATTTCTATTTTTCTTTTTTTCTTTCTGTTTTTCAAACTCTTGATTTCACAACCTGTGAAATGACATCACGTTTCCTGATGTACTTAACAGCACAATAACTCCTGGGCCAGGTGACAGACAGCTCACCCTGCAGAGCACACAGACCTTGCAACGTGTGAGACCCTGGGCTGAGCTCTTGGCGCCATACACATGAGGCACCACAGATGCTCCGGGGGACCGCTATGGATGGTGAGTAAATGCAAAACAAGGATGGATGGATGGATGGATGGATGGATGGATGGATGGATGGATGGACGGATAGATGGAAGGACAAATGAACAAACAAACCGGACAGAGGAAACCACTGGAAGGACTGTGCATATGTGAGGCCCTGCCAGCACTACACAGGGAAGAAAAAAAAAAAGCCACTGTGTGAAAATTTTGACAACAAAAATCCTGCAAATCAACATTTTCTTTTCTTTTCTTTTTTTTTTAAAGAATTTATTTATTTATTTATTCCTGAAAGAGATAGGAGGAGAGAAAGAACCAGACATCATTCTGGTACATGTGCTGCTGGGGACTGAACTCGGGGCCTCATAGTTAAGAATCCAGTGCTTTATCCACCGCACCACCTCCCGGACCACAAATCAACATTTTCTAAGTTAAGGAAAAAGAGAAAGGAAGGAAGGAATGAGGGCCCAGTCATTCCAAGATTTATTGAGACAACTGTAAACTTTGAAACAAACCCCGAAACATGTCAGCTTAAAAAAAAAACACTAAAGATTGCTTACATTGAACTTTAATATTTAATAGTGTATGACTATGGGCATGCTTTTCTTTTTTGAATTTTTTTTTATATTTTATTTTCCCTTTTGTTGCCTTTATTTTTTTATTGTTGTCGTTGTTAGATAGGACAGAGAGAAATGGAGAGAGATGGGGAAAACAGAGAGGGGAAGAGAAAGACAGACACCTGCAGACCTGCTTCACCGCTCAAGAAGCTACTCCCCTGCACTGAGGCTCGAACCAGGATCCTTAAGCTGGTCACTGCGTTTGCGCCATGTGTACTTAACCCGCTGTGCTACCGCCCGACTCCCTGTGGGCATGTTTTTATGAAGATGGTCTCCCCGAAGAGCCAAAATGGCCATGAAAACTCTGCAATTCAAATTCTTACATCTTTATTTTTAGTTCACTGGCAATGTAAACATTTCACACAAACAAAAACAAATTAAGTTTCAAAATCAAATACTAAAAGATCCAGTTGTATTATTCAAATTTACTACTACAGACCTACATCCTTTATTTAAAACCATCAAGAGCAGATGTAGTCCAAATTTTTTCAGATATACAATAATACAGTATTTATACCTGAACGTGCCCTGGAGGCTCTAAAACACCACCAATGATCAAATTAATATCCCTACAGTCAAATAGGATTATTTTCAAAGCAGTCTCCTAGCATTACAAGTCAGCAAATCATTTCTTTTTCATAATTTTGGGTGAACCCATAATGGAAGATTTCTGTTATTCAACAACTGCAACTGACTCCAGAAAGAAAAAAAAACAACAACTCACTGTTGAAAACATCCTGACTCTAGTATATTTCTAAACGACTTGGTATTACAGTGCACCCACACACAAAAAGTCCAAGCGACGTTCACCAATGTTCATAATAGCACGTAAGCGTCCATCTTAATTTTTCATTGTGCAATTTTCATCCTGATCAAATACTTCAACATGTGCAAATTTATTCAGGCAAAACTGAGGTGGAGTGTGAGGTGTAAAGGGGCAGATCCGTGCTACTTCCTCTCTGGCAATATGGAAACGCGGTTTTGAAGCAAAGCAGGTTCCACCGCACCCATAAATTACCCAACCTCTCTGAACACCAGTCTCTCCACGTGAAATGAAGGTGAGAAAGTCGGGCAGTGGTGCAGCGGGGTAAGTGCAGGTGGCGCAAAGCTCAAAGACAGGTGTAAGGATCCCGGTTCGAGCCCCGGCTCCCCACCTGCAGGAGGGTGGCTTCACAGTCTGTGAAACAGGTCTGCAGGTGTCTGTCTCTCTCTCCCCCTCTGTCTTTCCCTTCTCTCTGTCCTATCCAACAATGACAACATCAATAACAACAACGGTAACTGCAACAGTAAAACAAGGGCAACAAAAGGGAATATTAAAAAAAAAAAAAAAGATGGAAATAAAACTTTAAAATGGAGATGAGAACAGCATCGGCCACCTCACTGTGTTTTTAGGATTAAGAAGTGCCTTTTCTCTGGCTCAGAGACGGTTTAGACTAACTCAGCTCCCTACTGGTTTCCCAAGGACCGTGTTTATGTATGCTGACGGGCCTCAAATGGGACTTTCCTGTGCGCTATCAGGCAAAAGGCTCAGTACAAAGCCCAGCACGAAAATATGATTCTTCAAATCTCGGAAATCAAGGTCAGATTAAACTCACTAACCATAAAATTAGGACTGCTTCTCAAAATACATACTAAGCAGACCTGTCTACTTTCCTAATAACTTCCCGTTTTCCATACAGCCAAGTCCACACACAGACAGGAGTTAGTGAAAAATAAACGACTCTCCTGAAGAGTCCCCTTTCAGGCTGAAATCAAACTACCGTAAGAACAGTGCGTGGAGTGGTCCAGGAAATGGCACAGTAGAAAAGGCGCTGGCCCCTCACACATGAGGCCCCGAGTTCAATCCCGGGCAGCACATGTACCAGACTGATGCCTGGCTCTTTCTCTCCTATCATTTCTCATGAATCAATAAATAAAATTTTTAAAAAAATGCATGGAAGCCATCACAGGTATATAGATATAAATATAACCACTGTTCAAAGACTTCATAAACTCTAAATACACTTTTGGAAGGGAAAAAAAAAAAAAAGTAGTCCAAAAGTTCAGTTTTCATAAACTATCCCAGTGGGAAAACTAGTAGGACTGGTAACTCTGGGCAGACTTTAGCACCTAGTGGACATTTCCTTATTGTGAAATGTACCAAAAAAAAAAAAAAAAAAAGACGTAATTTTTTTTTTATCCTAAATTCCACTTAGCACCCTTATGTAACTCAAGAACGTTCGGAAGCCTCATCAGCGCTAAAACATCACAAAGTGCCTGGGCTGCTACCATGCTTCCGGGGCCAACAACTTCCCCAAAGGACGCGGTGTATCCTCCCCGCACTTGAGAAAGGGAGCTCAGTCCTAAGAGGGCGGGTGGAGGGGGAGGGAAGCTCGCTGCTCTGTCTGTCCACGTTCCTCCGACTGTCCGACTGTCTGTCTGGGCGGCACGATCCACAGCCACCGGCCGCGCAGCTTCAACCCGGTCACCTGCCACACGCGCCCGCGGCCGACCGGGAGTCCACGGGGCGTCCACTCGCCGCACAAGCTGCAGACCGGCCTTTCCGCTAAGCAACGGATACAATCGTCGACCCCTCCTCGTTTATTCCGCGTCCTCGCTCGTGGTGTGGGGAGGGGGGGATGCCAAGATCCAGAACAAGAACCGGAAAAAAAAAAAAAGCAAGTGCCCCCCGCCGCACCCCAACACCGGCCGCCCAGGAGCTGGCTGCGCGCTCCCCCGTCCATGACCCAGGAACTAAGTCATAACCCGAGTCCGGCAAGGTGGGGCCCGCCACACTCACTCGCACTTTGTCATCTAACAGGCAGATTTCCTAACAGGCGACAGGGAGAAAGAAAAAGAGAGGAAGAGAGGAATGGAGGGAGGGAGGAAGGGAGGGAGGAAGGGGCGAGTCAGTTTTCTGTTTTGGAAAAGGAGGTGATCTGGCATTGCTTCCAACCTCCAACCTGACCGCCCCCCCCCCCCATCCGACGTGATGGGGACAAAATGAACCCGCCATGGAGAAGCGGGCAGGGGGCTGCAGGGCCGGGGGCTGGAGGACAGGGGGCTGGAGGACAGGGGACTGGAGGGCCGGGGGCTGGAGGACAGGGGGCTGGAGGACAGGGGGCTGGAGGGTCGGGGGCTGCTGGGCCGGGGGCTGGAGGACAGGGGGCTGGAGGACAGGGGGCTGCAGGGCCGGGGGCTGGAGGACAGGGGGCTGGAGAACAGGGGACTGGAGGGCCGGGGGCTGGAGGACAGGGGGCTGGAGGACAGGGGGCTGGAGGGTCGGGGGCTGGAGGGTCGGGGGCTGGAGGACAGGGGGCTGGAGGACAGGGGCCTGGAGGGTCGGGGGCTGGAGGACAGGGGGCTGGAGGGTCGGGGGCTGGAGGGTCGGGGGCTGGAGGACAGGGGGCTGGAGGACAGGGGGCTGGAGGACAGGGGGCTGGAGGGTCGGGGGCTGGAGGGTCGGGGGCTGGAGGGTCGGGGGCTGGAGGACAGGGGGCTGGAGGACAGGGGGCTGGAGGACAGGGGCCTGGAGGGTCGGGGGCTGGAGGGTCGGGGCCTCGGGGCAGCAGCAGGCTCGCCCCTTTCTCTCCTCCCCGCCCCCGCCGCCGCCGCCGGCCGTGAGAGGCGAATCTTGGCCCTGCACGCCCGGCCCAATGCCCCCGGCCCCGGCCCCAGCCTAATGCCCCCGGCCCCGGCCCAATGCCCCCGGCCCCGGCCCAATGCCCCCGGCCCCGGCCCCAGCCTAATGCCCCCGGCCCCAGCCTAATGCCCCCGGCCCCGGCCCAATGCCCCCGGCCCCGGCCCAATGCCCCCGGCCCCGGCCCCAGCCTAATGCCCCCGGCCCCGGCCCAATGCCCCCGGCCCCGGCCCAATGCCCCCGGCCCCGGCCCAATGCCCCCGGCCCCGGCCCCAGCCTAATGCCCCCGGCCCCGGCCTAGTGCCCCCGGCCCCGGCCCAATGCCCCCGGCCCAGCACGGCGGAGGCCGAGCAGACAAAGCGCGGCGGGAGGAACAATGGCCCGAGGCCCGAGGCCGGGAGCGGGTGCCGGGAGCTGTGCGCGCCGAGCTCGGGGCCCCGGCGGCCGCCAACCGGGACGCGAGGCCGGGCCGCCGGCGGTGTCACCCGGGGCGCGCGGGGCGGGCGCGGGACTCACCGGCGTTCTGGTCCCGCGGCCAGAGGTAGTAGGTGGCCGGGATGACGATGAGCCCCACGAAGGAGGTGAGGAAGTAGAAGAAGGTGTTCCCGCTGTCATCGTACTGGAACTGCTGCCCTGCCATGACGCCCCCGCCGCCACCGCCGCCTCCCTCGCGTCACCGCCGCCGCCACGACCCCGCTCGGCGCTCAGGTGCCCGGCGCCCCAGCCCCTTGTGGCGCAGCTGAGACGCCGCCGCCGCCGCCGCCGCCGCCTCTCCTCCCCGCCCCCACGCTCCTCTCTCCGACACGCCGCCGCCGCCGCCGCCACCGCGTTGCGTCGCTGTCGCCAGCTCTCGCGAGAACAGAAGGAAAAGGTCCCGCCCCGTTGGGTTTGCTTACCACCAACACCCCCCCCACCCCGCCCCACACGCTCACTAAGGGAGACGTGGCGTGCGCAGCCGTGGAACTCAGCGAGGACCCGCCTTTAGCCCCACCCCTAAGCCATAGCCCCGCCCACAGCCCCGCCTCTGGGGGCCCGCCCCCAGCTCTAGGGTCCCTCCTCCTCCCTCGCTGGCGGCTTTTCCCTGCCTCCAGCTGCCAGTCGAAAAACTGGATCAAAAAGTTCAGGTCCCTGGGTCCATGCTCCCAGAGGGATAGAGAATGGGAAAGCTATCGGGGGAGGGGGTGGGATATGGAGATTGGGCGGTGGGAATTGTGTGGAGTTGTACCCCTCCTACCCTATGGTTTTGTTAATTAATCCTTTCTTAAATAAAAAAAATTAATAAAAATAAAATAAAAAGTTCAGGTCCATGGAAAAGGATGACAGAGGACCTAGAGAGGGTTGTATTGTTATGTGGAAAACTGAGAAATGTTATGCACCATGTACCAACTATTGTATTTACTGTCTAATGTTAAACATTAATCCCCCAATAAAGAGAAAAAAAAATTCAGGTCTGAAAATTAATTAGCTAATTAATAAAATAAATAAGATGAATATGATAATGAATAAATAATAAAGTAAGTAAAAGAAAATTTTCAGGTCCAAGAAGTGGGCGCCAACTGTCTGCCTGCCTCAGAGAAGGTTCAGAGCCTTTTGAACCCCTTCTCTCTCTGCCATCCACACCTCATTCTGACCTGCCTCTGGCTTTTTCATTTCTCTGCTCCATGATACTGTTTCCTCCTCCAGCCCCAGATTTTGGAAACACATTGTCATTCGAAATAGATGGGTGAAGGAGACAGTTTGTTGTTCTATTTGCTTATTAAAACGCTGAGGTCCATACACCCATTTTACAAGTAGATATCACCCCCAGCCCTACTAGGTCTCCAGTGACATATATTAATATTTTTTAGTTTGATAGGACAGAGAGAAATTGACGGGAAATACAGAAGGAAAGAGAGACACCCGCAGCACTGCTCCACTGCATATGAAGGCCCCCCTGGGGACTTGAACTTGGGGCCTTGTGCATGGTAGCATGTGCTCTCCAGGGTTTTCTATGGCACAGGCAGTGGGCTAAAACCTTTACAGTTTTGTGTTTTAAATAGTGTGTTTCACTGAATCCTGAGTTAGCCCCCACAAAATAAATCAAAGCACACCTTTTTCCCAGATGAGGACATTGAGGCTCAGAGACACACAACAAGAAAGCCCGTTTGAAGCCGGGATCGTGCTGATGCCACAAAGCCCGTTCTCTAGCCAACCACCTCCTGATATTGGACCTTTCTGTATTTCCCTGAAAGCAACTAGCACTCCCCAGAAAGCTGGGAGAGCAGTTTTTGGCAGCTTCTCCTTTCCCAGGATGTGACATCTCCCAGGCTGGTGTCCTGTGGGGCTGGAGAGTGTAGAGGACCAGGCCCCAGTGATGTGTGAATGACCCCCAGGGTCCTGGGCAGCGCTGTCTGGGACCTACTCCAGGGTCTCTCCATCGCCCTCTGTGGATAAAACGGAAAGATACACCCGGACCCACCTCGAAGAATGTGAAGATTTAAGGGACTCATGAGAAAATTCAAAGGAAAAACAATCTGCAAATAGCACATACTACACTGTTTTTTTTTTTTTTTTGCTAACTCATTTAAAGGCTTTAGAGCCTGTTTACTGAATTCCTTTCAGTATGCCTTTCATTGGAAGAGAAATCTGGTCGCATGTTCTTTTATTCGTGCCCCCAAACTCACGTTTATCATAGCTAGTGATACTTCCTAAGAGATGATGTTCACAATTATTCTCTTATCTTTGAAATGCCCTGCATGTCAGTTTAAAAAAAGAAATCGGAAGGATTCAGGTCCTGGAATATGATGGAGAGGACACAGTTGGGGGTGGTATTGTCATGTGGAAAACTGGGAAATGTTATTATGCATGTACAAACCGTTGCATTTACTGTTGAATGTGAAACATTAATCCCTCAAAAAATTAAAAATTAAAAAAATTTCAAGAACCCCCACTTTTGAACGTGGGTTCATTTTGTGACACAGGCAGAGAGAACACCATTCTGGTGCACAGCTGACTAATAAATGGATCCTACCTGGGCCATCACACTCCAAAGCCCGCCGTTCTGCTTGTTGAACCCCCACCTCAAGCTGCAAGTAACTCTGAATTCCCCTCCTCACTATTTCCATCTAAAGTTCCTAGTGACAGTATATGTCTGAAGAGATAAAAAATAATGATAATAATATATTAAGGGAGCGGGTTAAGCACACGTGGCGCAAAGCACAAGAATCCCGGTTGGAGCCCCCCGCTCCCCACCTGCAGGGGAGTCGCTTCACAGGCAGTGAAGCAGGTCTGCAGGTGTCTATCCTTCTCTCCCACTCTGTGTCTTCCCCTCTCTCTGTTTGTCTCTTTTTTATCCTACAACATCAATAATAACAACAATAATAACTACAACAATAAAGCAACAAGGGCAACAAAAGGGAATAAATAAATATTTAAAATTAAATTAATTAATTAATTATTTATTTTTTAAAAAGCCAGAAAAGGGAGGCAAAGGGGGTTGAACTATGAAGTCAGCACATTATGATCGCCCAATGCTGACATACCCAGAACAGTTTGCTTTGCTTCAGAGACAAATTAGTCATGAACTTGACTCCAGTGAAATGGAAGGATGAGAGGCCCTCGGACTCCTGTAGAATTTGTTTTTGTCTTCCTGGTGCTAAAGATGATGAAATGGTTGTTTGTATGACTCTGATTGTATGTTTTACTTAGAGTTTCTGTAAAGGTGATTTGTCGGTTTTTATAACTGTGTGGCAGTAAATACTATTGATAATAAATATCCCCACTCTGGCTTATTTTCTGCAGTACTATCTTTCGCTGCAGTTTTTGGAGTCTTGCATAAGCATATCTTGATCAGAGCTTAACTGTGAAACAACATTTTGAACAAATCATATGTGTTTGTTAAACCCTAGACCAATAAAAAATATGAATATTTTTATAAAAGTAGAACAAAAGTTTGGCAATGTATCTTTTCTTTTTAATTTTTTTATATTTATTTATTTTCCGTTTTGTTTCCCTTGTTTTTATCATTGTTGTAATTATTATTGTTATTGATGTCGTCATTGTTAGATAGGACAAAGAGAAAGGGAGAGAGGAGGGGAAGACAGAGAGGGGGAGAGAAAGACAGACACCTGCAGACCTGCTTCACCGCCTGTGAAGCGACTCCCCTTAACCTATTACGCTACCGCCCGACCCCCCAAAAACTTGCTTTCTTTACAGCGAATCTTTTCTTCATTGTAAGTCATCCTTGTACTACTGGTGTGGCTCACATTCACATACATCTAAATACACTGGGGTGGGGGTGGAGCTAGAAGATAGCTCATTGGGTAGGGTAAATGTCCTGCCATAAACACAGCCTGAGTTGGAGCCCCAGCACCATAAAGGAGTGCCATGACACCAGGGGAAGCTCTAATAGTGTCATATTGTGATATCTCTCCCTCTCTCACTATCTGTATCTATCTGAAACAAAAAGATTGGAAAAAGTCCAGAAGCAGGAAATAACATATGTGCCAGGTCTTGGATGTATTTATCTTTCTCTCTGCCCCCTTTTTATAAATTTTTAAATTATTTTTATTTATTTATGGATAGAGACAGCCAATAATCAAGAGGAAGAGGGAGATAGAGAAGGAGAGAGACAGAGAGACACCTGCAGCCCTACCTCACCACTCTCAAAACTTTCCCCCTTGCAGGCCGGGACCAGGGGCTCAAACCCTGGTCCTTGTGCACTGTGACATGCCTGTCAAACAGGTGCACCGCCACCTGGCCTTTCTCTCTCCCTCTCTATTTCTTCTTCCCTCTCAATTTCTGTCTTATCAAATTAAATAATAATAATAAATTTTAAAAGAAATAGAAAAAAATCCAGGGGAAGTCAACTCCAAGTACAACTGAAATATAAAGTCTAATCCGGCTATTAACTGGAATAACAGAAGCAGGGAAACGCACTGAGTCCAGTTTCCAGATTGCAGACTACGTATTAGCAAGATTACATATGTTTATTCATGTCACTCGTTTGGCAGAACTAGAGCCCTGAGTCACTTTGTTTCAATCATCTAGACTGAAAGCAAGAGCAAGAGAGAGACATGTGTCCTACCCAATGAGTTATTTCTCTGACCCAATAATAATACCTTCTTTCTTTCTTTCTTTCTTTCTTTCTTTCTTTCTTTCTCTTTTTCCCATCTTTCTTTTAGTTTTTTTGTTTGTTTTTTGTTTTTCACCAGAGCACTGCTCAACTCTGGTTTATGGTGGTATAGGAGATCGAACCTGGGACTTTGGAGTCTCAGACATGAAGTCTCTTTGCATAATAACCATTATTCTACTTCCCCTGGCCATCTTCACTTTTTGAATTTTATTTATTTGTTTATTATTTTATTTTATTTTACTTTATTTTATTTCCACCAGAATTATTACTGAAGTTTGCTGCCTCTCCTACGAACCTACTGCTACCAGTCACCATTTCTTCCCCTTTTTTCTTTGACAGAAGGTGAGAGACAGATAAGGACAGAATGAGAAGGAGGGAAAGAGAGATAGAGGGGAGACACCTGCAACACTGCTTCATCGCTCATGAAGTTCCCCCTACAGGTGAGGGCCAGGGACTTGACCGCTGGGCCTTTGTTCATAGTGAATATATGCCATCTACCGGGTACACCACCACTCCCCCCCCCCCAGCAATATTACCTTTACAATGAACTGTATTTATTTATTTTGGATAGAGACAGAAACACTAAGATGAAGGGGGGAGATAGAGAGGGAGCGAGACACACGCCTGCAGTACTGCTTCACCACTGGTGAAGCTGCCCTTCTGCCCCTGGTGAGGGTCAAGGGCTTGAACCCAGAGCCTTGCACACTGTGATATGCATGCTCTGCTGGGTGTGCCACTGACACTTGGCCCCCAAAATGAGCTTTGTTAAAGAAGAACAGGAGTTTAAAATGTTATGTTCTCACAAGGAGAGAGAGAGAGAGAGAGAGAGGAAGAGAGAGAGAAAGTACTTGGTTTTAAAAACACAGTTTAAGTGCAGCTCTGTAGGGGGCAAAAGAAGTAGGTAGGTCACCATTTCTACTATTTTCTTCTTTCTTCTTGACTCACAATGTAGTGTCCACTCTTTGCTATCAATCAAATCGTCTTAATACAAGTGGGGGGGAGACAGCGTGATAGTTATGCAAAGTGACTCTCATGGCTGAGGCAGGCTGCAAAGTCTCAGGTTCAATCCCCAAACCACCATAAACCAGAGCTGAGCATTGCTCTGGCAAAAATAAATAAAAAAATAAAAAATATATAAAAAAATAAAAATCTAATACAAAAGTTTCATCCTCAAAGACTTTCATTATCTTTACTTATTTATTTATTTATTTATTTATTTATTTATTGGATAGAGACAGTCAGAAATCAAGAGGGAAGGAGGAGCAGAGAGGGAGAGAGACAGAGAGACACCTGCAAACCTGCTTCACCACTCATGAAGCTTTCCCCCTGCAGGTGGAGAATGGGGGCTTGAACCCGGGTCCTGGTGAATTGTAACATGTGTACTGAACTAGGTGTGCCACCACCCAGCCCCCTCAAAGACTTCTGTGCATAGTCTACTCCACTTTGTTCGCTTTCCAGAACTTCACTTTCTGTCTACCCTTTGCTGCCCCTCTTCCTGCTTCATCTTTGTGCTGCTTCACACTTGATATGTTCTCTAAAGAGAAGCCACGGATCTTTATATTTACTTTTTAAAAATATTTATTTATTTATTCCCTTTTGTTGCCCTTATTGTTTTATTGTTGTTGTTATTGATATCGTCGTTATTGGATAGGACAGAGAGAAATGGAGAGAGGAGGAGAAGACAGAGGGGGAGAGAAAGAAAGACACCTGCAGACCTGCTTCACCGCTTGTGAAATGACTCCCCTGCAGGTGGGGAGCCAGGGGCTCGAACCAGGATCCTTACGCCAGTTCTTGCGCTTTGCGCCATGTTCACTTAACCTGCTGCACTACCGCCCGACTCCCATATTTACTTTTTAATTTCCATTTTTATATAATTATTGTTTCACAAAAAGTGACAAAACTAACACAGAGAAGATGCATGTTTCCTTAATTGACTTTCTTCCAAAATCAACATGGTACATAAACATACAATTTCCAGATCAAAAATGAACTTCAGTGGGAGACTTTAGTCAGATTCTGTGTGTCTCTGTGTGTGTGTGTGTGTGTACTTTAGTCAGATTCTCTGTGTGTGTGTGTGTGTGTGTGTACTTCAGTCAGATTCTCTGTGTGTGTGTACTTTAGTCAGATTCTGTGTGTGTGTGTGTGTGTGTGTGTAGGGGAAGAAGGAGTCTGTTTCAGTGAAAACCAAGGGCTTGGGTCTACAAAGTGCTAGGCATCTGCCCTGTGCCCACCTTTCTTTTTTTTTTAACGTAATCTTTTTTTTTGTAATTTTATTTATTTATTTTCCCTTTTGTTGCCCTTGTTGTCTTTTTATTGTTGTTGTAGTTATTATTGTTGTTGTTGTTGATGTCATTGTTGTTGGATAGGACAGAGAGAAATGGAGAGAGGAGGGGAAGACAGAGAGGGGGAGAGAAAGACAGACACCTGCAGACCTGCTTCACCGCCTGTGAAGCGACTCCCCTGCAAGTGGGGAGCCAGGGGCTCGAACCGGGATCCTCATTCCGGTCCCTGTGCTTTGCGCCACCTGCGCTTAACCTGCTGCGCTACCACCGGCTCCCTTTCTTTTTCTTTTTTTTTTTTTTTTGTTTATGTAATTTTTCTTACCTGGAGGGATTACTAGTTTACAATTAACAGTAAAATATCGTAGTTCATACATGTGTGACGTTTCCCAGTTTTCTGCATAACATGTTAAACCACACACCCGAGCTCCTACTCCACCACCATGGAGGACTTGAACCCTCCCTCCAGCCCCAGAGTCCTTCACCTGTGCCCACCTTTCCAAGTCCATTGCTACCACTGCTCCCCTCATTATTATCCAGCTACCTGGCCTTACTGGGGAGACCTTTGGTCATTCTGAGTCACTCTACCTAGAATAGCCATCATTCAGCTATCCCTGTGTTCCCCTTCACCTCTTTATGTGGTTCTTTACTCAGATGTTTCTTTTTCAGGGTTGGGAAGATAGCACCGCAGTTTATTTGACAAAGCTTCATGCCCGAGAGATCTCAGGCTCAATCCCCAGGCACCAGAAACCAGAGCTGTGTCTGATATCTTCGTCTACCTCTTTATCTATCTTCAAATATTTTCCTGAGCACCTTATAGTGTCATTACATTTTCTTTCTTTTCCCCACATTTTTAAATTTTATTTATAAAATGGAAACATTGACAAGACCATAGGATAAGAGGGGCACACCTCCACACGATGCCCACCCCCAGAGCTCCACATCCAGTCCCCTTCCCTGATAGCTATGTCCTGGGACATAGACCCAGGACCACTGTGGGGTGCAAAAAAGTGGAAGGTCTGGCTTCTGTAGTTGTTTCTCCGCTGAAAATGAGCATTGGCAGGTCGATCCATACTCCCAGCCTCTCTCTCTCTTTCCCTAGTGGGGCAGGGACCTAGGGAGGTGGGGCTCTAAGACACATGGTGGGGTCGTCTGCCCAGGGCAGTTGGGCTGGCATCATGGTGGCATCTGGAACCTGGTGGCCGGTCACCCAAGATTCCCAGGTTGGATGCAGCTTCCTTGCAGAGCTCACACACCAGATGTTGTCTTCAAGCCGCCATCTTGGCTCCGCCCATCATTACATTACAGTCTCCCTGCTTGCTTTTATGTTTCTTTAGGCCGTTTGTCACCAAGTGCTATATTCTGTATTAATGAACTAATGGAATAACTTCCCACAGTAAAATGTGGATTTCACAAGACTAGAGCCTTGTTTGTGTTTATTATTATACTCCAGGTGGTTGAAATAATGTCTGGCATTTGGAAGGCATGCATTCAATTATTTGCAGAATTAAAGAGTCATCAATTTCTACTGTCAAAGTAAACTTTTTGATGCAGTGTTTTATAATTTTTTAATTGGGGAAATAATGATTTATAGGACAACTGCTGTCACAGTCACTTATCCTTTCATGACAGGTGTCTTGCACAACATCCTCACCACCTCGCACAGCAATGTGCATTTTGTAAATTGATATTAAATCACTAATAAAAAACATCAAAGGAAAATAAAACATAGCAAGTTCCACTGACTTGTTTTTCTTCTTGCTCCTTTTCTCTCATTTTTTCCTGGTTCACACTATAAAATATCAAAGGGTGTGGATAAAGGAGGAATAGGCTATGGGAGTTTTGCATTTCCATAGAGAAGAAGCTTAGAGCTGATGTGGTCTGTTAGGGGAACCTGGGTACAAGCATGTCTTGGGTGCAAGAGGGGCCAGGGCATGTGTGTGTGATTATCTTCTATGGTGAGACATAGATTCTGTCTCGTAATGTGGAGATCAGAAAGCTTTGGAAGGGATGCATATGCATTCAAGCGTGTCATTGTCCACTGTGTGAGATTTACTGGTGGGACCTCTTGCTATTACTTCATGTGCCACAGCTGACCCTTTATTGAAAACAGGATTATTAGAAGATTGGCCTCTCTTTTTTTGTTTTGTTTTTAAGATTTATTTATAGAAAGAGGGGGAGAGAGGGGGAGAAAGAGAGAGGAAGAGAGAGAGAAACTGAAGCAAGTCAAAGTACCTCTCCAGTTAATGAAGTACTGGGAATAGACCCTGGGCCTTCAGCATGCAAATCCTGTACTCTATCACTGAGCCACTTCCCTAGCACAGTCAAAGTTGGACCTCTCAGAGTCACTGCTATTCTAGCACTCCTGACCACAGACAGAAACAGTGGATGAGGAACTTTAGAAGTGAGTGAAAATGTCCAGCTTGACCGACAGGAACACCAGAGGGAATGTGGTGGGAGACAGTTGGTGGAGGAGGTGGGTGTCTGCTGATGGTCAGGGACTGTGGTCACTCTGGGGTCCCCAGCTCACTCACACTAGCACAAAGTTCAGAGTGACCACCTCTGCACCATGGTGTTTTGGCATTTCCTGTCTACCTGAAGCACATCAGTAGGAACCATCTCTGTCAACACTAAGCAGAACTAGGGAGGGAAACTTTGACCTACAAACTGATTGGATCCAGTCACTTACTAATTGCTGATTCGCTGGACAGGTTGGCAAGAGATCATGCATTTTGAAGAAATGAATAAACTTGCCCTGCAGGTTAAGCTGTTGCCCTGCAATGATAGGTAGTGAGACACTGATTTGACAGAACTCTGACCTATAATCCTTGCAGCAACCTCTCTGGGAAGCCAAAACACAGCCTCTCCAGCAATCAGCCCAGAATAGCAGGACGAAGCCAGCTGCTAGCTTCCCCATTTATGAAGCAGGAGTAACCAGCCAAATAATGCCACCTAGACCAATCATATAGGATGCCCGGCTTCCACCCCTGACTCCAGCTGCTCTGTGCCAACAACCTACAATCAGAGCACACCTGAACCTTCACTGATCTCAAGCTCCACACTCCCCCTGCCTGGCTTCGAGTCTTTGCAAGCACAGCACACGTGATGGTGGCAAATTCTCTTGCTGTATCGAGCGCTGAATGAACAGCCTCTGTTCTCATTTGGATGATCTGCATTTTTGTCCACTTTGGGAAAACACTAAGTAAATGGCAATGTTTGTTAAGTAGAATGTTATGAAGGTACTAGTAGTTTAGCAGACGTGTCTTAATAATGTACCAAGTGCCTGCATTTCCTCCAACCAACACAGTGAAAAGCAAAAAACAAAAACAAACAAACAAACAAACAAAAAGCAGAGCCACAGAAATGCTTCTGTTTCACCTGTCACGTTTTGGCAGTTCCAGCTCACTCTCTACAAAGAAGCAAAGTTCCAGTGGCTGTCCTCTCCCATCGAGATAGACGTGTGGCATTCTTCCCCTGGTCGCTGGCATTGGACTGACACTTCTATCGGACTTGCTGGTACACCTTTGGACACTCCCTTTACACTGTTGGACTTCTCGAGGACTGACTATAGCAGTCCATGGACTTTGCAGCCAGCTGTCTCAGGACTCTGCAATGCCAGATCACCTGTCGGGTTGTGTAGCAGGGGAGAGAAGAGAGCAGGAACTCGAG
This sequence comes from Erinaceus europaeus, assembly GCF_950295315.1. Lineage (NCBI taxonomy): Eukaryota > Metazoa > Chordata > Mammalia > Eulipotyphla > Erinaceidae > Erinaceus > Erinaceus europaeus. The sequence goes on along the minus strand of NC_080165.1, from coordinate 143,028,739 downwards.
GCTGAGTGGGAACGCAATGCAATGCCTTTATTGATCAGAGACAACGCTTTTTATATATCTCTTTACCTGGAAGTGGCAAGTGGGAAAAGGAAATGGATAAAAGAGGGGGTGGAGAAAAAGAGCACAAAGGTAGCAAGCTTCCATAGCAGCTTTTAAAAAGCTTCTAGCCAGTGGGGATTAAACCAATGCCCTGCAGGCAGGGCGGGTCTCAGGCAAAACAATGATTATGTAAATAGACCACAGCGTTAAGCAATGCAGGGGACCTAGCGTAATGACCAACAATCACCCCTCTCGCCCCTCGGCCTATCAGGCCCCCACTCCTCCGCCTATCAGGCAGCGCCCCCTTTCTGCCCCTCAGGCAGCCCCTCTCCACCTACCAGGCCTCTCTTCAGTCTCACGCTGTCCCTTGCTACTCTTACTTATCACTCCCTGTCTTATTCCAGTTCTTTTATAAACACCTGCATGATATAGGTTTCTGTTCACCCCTACACTGCCATTCCTCTGACAGAAATGGAGTCTTTTACAGACATTGACCCATTTACATATGACCATTAGAAAGAGGGGGATGTTGGGAAATTGTGAGGATGTGGTTGAGCTGGGCAGGGCTTGAACCTGAGGAGTGTGTCAATCCTGTCAGTCTCTCTCTCTACCGAGAGGTTGAGCAAGAAGGGACAGGAGTAACCCCAAAGGTGTGCCTCGTCCTATCAGACTCCCTGCCTCACAAAGCACCCCGCATTCCTGATACTATGGCCATTAGATAAAAAGAAAGGGGGAGATGTCGGGCAGCCCCCTGCTCCATCCTCCATTGCTGACACTATTTACATAATCATTGTTTTGCCTGATCTATCTTCTTTCTACCCCGAGACCTGCCCTGCCTGCAGGATATATTAATCCCACCAGTTAAAACCCTAGCAACAGGGGGTCGGGCGGTGGCACAGTGGGTTAAGCACATGTGGCGCAAAGCGCAGGGACCGGCGTAAGGATCCCGGTTCGAGCCCCCGGCTCCCCACCTGTAGGGGAGTCGCTTCACAGGCGGTGAAGCAGGTCTGCAGGTGTCTATCTTTCTCTCCCCTTCTCTGTCTTCCCCTCCTCTCTCCATCTCTCTCTGTCCTATCCAACAACGAATTGTGTCAACAAGGGCAATAGTAATAACCACAATGAAGCTACAACAAGGGCAACAAAAGGGGGGAAAAAAATGGCCTCCAGGAGCGGTGGATTCATGGTGCAGGCACCGAGCCCAGCAGTAACCCTGGAGGAGGAAAAAAAAACAAACCTAGCAACAGTTGCTAAGGACGCTTCCACTTTCCCAGCATGCCTTTTGCCTCTCTCCACCCCCTTTCCTAGTCATCTCCTTCCCGACTTGCCACTTCTGGTTTTATCCCATAAAACCCACTTCTGTTCCTGGTTTTGCTCTTTTTTCTCTCCCACGTCCCGACCTGGAGAAGGGCTGGCATGCAGAGCGGGAGGTGGCCACTGCAGTTTGGCACCATGTGGCTTAACCTGCTGTGATCACACCTGACTCTGGGGCATTCCTGTGTGAATAAAGAATTGTATTACCATGCCACCACAAGTTCCTTGTTTCTCTCTCCCACAACACTAGCCCATCAGTCTCTTAAAAATTTATCTTGGGGGCCGGGCAGTAGCTCAGTGGGTTAAGCACACATGGCACGAGGAGCCAGACTGGCTCAAGGATCCCAGTTTGAACCCCCAGCTCTCCACCTGCAGGGGAGTCACTTCACAGGCAGTGAAGCAGGTCTGCAGGTGTCTATCTTTCTCTCCCCCTCTCTGTCTTCCCCTCCTCTCTTGATATGTCTCTGTCTTATACAACAACAATGACAGCAATAACATCAATAACAATAATAATAATAACAACAAGGGCAACAAAAGTGGAAAAAAATGGCCTCCAGGAGCAGTGGATTTGTAGTGCAGGCACCAAGCCCCAGCAATAACCCTGGAGGAAAAATATATATTTTTTTGTTTTGGGAGGTTAATGGTTTACAGTACAGTTGTTGGCACATGGATACAATTCGCCATCTCTCTGTGATAGATATTTGCAAAACATTCTTGTGATTAATTTGGAATCCTCAAATCCCCTCTCTCCCCCTCCTCAGAGTCATTGGCTTGTATGAAATACACCAACCCCAGTCCAAATTTTTTTTCTTTTGGTGGGCATTAATGTTTTACAGTCAACAGTAAATACAATAGTTTGTACATACATAACATATCTCAGTTTTCCATACAACAATACAACCCCCACTAGATCCTCTGCCATCCTGTTCCAGGACCTGAATTCTCCTCCCCCTACCCTCCACACCCACCCCAGAGGCTTTTACTTTGGTGCAATACATCAACTCCAGTTCAAGTTCCGCTTAGTGTTTTCTCTTCTGATCTTGTTTTTCAATTTCTGTCTGTAAGTGAGATCATCCCATATTCATCCTTCTGTTTCTGTCTTATCTCACTTAACATGATTCCTTCAAACTCCATACAAGATGGGCTGAAAACAGTGAAATCACCATTTTTAATACCTGAGTAGTATTCCATTGTGTATATAGACCACAACTTACTCAGCCACTCATCTGTTGTTGGACACCTGGCTTGCTTCCAGGTTTTGGCTATTACAAATTGTGCTGCTAAGAAATATGTGTACATAGATCTTTTTGGATGGGTGTGTTGGGTTCCTTAGGATATATCCCCAGGAGAGGAATTGCAGGGTCATAGGATAGGTCCATTTCTAGCTTTCTCCCATGCCAAATTTTGCTTTGTGTTTTCCCTTTCTGTTCCTGTCTCTCAATTTCCATCTGGCAAACGCTAGAAGAAGAATTTCCATCTATGAGTGAAATCATCTATCTCTTTTTGACTCATCCCATCCAACACTATTCCTTCAATTCCATGCAAAGTGAGACAAAGATGTAGAATGCCTTCTTCTATATATTTTAGAGGTTCCTGTTAGAAAAAGTGAGTGAGAAATATCATGGAGAGTGAGAGAAAGGTCAACATACAAAGCAGACTTTATTAGAAAAAGTTGAACTGGGAAGTCTCATGCCTAAGGCTCCAAAGTTTAGGTTCAGTCCCCAGCACCACCATAAGCCAGGGCTGAGCAATGCTCTGGTCTTTATCTCTGTGCCTTTCTCTCTTAACTTAAATAAATAATATATATTGCCTCCAAGTTTATTTGCTGGGGCTGGGTGCCTGCACCATGAATCCACTGCTCCTGAAGGCCATTTTTTCCCATTTTTGTTGCCATTATTGTTATTGTTGCTATTGATGTTGTTACTGGATAGGGCAGAGAGAAATCAAGAGAGGAGGGGGAGGACAGAGAGAGAGAGAAAAAGAGACACCTGCAGACCCGCTTCACCGCTTGTGAAGCAACCCTTCTGCAGGTGGGGGCCAGGGGCCTGTACCCAGGTCCTTGTGCTCTGTAATGTGAGCACTTAGCCAGGTTGCCACTTTTCTACATGTGGCTGAGGCATGGTCATGGAATAGCAGCTGCCAAAAATGTCATCTCCCCCATTCACTAGATAAGGCAATGAATCGCTGTGACTCTGGAGAGACTCACTTAACCACAGATACTAAATTGGCCTGGTGACTTGCAGTAAAGCCCCCTTCCCACTACTTCTCTAACCTCCTCCCCCAACCCCACACAGCTTCTGGCTTTGGCCATCAATGAACAGGGAGGAGCTGAGTGTGGTCCTAAGAAAGGAGGAATAAAACTGCCACCATTGGCGCTGCAAATTACCTCTGACCTGGAGCTTGAAGACTCAATCACATTTAATTGCATGAAGAGTCATTCTGAACCCCCATCCCCATAGTTTGAAAGCCGTATTTCTCCCAGTAGCTGCACATTCATTCTCTGTCTTGAGAGTTAATGATCTGATCTCACTCTGTTACAAGGACAAAGGCCTCTTTCCGGTGTCGGCTAAGAGGAATCTCGGACGTCTTCTCCCTGATTTCTGGATTGTATATATGGAGATATATCAGCATCCTGGAGAGTTAGACAAGGGGAAAAAGATGGGAGGAACAAGGAAGGAGTGTGTAGGATGAATGAATTCAAAGATACCCAAGAACAGCTCATTCAAAGATGTACTTAGAAATACTTTTAACTCTAGTAATTAGTGTAGTTATAAATAAGCCTTACTAGGGAAGTAATTGATGGGACCAGGAAGCTAGTTCAGCCTGTTAGAGCACAGAACTTCCCCCCTTGAGGTCCCGGAGGCTGTAGTCCTCAGCATCACTTCATGCCAGGTCTGGGCAGTGTTCTGATCTTTCTCTCTCCTCTCTCATGCATATTAAATAAGCAAATCCTTTAAAAGAAAAAGAAAATGAGTTGGTAGATTTTATCATTCCCAAGAGATAGAAGTACAAAAAATTTAAACCATGAGTAGTGAGGGCCAGGAGGTAGCTCACCTAGTAGAGCATACACTTTACCATGCGCTGAGGACTTAAGTTCAAGTCCCATGTTCCCACCTGCATAAGGAAAGCTTCGTGGATGATGGAGCAATGCTGAAGTGTCTCTACACGCTGTGTCTTTCTCCCCCTCTCTGTTCCTCTCTGTCTTTTTACCCCCTATCTGATAAAGAAAGCAAACCAAAAAACACGCGTACTAGTCCTGAACATACCGCTGACTAACGCTGTGACCTTGGTCAAGCTAAGTTACTTTGCACTTCACAGTTGTGGTTGTTTTTGTCTTTACCAAGTGATATAACAAGACAAACCTTATCTCCTTCACAAGGATGCCCTGGAGGTCAAATCAGATTCTATTAAAATAGTAATAATTATGTAATTTGCATAACACTATCATCCACAAAGCATTTCTGCATATATTATTCCATTTGCATGAAAATGTTTTGAAAAGTTATAAAATGCTGTGAAAGGACAACACCAGCTCCACTTCTCGCTCTACTTTAATTTTCTTACTAGTAAAATGGGGCTGGTGGTAGTGACTACCTTTGGGGTTGTCCTCTTATCAAACAGTCCTGCTTTCTGCTGATGTAAGCTGTCCTAAAATTCCTTTGATTTAGTACTACTGCAGTGTCTCTTTTTTAAAATTTTTATTAGTGACTTCATATTGATTTACAAAATTACAAGAGAACAAGGGTATAATTCCTCACTATTCGCACCCCCAGAGTTCTGGATCCCCTAGTCCCTCCGTTGGAAGCTACAGCAGTTCTCCCCAGGTTGCAGATATGGGTCAACTATTATTTCTACAACCATCTGCCACCCTCTCCCCCTTTTTATTCTATGGTCCTGCCTTCTTTTCCTTCCTTTTTTTTTTTCTTGCCTCCAGGGTTATTGCACCACAAATCCACTGCTCCTAGAGGCTATTTTTTCCCTTTTGTTGTCCTTTTTTTAAAAAAAAAAAAAAAAAAAAAAGGTTGTGGTTATTATTGTTGTTGATGATGTCATTTTTGTTGGATAGGACAGAGAGAAATGGAGAGAGGAGGGGAAGACAGAGAAGGGGAGAGAAAGATAGACACCTGCAGACCTGCTTCACCGCCTGTGAAGCGACTCCCCTGCAGGTGGGGAGCCGGGGGCTCCAACCAGGATCCTGACACCGGTCCCTGCGCTTTGCTACGTGCTCTCAACCTGCTCCGTTACCGCCCGACCCCATTTCTTTTCCTTACTAAGTTAACCTCTACATCTACTACGACTTCTGAAAGTCCTTTCCCCCCCCCCTCTTCTCTCTCCAGGTTCTGATGAAATTGGAGTTCAGAGTCCTCTACTCATCTCCCCCTATCATTTCTCCCCCTCTGAGACTATGGACCAAGATTCTTTATAGGGCGCAGAAGGTGGGAGTTCTGGCTTCTGTAATCGCTTCTCTGGTGGACATCGGCCTCGGCAAGTCCATCCGTACCCCCAGCCCGTTTCTCTTTCCCTGGCTGGGTAGGGCTTGGGAGAGGTGAGGAACACAGAACTCTGTGTGGGAACAATGTGGAATTATACCCTTTATTTCACAATTTTGTAAATCAATATTAAATCACTAATAAAACATTCCTTTGATTTATCTTGAAATGAACTAATAAAAGGCAAGAGGCCAAATAGGCAGGGTTCCCCTACTATTTTTTGTATGATTATTATTTTTTTATTGAGGGGGATTGTTTACAGTCAACAATAAAATGCAGTATCAAAAAACAAAATACAGTAATTTGTATAACATTTCTCAGTTTTCCACATAACAATTCAACCTCTTCTGGGCCCTCTCCCATCATATTCCAGGACCTGAACCCCCCACCCCCACCCCAAAGTCCTTTACTTTGGTGCAATACACCAGACCCAGTCCAAGTTCTGCTTAGTGTTTTCTTATTTTTTTCAACTTATTTTTTAAAATTTATTATTGACGATTTAATAATGATCAACTAGATTGTGGGATAAGAGAGGTACAATTCATACAAGTCCCACCACCAGAGTTCTGTATCCCATCCCCTCTGTTGGAAAGCTCCCTATTCTTTATCCCTCTGGGAATATCGACCAAAGGTCTTTAAGGGGCACAAAAGGTTAGAGGTCTGGCTTCTGTAATTGCTTCTCCACTGGACATGGACATCGACAGGTGGTCCATACCCCTGCCTGTTTCTATCTTTCCCTAGTGGGGTAGGGCTCTGGTGAGGTGGGGTTCCAGGGCACATTGGTGAGGTCTTCTGCCCAGGAAAGGCAGGCTGGCATCATGGTGGTATTTTTCTTTTTATTTATTTTCTTTTTTTAATTTTTTTTTTTTTACTTTTTAAAATTTTTATATTGTTTACCAGAGCACTGCTCAGCCATGGTTTATGGTGATGCAGGGGATTGAACCTGGGACTATGGAGCCTCAGGCATGAGAGTCTCTTTGCATAACCATTGTGCTATCTATCCCCACCCCATGGTAGTACTTTTCAGCTTCTGTCTATGAGTGAGATCACTCCATATTCATCTATCTTTTTCTGACTGATCTTACTTAACATGATTCCTTCAAGCTCCAACCAAGATGGGATGAAGAAAGTGGAGTCACTATTTTTCAAAGCTGAGTAGTATTCCACTGTGTATACAGACCACTACTTTCTCAGCCACTCATCTGTTATTGGACACCTGGGTTGGCTATTATAAATTGTGCTGCTATGAACATAGGTGTACACAAATCTTTTCGGATGGGTGTGTTTGGTTCCTTAGGATATATCCCCAGGAGAGGAATTGCAGGGCCATAGGGAAGGTCTACTTCTAGCCTTCTGAGAGTTCTCCAGACTGTTCTCCACAGGACTCAGACCAAGGGCTCCGCTACCTACTATCCATCTTTAGGAGAGTAAATTGATGTGAGCCTCTTAAAACCATAAGAGAAAGCAAGAGTCGTAAGTAAAATTATTATTGGTATTACCCTCACATTGCCTGTATTAATACTGCTCCCTATATAAAGATAATTCTCCTTAAAAAATGATTTCCCTTCTTTAAAAGAAAGAAAGAAAGATTTGGGACTGGAGAGATAGCTCACAGAGTAGTTTGTGCCTTGTCATGGGTTTGAGCCCTGGAAACACGTGAGAGGTATTATGGCACTAGGCAGTAGTCTCTCTCTCTCTCTCTCCCTCTGCCTCTGTCTCACTATATGAAGGAAAAAGTATCCTAGAGCGGTGAAATTACATATGCATGAGGCTCTGGGTCCGCCAACAGCAAAGCAAAACAAGTATTACCAAGATAACGTGAGAGAGACAGAGAGACAGAGAGAGAGAGAGAAACAGAGCATCACTCTGCATGTGCTATACTGAGGATTGAACTCACGACCTCATACAACCAAGTCCTACACTCTATTGTACAGCTCCCTATAGGTATTCTCCTTCTCCTTCTTCTTCTCCTCCTCCTTCTCCTTCTTCCTCTTCCTCCTCCTCCTCCCATTCTTCTTCTTCTTCTTCCTCTTCCTCCTCCTCCTCCTCCCCTTCTTCTTCTTCTTTCTTCTTCTTCATCTCCTCATCCTCCTTCATTTTAAAGCAACAGCTTTATTGAGATATAATACACAATACCGAAAAATAATTCTATCCAAGTATACAACTCAATGTTTTAAAAACATACTAGCAGTTGTGCATATATAACCATTAATTTCAGATCATTTCACTGCCCCGCAGAGAAACCTTGTATCAATGGCAGCCATTTCTTGTTCCCCGTCACTGCCCTTCAACCTGTGGCAGCCATTAGCTTACTTTCTGTCTCTGAATTTATTTATCTTGCTTCTTTCAAATAAAGAAAATCAGGGGGCCAGGTGGTGGCACACCTGGCTAAGTGTACACACTACAGTGTGCAAAGGACCCAGGTTTGAGCCCCTGGTCCCCACCTGCAGGGGGACAGCTTCATGAGTGGTGAAGCAGGGCTGCAGGTGTCCCTGTCTCCTTCCCTCTTTATCTCCCTTCCCTTACCAATTTCCCTACCTAGTAAATAAGTAAAAACTTTAAAAAAGAAAATCATGGGAATCAGGTGGTGGCGCAGTGGGTTAAGTGCGCGTGGTGCAAAGCACAAGGACCAGTGTAAGGATCCCATTCGAGCCCCTGGCTCCCCACCTGCCGGGGAGTCACTTTCACAGGCGGTGAAGCAGGTCTGCAAGTGTCTGTCTTTCTCTCCCCCTCTCTGTCTTCCCCTCCTCTCTCCATTTCTCTCTGTCCTATCCAACAATAACGACACAAATAACCACAACAATGTTAAACAACAAGGGCAACAAAAAGGAGTAAATAAATAAATATTTTAAAAAAGAAAATCATATAACACATGCTCTCTTGTGACTGGTTCCTTTTAATTCACCAAAAGTTCTCAAGGCTTATCCACATTAGGCATGTTTCAGTACTTCATTCTTTTTTTTGTGGCTGAATGATATTTCATTCATATTTCAGAACATTCTGGATTGTCTTTACCCAATTATCAGTTAATGGACACCTGGTTGGTGTTCACCACTTATCTGTACAATGCTGCTATGAGCACCCGAGTACATGGTTTTGTGTAGGGTATGCTTTCAGTTCTCTAGGCGAGCTGCTCTGGGGTGGAAACTGGTTCCCGGAGTGGCCGTGCTATTTATAGCCCAACCAGCAATGTGTGGGGTTACGTTGACATCAACATGAGTTATTGTCTATCTTTTTTATTTTAGCTATCATAGTGGGCATGAGATGGCATTTAATTACTGCTCTGATTTACATGTCCCTGATGGCTAGTGATATCAATCACCTTGTCAAATGCTGGTTGATAGTTTACTGTCTTATTTAGAAACATGTCTATCCAAAGCTTTTATAAATCTAAGTCATTTTTCTTTTCATTGCTGAATCATAAATACACATTCCATACCAGATAGATGGCTTCAAAGTAGTTACTCTCGTGTTATGCATGCATGTCTTTAAAGCTATTTATTTTATAAGAAAGAGATCCTTTCATTTATTTTTTTTTTTCTTTTTACCAGAGCACTGCTCATCTGTTGTTTATGGTGGTGCAGGAGATTGAGCCTAGGACTTTGGATCCTCAGACAGAGTCTCTTTGCAGAACCATTATGCTATACTGTCTACAGCTGCTCCTCCCCTTGTTTTTCAACTTAACCAAGGCACTGATCAGCTCTAGTTTGTGATAGTGCTGGAGATGGAGTCTCAGGCATGAAATCCACTTGCATAACCATTATGCTATCTCCCCAGCCCTTTTAAAGCTTCTTTGATTGTGTACTTTGAAATACATGTTTATATGGGGCTGGGCAGTGGTCCACCCTGTAGAGTGCACACACAGTGCACAAGAATCCGGGTTTAAGCCCCTGTCCCCACCTGCAGGGGGAAAACTTTAATAGCGATGAAGCTCTCCCTCTCTGTGTCTCATCCTTCACTCTCAATTTTTTTCTGTCTCTATTCACTAGAAAGAAAGAAATGGGGGCTGGGTAATGGCGCACCATAGAATGAAGAAGCACAAGGACATGGGTTCAAGCCCCTGCGTCCCACTTAAGAGTGGTGAAGCAGGTCTGCAGGTCTCTCTCTTTCTCTCCCCCTCTCTGTCTCCCCTCCTCTCTCAATTTCTCTCTGTCCTAGCCAACAAAATGGAAAAAATGGCCGACAGGAGCAGTGGATTCACAGTGCCTGCACTGAGCCCAGCAATAACACTGGAGGCAACAAATACATATAAAAAGAAATACTGATTATATTCTGATGAAGTCCAATTTATCTGTTTTGAGTTCACTTTAGAAATCTCTTTTTCAATATTATTTTTATTAGTGATTTAACAATCTTAAAATGATGGTTGATCTTTGCCCTGTTGTGTCAAGAGTTAGAAAGGAAGTTTTATTCCTGTGTATCACAGCACCAAGCAGCTCTATCACTTTGTTTTTTGGTTGGGCTCCTTCCTTCCTTCCTTCCTTCCTTCCTTTCTTTCTTTCTTTCTTTCTTTCTTTCTTTCTTTCTTTCTTTCTTCCTTCCTAGAGGATAAGAGACAAGAGAGATAGAGGGAGAGAAAGTAATGAGAGACACCTGCAACATTACTCCACCACTCATGAAACTTCCCACCGGCAGGTGGGGTCTGAAACTTTTTTTTTGAACTGCCACCAGGGTTATTGATGAGCCTCTGTGCCAGCACTTTGAATCCATAGTGCTTCCCCTAGTGCCCTCTCCCCCCCACACTCCCTCTCTCTCTCTCTCTCTCTCCCTTTCTCTTGTTTTTTGATAGAACAGAAAAAAATTGAGAAGGGAGAGATAGAGTGGGAGAGAATGAGAGACACCTGCAGGCGTGCTTCACCGCTCATGAAGTGCCCCCCACCCCTGCAGTGGGGGAACAGGGCCTTGAACCTGGGTCTTTGTGCGGGGTAACATATGCACTCAGTCAGGCTGTGCCACCACCCAGCCCCAAGTCTGTTTCAGTCAGCAGCTTTCTCAAGTTCTATGCCATGGCATGTGCTGTCTCCTTACTTGGAATTCCAGCTCTGCTACTGACTTTTCTACATAACCAGGACCTTATCGCCTCTTAAGACTTGGTTCAGACCATTTCTCCTGCCCCTTTGGAAAGTTTCCAGCACCTCCTTGTGAGCAGGAGGAGGCAGGTCCCCTTCCTCGCCATACACGGTGTGCAGCTCTGTCTTCCCTCATGTAGCCAGTAAAGGGAGGGAGGGGTTCATTTTCTTGTCTGTGTTACTGGAGAGAAGAGCCTCCGCAGATCTGTATTTGAATTTCAGCCTCATTCTTAGATGTATAAGCTTGGCAATGTATTCTTTCTGACCCTCGGTCATTTTTATAAAGTGGAAGTAATATCTAATCAGGGGCCATTGTAATTTTAGAAATATAATAATGAAGATAAGCTATTGGCTTGGCAGATTCTAATAAAGCTGTGATACTAGTTTTATGCAGGCTGATGCAGGCAGTTATATTTATGTATATTTGCACTATATGAATACATATAAGTAATATATATATATGATCAGGTCCATGTTAAGTCCTCAAGAAATGTTGGTTTTCTATTTATCTATTTATTTTCACCAGAGCATTGCTAAACTCTATCTTATGGTGCCATTCTGGGGATTGAACCCAGAACCTCAGAGCTCCAGGCATGAAAATCATTTATTTTTTAAATTTTTATTATTTTTTAAATTTTATTTATTTATTTTCCCTTTTGTTGCCCTTGTTATTTTTTTATTGTTGTTGTAGTTATTATTATTGTTGTTGGATAGGACAGAGAGAAATGGAGAGAGGAAGGGAAGACAGAGAGGAGGAGAGAAAGATAGACACCTGCAGACCTGCTTCACCGCCTGTGAAGCGACTCCCCTGCAGGTGGGGAGCTGGGGGCTTGAACCAGGATTCTTAACGCTGGTCCTTGCGCTTTGTGCCATATGCGCTTAACCCGTTGTGCTACCGCCCAACTCCCATGAAAATCATTTATATAGTTATTTTTTATATTTATTTATTTAAAACATATTTATTTATTCCCTTTTGTTGCCCTTGTTGTTTTATTGTTGTCATTGTTGTTGGATAGGACAGAGAGAAACGGAGAGAGGAGGGGAACACAGAAAGGGGGAGAGAAAGACAGACACCTGCAGACCTGCTTCACCACCTGTGAAGCGACTCCCCTGCAGTTGGGGAGCCGGGGGCTTGAATTGGGATCCTTATGCTGGTCCTTGAGCTTTGCTCCAGGTGCGCTTAAACTGCTGCACTACTGCCCAACTCCCCCCCATTTATATAGTTATTATGTTCTCTCCCCAGCTCCAAAGAAATGTTATTTTTCTTTCTTTTTTATTTTACATTTTTTTTTTATTTCTTTATTGGGGAATTAATGTTTTATATTCGACAGTAAATACAATAGTTTGTACATGCATAACGTTTCTCAGTTTTCCATATAACAATACAACCCCCACTAGGTCCTCTGTCATCCTTTTTGGATCTATATTCCCCCTTACAATTTTACATTTTTTTAAAGTTATTTTTATTTATTTCTTATTAGACAGAGACAGAAATTGAGAGAGGGGAGAGAGAGTAGAGAGGGAGAGAGACAGAGAGACACCTGTTGCCCTGCTTCACCACTTGCGAAGCTTTCCCCTGCAGGTGGGGACCAGGGGCTTGAACCTGGGTCTTTACACACTACAACATATACACTCAACCAGGTGTGCCACCACCTGGCCCCAGAAACGTTAGTTTTCTTATTTTTGAATTCCCATTCCAGTAGTGGGTATCCTGCCAAAGAGAGTCAGTCATATGGGTCTGTCTTTCTCCCATGTGAGCATTCCAACCTTTCAAGCTTCCCAAGGAAGCTTTGCCTGAGTCATGGCCCTATCTGAACACCTGCTGCAAACCACAAGTGATGGCCTCAGAAAATGCATATTACCTAATAGTTTGTCTAAGCTACTGGTGAGATTCCTGAGAGCTTGAGGCTCACTGTAGGCCCAGGCAGTAGAGGTTAAGTACTCTTGTCACAGCTGTCAACAGTGCTGCCCGCTTAGTCCTGTTAACAGTAACTGCCTCTTGCTAGCTAACCCTCCTTAGTACTTAATTGCGTGAACTGAAAACTTATATCCACATGGAAACCTGCACATGGATTCATCCACTGGCTCTATTCATGAGTGTCAAGACCTGGAAGCAATAGTAGGTGGATGAAATCAACAGACTCTTTGCTACATGCAGACAATGGGCTATTTGGAAGTGCTAAAAAGAAAATAAGTCTCAAGCCATGGAAAGACTAAAGGAAGATGGGACGCATGTTACTAAGTGAAGGAAAGCAGTCTGAAAAAAGGCTTCAGACTGTCTGACTCCCGCTAAATGACACCTGGAAAAAGCATGATAGAGGCAAACAGGCAGCACACAGAGGATGGAGGAGAGTCAGGCTGCCCTGTGTATTATAATGATGGGTACATGTCATTGGACATTGGCCAGAATCCACGGAATGTAAAATACAGAGTGTGAGCCCCAGGTGTCAGGTATGGATGGCCCCTGTGTTACAGCTGATGAACTACGGGTTCATCAGCTGTAACAAAAGCCCCACCTCACACTCTGTACCGACAGGAAGGGACAGTATGCAGGCGAGAACTTTCTCACCCAATTTTACTATACATCTAAAGCCTCTGTTCAAAAATAAAATCTACTAAAAAAAAAAATTTTTTTTTTAACAAATGCCTGTCCAAACCTCTTCCCAGGAAAGAGCTACACATAGTATGTTTCTACGGGGCATATTCTTTGAGATTTTGCTGAAGACTATTCATTTTTACTGGACCCTGCTCAGCTCTCGATTATAGTAGTGCCGAGCACTGAACCTGGGGCCTTGGAGCTTCAAGCATGAAAGTCTTTTGCATAACTATTATGCTATCTCCCCAGCCCCCCTCTCTCTAGTACTTTTATCTTTATTTATTGGATAGAGACAGCCAGAAATAGAGACGGAGGGGGGAGGTAAGGACAGAGACAGAGAGACACCTGCAGCCCTGCTTCACTGCTTGAAAGCTTTCCTCCTGCAGGTTAGGACCAGAGGCTCGAACCTGGGTCCTTGAACATTATAACATGTGCACTCAACTAGGTGTGCCACCACCCACCATCTCTATTCTCTCTCTCTTATAATTATTATCATTATTATTGTTGTTATTGTTGTTGTTACTGTTATTGTTATTGTTGTTGTTGTTGTTATCCTTACTGAGGTTTCACCACTTCATGTTGATGTTTTCAGATAGAAAGAAACAAAGCAAGAGAGAGAAAAAGAATTTTTCGTCATTGTGTTGGGGGCCAGACTCAAACTGGGGATGCATGCATAACAAAAAAAGTACGATATCCAAGTGGACCGTCCTGCCAGCCTCTGAAGCTTTGGCATGATACTGTTGTGTCAATTCATCATTAAGATACAATTCTCTCTGTTTAAATTGGGCAGGGGGTAGATAGCATAATGGCTATGCAAACAGACTTTCATGCCTGAGGTTCCATCGAGTCCCAGGTTCAACCCCTCAAACCACCATAAGCTAGAGCTGAACAGTGCTCTGGTAAAAGAAAAAAAAAAGACTACTTAAATCAGACTATAGCAGTGAGGTGGTGGTGTACTTAACTGAGCACACATATTACCATGTACAATGGCTCGGTTCAAGTCCCTGGTCCCCACCTGCAGTAGGGTAGCTTCACAGTCAGTGAAAGTGTGTTGCAGGTCTCTCTTTTTAAATAATTTTATTTTTCATTTTTATTTATTTATTATTTTATATTTGACAGGACAGAGAGAAACTGAGAGGGGAGAGAGAGAGAGAGACCTACAGCCCTGCTTCACCACTTGTGAAGCTTCCCCCATGCAGGCGGGGACTGGAGGCTTGAACCCAAGTCCTTGTGCCTGGTAAGATTTGCACTTAGCCAGATGCACCACTGCTCCCCCCCCCGCATCTCCCCTTTCTTTCTTAATTTCTCTTTCAATCTATGCTAAATAAAGAAATAATATAAATCAAGCACTGTAGTTTAGTCCAGTCTTCCTGGGAATTTTTATTTTCTAGTGAGAAAGACCACCAGCAGATGGCGATCAAGGAGCACAAATTCTGGGCTTACCCCAGTCAGAGCCTGACAAATACAACACAACAATAACATGGTAAATTTAAGAGAAGCAGACTACCTCCCGAAGGCTAGTTCTTCACAAACCCATAGTTTCTCATGTTCTAAGCCTGTCTTTTTCCACCAGTGACAAATAAATATATAACCTCAAATAAGGTACCAGGGACAAAAGCTTAGATTCTTTCAGCTAATGGAGTGAGAACTTGAGAAGCCACTCTATGAGAAAGTGAAAAAAGGGCGGAGGAGACAGCATAATGGCTATGCAAACAGGCTCTCATGCCTGAGGCTCCCAGGTCCCAAGTTCAGTCCCCTGCACCATCATTAGCCACAGCTGAGTAGGGCACTGGTAAAATAAAAAATAACAATAATAAAAGAAAAGGGAAGAGAAAAAGAAAAGAAAATGAAGAGCATTGTATTTCCTTGTGATTTCTTGCTGATCTCATGACCCAGGGCAAACCTCCTGGGCATGTAGAGATGAACATTTGTGTAAACTGCTTTTCCAGTGATAGAAAACACAGCTGCATGAGAACTGCAGTCTCTAGAGGGAGGGACTCCGCGTTCACAACAAGGCAGTGTGTGTGCCACAGAGGCAAGACCCAAAAGAACTTTCTAAGAATAGGAATCTTTTCTCCACTTATTTATTTACTGCTGTTTGCTAGAGAGTAGATTCTCAACTAAAGCAAACACATCCACAATGTGCCTACTTCGCTTTGGAGTTGGACAACTCTGGCGGTTAAGCTTTCCTTGTGCTGAAATCACCGTGAGTCCACAGAAGGAGTTGAAGTGTGCTTGACTTGGAGAATGAGTATTGCTAACTCTTCTTTCAGTTTATGCTTGAGCCATCCTTGATGCATAACAAAATATTTTGCACCTGGGTGGTGGCGTGCTGTAGAAAACAAGTAATTAATGTGTTTTCAGGTTTTTGGATATATATATAGAGAGAGAAAGACAGAGAGAGAGAGAGAGGGAGAGAGAAAAGGAGAGAATATATATATATATATATATATAGAGAGAGAGAGAGAGAGAGAGAGAAAGGAGAGAGAATATATATAGAGAGAGAGAGAAAAAAGGAGAGAATATATATATAGAGAGAGAGAGAAAGGAGAGAATATATATATATATACATAGAGAGAGAGAGGGAAAAGGAGAGAATATATATATATATATATACATAGAGAGAGAGAGAGAAAAGGAGAGAATATATATATATATATATATATAGAGAGAGAGAGAGAGAGAGAGAGAGAGAGAGAGAGAGAGAAGGAGAGAGAGAGAGAAGGAGTGAGAGATTTTGTTGTTGTTGTTACCAGAGCATTGATTAGCTCTGGCTCATGATGGTATGGGGGAGAAAGGGTGGAAGAAAGGGAGCAATAAAGAATGAGGGGGCTGGGTGGTGGCGCACCTGGTTAAGCACTCACATTACAGTGAGCAAGGACTCAGGTTCAAGCCCCCGGTCCTCCCCACCTGGAAGGGGGAAAACTCCATGAGCGGTGAAGCAGGACTGCAGGTGTCTCTCTGTCTCTCTCCCTCTCTATCACCTCCTCCCCTCTTGATTTCTCTCTATATATATTCAATAAATAAAATATTAAAAAATAAAAATAATAAAACAAATAAAAACTCAAAAATGAATCAGTACAAGTTAAAGAAAGAAGGATGAATGAAGGTAGAAAAGAAGGAAGAGGAAAAGTCTGGGAGTTTTTGATAAATTCTCTGAAGCTCAGGCAGGAGAGTCTCTTTGCGTAACCATTAAGCTATCTGCCCCCGACATGAACTTTATGGAGTGAGGACAAGGTCTCATAAAGGACAGAGGGAGGAAGAGAGAGAGAGAGAAACATTGGACCTGTAGATCTTAGAAGAGTATTTCTTGGACCCCTACAAGCTTTCATCATGACTCTTCAGTTCCATAATTAGACGGAGAAACTCAGGAGCACTAAGTAGCCCAGCCGGGATTTGAGCTCAGGTCTACTGTGGTAAATGTTAAGGAGGCACTTTGCTGCCCTAGACTTGTTACGCTCGCTCTAGCAGGTGATGCGAGACATTCACAACCCTCCAGCTAACTCAGAAATTTCACCAACTCACCTGGGAAATATTCAAGACTGTGAGTCTCAAGCCCTTTCCTTAACGTTTCTATAATAACTCAGAAGATTGGGGGTGGGTCCCCCAATGTGTGTTTATAGCAAGCTCTCTGAAGGTTCTGCTGCAGTTACTCTTAAGATTTCAAACACTGACAAAACATGGGTTCAACCTAGTGAACCTTTCATGATCAAAGAATCTGTTTGTGATGTGATGAAAGGTCTGAACTTAAAAAATTATGGGGAAACCCACATTTTACACCCCCAATTTACACACAGCTATAGTGGGTTTATGTATGAGGAACACCTTCTGGGCCAAGAGAACAGCTCACGTAGGGCACTGCTTTGCCATGTGTATGACCCAGGTTCAAGCCCAACCCCCACTGCACTTAAGGCAGTTTGGGTTCTACTGTCTCTTTCACTTTCTGTCTCTTTGCATCTCTGTCTCTGTCTAAAAGTTTTAAAATCCTAGATGTAGGGAGTCGGCGGTAGCGCAGTGGGTTAAGCACAGGTGACGCAAAGCGCAAGGACCAGCATAAGGATCCCGGTTGGAGCCCCCAGCTCCCCACCTGCAGGTGAGTCGCTTCACAGGCGGTGAAGCAGGTCTGCAGGTGTCTGTCTTTCTCTCCCCCTCTCTGTCTTCCCCTCCTCTCTCCATTTCTCTCTGTCCTATCTAACAACGATGACATCAATAACAACGACAACAACTACAATAATAAAACAACAAGGGCAACAAAAGGGAATAAATAAATAAATTTTTTTTAAAAAAGCCTAGATGCACTTTCCATCTCTCCACCAAAAGATGTCACTCTTCAGCTTCAGACAATTTATCAAAAACCTCCAGGTTTTTCTGTCTTCCTTCCTTCCTTCCTTCCTGCCTTCTTCCTTCTTTCATTTCCTTACTCAACAACAAAGCAAAAAGTTTCCCAGGAAAGCAAGTTTACTGTTATAAGAGAAGCTTCCCCTTGTACGCAGAGCAGACTCAGGTGCAGTGCTTCAAATCTTACTTAAAAAATTATCTGAAGTGGGAAAACAGCATTGTCTGCAATCTAGAAATAAAAGTTTTGTGATGAAAACCATCAATAGAGACCACAGACTAATACGGTTATAACCAGAAAAAAAGGGAGGCTCATGAAATTTTAATTCTCAGATACCCCTTCTCTCATCTATTTTTAATCCCTAGCTTTCCTATTAAGTCTGCAAGTTAACCTTTGCAACATTGACTGATTTAAGAGGCACACAGCATGTGATCTGAAACATCTATACGTAATATTCACACAGTGTCATCAAAAACCTATTTACCTTTAATATATTCTGGATTCTGTACAATAAGAGAGGTATGTGAATTTGTAATTTTCTCTGTAGCCCTGGGGTCTAGTTAACTATAGATCTGCAAACACTGGTATCACACACATATCAGGCTTTTATGCAACCATTTCTGGTGAGACAGTCTATTCATTTAATAAAAAAAATAATAGTTTCAGGGAAGACTAAAAGACAGAGAGAGTGAAGAGACCACAACACCAAAGTTTTTTTTTGTTGTTGTTGTTTTTAAAGATTATTTACTTATTTTTTGAAAGGTAGGAGAGAGAAAAGAACCAGACATCACTCTGGTACAAGTGCTGCTGGGGATCGAACTGAGGACCTCATGCTTGACACTCCAGTGCTTTATTTACTGTGCCATCTCCCAAACCACATCCAGAGTTTTCTTCAATATGTTGGGGGCCTGGCTCAAACCTAGATCTCAGATTTGGCAAAGCAGTGCACTAAGTGAGTTATTTTGCCAGCCCCGTCAAATTATTTCTTTGTATGTGTGTGTGTGTTTCTTTGTGTGTGTATGTGTGTATGTGTGTGGTGTGTGTTTCTTTTCTTTTCTTTTTAGTATTTTATTTATTAATGAGAAAGATAGGAGGAGAGAGAGAAATAACCAGACATCACTCTGGTACATGTGCTGCTGGGGATTGAACTCAGGACCTCACACTTGAGAGTCCAATGCTTTCTCCACTGCACCACCTCCTGGACCACCCCATCAAATTCTTAAAGGAATCTCTGATTAAAATGTTAAAAGACATGGTTTATCTTCCTTCATGCTTATCTCGATCCATACCATTTGATACTGCGTCTGCTGAGCTCAACCAAATCAATGCAGCCAAATACCACTTCAACATGTTTCACTTCAGATTGTGTCCAGAGACTCCAGACACGGAATGACAACCCTTAAGCTCCAGCACTCTACCACCAAGTTTCAGATGCTACTATGAAGCCATCCTCACCTCCCTGGGCAGACGACCTCACCAATGTGTCCTGGAATCTCACCTCTCCAGAGCCCTGCCCCACTATGCATCATGGGAGAGAGAAGAGACCAGCAAATCGTGGCGGAGTGGGAACGCAAATCTTTATTCATGTAGACGTCCCAGAGTTGGTGTGAGCACAGCGGGTTTAGGCCACGTGGAGCTAGCAAAATGGCTGCCTCCTGCTATTCATGCTAGCCCTTCTCCAGGTCAGGATGCAGAAGAGAAAGATGGAGAAAGCAGAAACAGGAGTGACTTTTATAGGAGAATTCCGGAAGTGGCAAGTCGGGACAGAATTGGCTAGGAAAGGGGGTTGAGAGAGGCAAAAGGCATGTTGGGAAGGTGGAAGTGTCCTTAGCAACTGTCGCGATGGTTTTAACTGAATCAGCAATTCCCTGAGGGGATAACGTGGTGGGGATCTGTAAATAATACTTGCATGGAAATATAGTGGTTTGTGGGCCCTGCCAGTGTTCAACCACGTCTGCACAATTTCCTAACACCACTAGGGAAAGATAGAAACAGGATAGGTGTTTGGATCCACCTGCCAACATCCATGTCCATCAGAGAAGCAATTACAGAAGACAGAACTCTCACCTTCCGCACCCCACAAAGAATTTTGATCCATACTCCCAGAGGGATAAAGAATAGGGACTTTTCCAATGGAGGGGATGGGACATGGAACTCTGGTGGGGGGGAGCTGTGTGGAATTGTACCCCTGTTATCTTACAGTCTTGTTAATAATTATTAAATCAACAATAAAAAAGAAAGATGAGCAAAGGGGGAGAAAAAAAAAAGACTGACAGGAACCTAGTCTGGGAAACCCAAATAAGTAACAGGATTCTGATAATTAAAAATAAATAAATAAATTAGTTAGCAGAAGCTACCATAAATAAACACAAATATTCTACACACCTGGAAGGCTATTTTCACGTGGAATTTAGAAAGTATTCATGAAGGAAATGATAATTGTGTGCTATTTTTTCAATGAAGTGGGGAGAGGGGCCAAGGAGACAACATAATGGTTATACTAAAGACTTTCATGCCAGGAGTTGGGTGGTAGCACAGCAGGTTAAGCTCAGGTGGCGCAAAATGCAAGGACTGGCGCAAGAATCCCAGTTGGAGCCCCCATGTTCCCCACCTGTTGGGGAGTCACTTCACAAGTAGTGAAGCAGGTCTGCAGGTATCTATCTTTCTCTCCCCCTCTCTGTCTTTCCCTCCTCTCTCCATTTCTCTCTGTCCTATCCAACAAGAATGACATCAATAACTACAACAAAAAAAAAAATAAGGGCAACAAACGTGAATAAATAAATAAATGAATGAATGAATGAATGAATAAATAAATAAATAAATAAATAAATAAATAAGACTTTTATGCCGAAGGCTCTGAGGTCCCAGGTACAACCTCCAGCCCCATATTAAACTATAGCTGAGCTATGTTTTGGTTAAAAAACAAAACAAAATTGAAGAACCAAGGACCAGTGGGTATGCTGAAGACTCTTCAGCAACACCAGAAGCCGGAGCTGAGCAGCACTCGGGCAAAATAAATAAATAAAATATCTTAAAATATGAATAACAAAATAGGGGGAGAAGTAGGAATAGGGGGTTGGGAAGGAAGGGAGAAAGCTAAGAAAGGAGAGGAGGCTGGATGGTGGCGCACCTGGTTGAGTGCACACATTACAATGCATAGGCACCCAGGTTCCAGCCCCACAAGTGGTGAAGCAGGAATGCGGGTGTCTCTCTGTGTCTCTCCCTCTCTATCTCCCGCTTCACTCTCAATTTCTGGCTGTCTCTATCCAGTAAATAAGTAAAGATAGTAATGATTTGTTTAAAAAAGCTAAGAAAGGAGGCGAGCACTTGCCCCAGGGCAGGCTGAAGGCGGAGACAGCCGTGGAGCTGATTTGCAGGGCAGCCATGTTTGAGGGCCTGGGAAGAGGTGGCAGCAGCTAGGTGTGGGGGAAGGGAGGCAGCTTATTGGTAGTAACTCTTGAAACCCATGACTAGGAGTTTTAATTTAATTCAAGAGGCAATTGGAGCTATTGTGGGCTTCTAAGAAGGAGAGCGATATGATCAAAATGAGCCTTGAGAACAATGGTTCTTGCTGCTGTGAGCAGGCGGGATTAGATGGAGGAGACTGCCAAGCAGGGAGGTTGAGCTGTGGCTCTTTCAAGAATCAGGGCCAGAGGGGGCCATGGCCTAGACAGGATGGGACAGTAGGGGCAGAACTGTAATTATTACAGAGAATGACGGACACTGTCCTGTTTAGAAACAGACACCGGAGCTACGAGCAGCAGATCACTTTCTCTCCTCTCCTCTCCCGGATCAACTAGGAATACCAAAGGAGACCACCCGGGACCGAAACAAAACAGGACTAGAATGACCACAGGAACCCAGTAAATCACCCGTGAGTACAAACACGTGTGGCTGGTGACAGAGAGGAGAGAGGGGCCTAAGGAGAGATTAAGTAATTGCTAACAGTTCAGCAGTTTATCAGTTGAGACACCACCTCCAGTCTGCTCCACCAACAATGGGACAGCTTAAGGGAGGAGAGGATTCCCCAGAGACTCACCAAGTGCAACTCTGAGTCTCCATTGCTACTACCCTCAGAATCTGGAGTAGCAACAGGAAGGGACACCAGGGGACAGAGATCTAACCAGGAAACTCAGAAGACCTATACCTCGGTGGCATAGCTGAGGGGCTGTGAAAGTCTCTTTGCATAACCACTGGATTATCTCAGCCACACCCTGCTTTATCTCTTGGTCAGGAGTCAGTGATTAAGCTAAGAAGCCTATTGATAGTTTAAAAGCCCTCAGGCTCCCATTGCCTACAGGGAAGGAAAAAAAAAAGAAAGAGGCTTTTAAACCACTGAGCTTCAACTCAGGGATTGAAATAACTGTTAACTTCCACCACTGTGAACCCTTTAATTAACTTACTTAGACACAAGTCAATCCAGGCAATAGTGATCAATAATTTGAAAAGTACTGATAAAGGGAACACATAACATAATATATAAAATGGTTAAAACAACAAGAAAAAATATTGGAGAATCGAACCAGGACAAGAGTCCAGCTAAAAGTCCTCCAGAGGGTGAAGCACAAAATAACGAGTTCAACATCCTAACATTAGCAAAGGAAATAATAACAGGAGTGAGTAAAGAATTTGAAAAAGTTATAATCAGAAATGCAGGAACAACAAATGAGAATATGGAAGAAAATACTAATTATCTCATGGTTATTAGAGAGCTGAAAGCTGAAATCGCTGAGCTAGGAATGCAACTAGCTGAACAAGCTAAAACAGTATCAGAGCAGGGCAACAAAATAGATGAACTCCAGAAAACAGTAGAGGGTAGAGAGAATAGAATCTATGAGGCTGAAGACAGAATTAGCAAGATTGAGGATGAATTCAAGACAACTGAAAAAGAAGTAAGAGATCTCAAAAAAGAGATTAAGAGATACTGAAAACAACAACAGAGTCCTATGGGATGACTTCAAAAGAAACAATATACACATTATTGGCATACCAGAGGAAGAAAGAGAAGGAGAGGAAGAAAGCATTTTCCTGGCCATAGTAGCTGAAAACTTCTCTAGTCTAGACAACATCAAAGACATAAAAATTCAAGAAGCCCAGAGGGTCCCAAACAGAATTAACCCAGACCTAAAGACACCAAGACATATCATATTTAGAATGGAAAGGAATAAGGATAAAGAAAGGATCCTGAAGGCTGCAAGAGAAAAACAAAGAGTCACCTATAAAGGAAAACCCATAAGATTAGCAGCAGACTTCTCCATACAAACACTACAGGCCAGAAGAGAATGGCAAGATATCTATCGAGTGCTCAATGAGAAAGGCTTTCAGCCAAGAATACTATATCCTGCTAGACTGTCATTCAGACTAGAGGGAGGCATCAAAACCTTCTCAGAAAAGCAACAGTTGAAGGAATCAACCATCATCAAGCCTGCCCTGAAAGAAGTTCTGAAAGGTCTCCTATAAACAACCAGACCACCACAAATAGGACATATATCAAAACACTCTAAAACTCTACAAGAATGGCGTTAAAATATCTTCAATCTTTGATATCAATAAATGTCAATGGCCTGAATTCAACGATTAAAAGACACAGAGTAGGAAGATGGATCAGAAAACACAACCCAACAATATGCTGTCTACAGGAAACCCACCTAACTCAACAAGACAAACACAGACTTAAATTAAAAGGATGGAAAACTATCATACAAGCCAATGGCCCACAAAAAAGGGCAGGAGCAGCTATTCTCATATCTGACATGATAGACTTTAAAATAGATAAGATTAAAAAAGATAGGAATGGACACTACTTAATGCTCAGAGGATCAGTCAATCAAGAGGACTTAACAATTATTAACATCTATGCACCCAATGAGAAGCCATTTAAATACATCAAACTTCTACTGAAAGAGCTACAGCAATATATTAACAGTAACACAGTCATAGTAAGGGACTTCAACACCCCACTCTCTCAACTTGACAGATCATCCAGGCAGAAAATCAATAAAGACATAAGGGAGCTAAATGAAGAGATAGATAAACTAGAACTATTGGACATTTTCAGAGTCATTCATCCCAAGAAACTGGAATACACATTTTACTCAAATCCAATGGGTCATTCTCAAGGATAGACCATATGTTAGGCCACAAAGACAGCATCAGCCAATTTAAGAGCATTGAAATCATCCCAAGCATCTTCTCAGACCACAGTGGAATTAAACTAACACTTAACAATCAACAAAAGATTAGTAACAGTCCCAAAATGTGGAAGCTCAACAGTACACTTCTTAACAACTTCTGGGTCAAAGAGGAAATCAAGGAAGAAATCAAAATGTTTCGAGAGTTCAATGAAAATGAAGACACAAGCTATCAAAATATTTGGGACACAGCTAAAGCAGTCCTAAGAGGGAAGTTCATAGCTATACAAGCACACATTAGGAAACAAGAAAAAGCACAAATAAACAGCCTGATTGCACATCTTAAAGACCTAGAAGAAGAACAACAAAGGAACCCTAAAGCAACCAGAAGGACAGAAATCACTAAAGTTAGGGCAGAAATAAATAACATTGAGAATAAGGAAACCATACAAAAGATCAACGAAAGTAAATGTTGGTTCTTCGAAAGAGTAAACAAAATCGACAAACCTTTAGCCAGACTCACAAAACAAAAAAGGGAGAAGACCCAAATAAATCAGATAGTAAATGAAAGAGGAGATATCACAACAGACACTGCAGAAATTCAACATATCATGTGAGGCTTCTATGAACAACTATATGCCACCAAGCTAAAGAACCTGGAAGAAATAGATGATTTCCTAGATACCTACCCACTTCCAAAACTAAGTAAAGAGGAAGTGGATAACATGAACAGGCCCATCACAGCTAATGAAATTGAAACAGTTATCAAAAATCTCCCCAAAAATAAAAGTCCTGGACCAGATGGTTTTACAAATGAATTCTACAAAACCTTCAAAGAAGAAGTAATACCTCTACTTTTAAAAGCCTTCCAGAAGATTGAAGACACTGGAATACTCCCTGCCAGCTTCTATGAAGCCAACATCACCCTGATACCAAAAGCAGACAGGGACACAACCAAAAAAGAAAACTACAGACCAATATCTCTGATGAACATAGATGCGAAAATATTGAACAAAATTCTAGCCAACCGGATACAACAGTATATCAAAAAGATTGTTCATCATGACCAAGTAGGGTTTATCCCAGGCATGCAAGGTTGGTTTAATATATGTAAATCAATCAATGTGATCCACCACATCAACAAAAGCAAGACCAAAAACCACATGGTCATATCAATAGATGCAGAGAAAGCCTTTGACAAAATCCAACATCCCTTTATGATCAAAACACTACAAAAAATGGGAATAGATGGAAAATTCCTGAAGATAGTGGAGTCTATATAGCAAACCTACAGCCAACATCATACTCAATGGTGAAAAACTGGAAGCATTTCCCCTCAGATCAGGTACTAGACAGGGCTGCCCACTATCACCATTACTATTCAACATAGTGTTGGAAGTTCTTGCCATAGCAATCAGGCAGGAGCAAGGAATTCAAGGGATACAGATTGGAAGAGAAGAAGTCAAACTCTCCTTATTTGCAGATGACAAGATAGTATACATGGAAAAACCTAAGGAATCCAGCAAGAAGCTTTTGGAAATCATCAGGCAATACAGTAAGGTGTCAGGCTACAAAATTAACATTCAAAAGTCAGTGGCATTCCTCTATGCAAACACTAAGCTAGAAGAAATTGAAATCCAGAAATCAATTCCTTTTACTATAGCAACAAAAATAATAAAATATCTAGGAGTAAAGCTAACCAAAGAAGTGAAAGACTTGTATACTGAAAATTATGAGTCACTACTCAAAGAAATTGAAAAAGACACAAAGAAGTGGAAAGATATTCCATGTTCATGGGTTGGAAGAATTAACATCATCAAAATGAATATATTACCCAGAGCCATCTAAAATTTAATGCTATCCCCATCAAGATCCCAAGCACATTTTTTAGGAGAATAGAACAAATGCTACAAATGTTTATCTGGAACCAGAAAAGACCTAGAATTGCCAAAACAATCTTGAGAAGAAAGAACAGAACCAGAGGCATCACATTCCCAGATCTCAAACTGTATTATAGGGCCATTGTCATCAAAACTGCTTGGTACTGGAACATGAACAGACACACTGACCAGTGGAATAGAATTGAGAGCCTAGAAATGAGGCCCCACACGTATGGACATCTAATCTTTGACAAAGGGGCCCAGACTATTACATGGGGAAAGCAGAGTCTCTTCAACAAATGGTGTTGGAAACAATGGGTTGAAACATGCAGAAGAATGAAACTGAATCACTGTATTTCACCAAATACAAAAGTAAATTCCAAGTAGATCAAGGACTTGGATGTTAGATCACAAACTATCAGATACTTAGAGGAAAATATTGGCAGAACTCTTTTCTGCATAAATTTTAAAGACATTTTCAATGAAACGAATCCAATTACAAAGAAGACTAAGGCAAGTATAAACCTATGGGACTACATCAAATTAAAAAGCTTCTTCACAGCAAAAGAAACCACTACCCAAACCAAGAGACCCCTCACAGAATGGGAGAAGATCTTTACATGTCATACATCAGATAAGAGTTTAATAACCAACATATATAAAGAGCTTGCCAGACTCAACAACAAGACAACAAATAACCCCATCCAAAAATGGGGGGAGGACTTGGACAGAATATTCACCACAGAAGAGATCCAAAAGGCCGAGAAACACATGAAAAAATGCTCCAAGTCTCTGATTGTCAGAGAAATGCAAATCAAGACAACAATGAGATAACACTTCACTCCTGTGAGAATGTCATACATCAGAAAAGGTAACAGCAGCAAATGCTGGAGAGGGTGTGGGGTCAAAGGAACCCTCCTGCACTGCTGGTGGGAATGCAAATTGGTCCAACCTCTGTGGAGAACAGTCTGGAGAACTCTCAGAAGGCTAGAAATGGACCTACCCTATGACCCTGCAATTCCTCTCCTGGGGATATATCCTAAGGAACTCAACACATCCATCCAAAAAAATCTGTGTACACATATGTTCTTGGCAGCACAATTTGTAATAGCCAAAACCTGGAAGCAACCCAGGTGTCCAACAACATATGAGTGGCTGAGCAAGTTGTGGTCTATATACACAATGGAATACTACTCAGCTGTAAAAAAAGGTGACTTCACCGTTTTCAGCTGATCTTGGATGGACCTTGAAAAAATCATGTTGAGTGAAATAAGTCAGAAACAGAAGGATGAATATGGAATGATCTCACTCTCAGGCAGAAGTTGAAAAACAAGATTAGAAAAGAAAACACAAGTCGAACCTGAAATGGAATTGGCGTATTACACCCAAGTAAAAGACTCTGGGGTGGATGGGTGGGGAGAATACAGGTCCATAAAGGATGATAAATGACATAGTGGGGGTTGTATTGTTAAATGGGAAACTGGGGAATGTTATGCATGTACAAACTATTGTATTTACTGTTGGATGTAAAACATTAATTCCCCAATAAAGAAATAAAGAAATAAATAAAAAAGAAACAAACACCGGTTAGGTGCTGGGATATCATGAGGCACAGGCACAGTGTTTGGGATGGGAAAAGGCCATGAAACAACTAAAATATGACCATTGCTATGACGATGAAACCAGGGCCAACAAAACAGCTCATTTGACTTATGTGCTGCTTTGCCACACGCACAACCCAGATTCAAGTCCAGCCCCCACTGCGTTGAAAAAGAGCTTTATTGTTGTGGTGCGTCTCTCTCTCTCTCTCTCTCTCTCTGTCTCTCACACACACAGAATAAAACTGGGGACCTCATGCCTGGAAGATCAATACTTTATCGACTGTAGAATCTGAACCTCCACGCCTTAGTCTTTTTTCTTTAAAAAAATATTTTATTTTTTATTTCTTTTTCTGTAATTTCTTTATTGGGGAATTAATGTTTAACATTCAACAGTAAATACAATAGTTTGTTCATGCGTCACATGTCTCAGTTTTCCATATAACGATACAACCCCCACTAGGTCTTCAGTCATCCTTTTTGGACCTGTGCTCTCCTGCCCCCCCCACACACTCCAGAGTCTTTTACTTTGGTGTAATACACCAACTCCAATTCAGGTTCTTATTGTGTTTTTTCTTCTGATCTTGTTTTTCAACTTCTGCTTGAGAGTGAGATCATCCCATATTCATCCTTCTGTTTCTGATTTATTTCACTTACCATGATTTCTTCAAGCTCCATCCAAGATGTGCTGAAAATGGTGAAATCACCATTTTTAATAGTTGAGTAGTATTCCATTGTGCATATATACCAACCACATTTTTTAGGAGAATAGAAAAAATGCTACAATCGTTTATCTGGAACCAGAAAAGACCTAGAATTGCCAAAACAATCTTGAGAAGAAAGAACAGAACCGGAGGCATCACACTCTCAGATCTCAAACTGTATTATAGGGCCATTGTCATCAAAACTGCTTGGTACTGGAACATGAATAGACACACTGACCAGTGGAATAAAATTGAGAGCCCAGAGGTGAGCCCCCACACCTATGGACATCTAATCTTTAACAAAGGTGCCCAGACTATTAAATGGGGAAAGCAGAGTCTCTTCAGCAAATGGTGTTGGAAACAATGAGTTGAAACATGCAGAAGAATGAAACTGAACCAGTATACTTCACCAAACACAAAAATAAATTCCAAGTTGATCAAGGACTTGGATGTTAGACCATAAACTATCAGATACTTAGAGGAAAATATTGGCAGAACTCTTTTCTGCATAAATTTTTTAAATATTTATTTATTTATTTATTCCCTTTTGGTGCTCTTGTTGTAGTTATTACTGTTGTTATTGATGTTGTCCTCATTGTTTGATAGGACAGACAGAAACGGAGAGAGGAGGGAAGACAGAGAGGGAGAGAGAAAGACAGATACCTGCAGACCTGCTTCACCACCTGTGAAGCGACCTCCCTGCAGGTGGGGAGCCGGGGGCTGGAACTGGATCCTTATGCGGGACCTTGTGCTTCGAGCCACATGTGCTTAACCTGCTGCGCTACCGCCCAGCTCCCTTATTTTTCTTTTTCTTTATGAGCCAGGAAAGCCTTGTTATCTTCTCTCACTCCATATGCGATTTTCCCCTAGAATTTATCGCTGCTTGAGTATTGCATGCTTACTACTTGCTTGTACTTTTTCTCTTCTTTTTTTCCCCCACCAGGGTTACTGATGGGGCCCTCGACCGATCATTAATGCCCCACCATGCCCAGTGGCTATTTGGGTGAGAGACAGAGGGATAGAGAGATAGGGAGATAGAGAGAAGGAGAGACACCTGTAACAATGCGCCACTGCTCAAGTTTCTCCCTTGCAGGTGGGGAGAGGGGAATTGAGCCCGTGTGCTCTTGTACGTTATGTGTGCTCTATCCAACACAAAACCTCTTGTCCTGCTTGTGTACTATCACTCCACTGTTTGCTTATTTATGCATTCTTTCTTTTCTTTTTTTTAATATTTATTTATTTATTCCCTTTTGTTGCCCTTGTTTTTTTATTGTTGTAGTTATTGTTGTTGTTATTGATATCGTCATTGTTGGATAGGACAGAGAGAAATGGAAAGAGGAAGGGAAGACAGAGGGGGGAGAGAAAGACAGACACCTGCAGACCTGCTTCACCGCCTGTGAAGCGACCCCCCTGCAGGTGGGGAGCCAGGGGCTCGAAGCGGGATCCTTACACTGGTCCTTGTGCTTTGCACCATGTGCGCTTAACCCACTGCGCTACCGCCTGACTCCCATATTCTTTCTTTCTTTCTTTTTTTTTTTTTGTCTCCAAGGTTATCACTGGAGCTCAGTGCCTGCACTATGAATCCACTACTCCTGGTGGCCATTTTCCCCCCATTGTTGGTGTCATTGTTGGATAGGACAGAGAGAAATTCACAGAGGACTGGGAGACAAAGAGGGGAGAGATAAATATAGACACCTGCAGACCTGCCTCACCACTTGTAAAGTGAACTCCCTGCAGGTGGGAAGCCAGGGGCTTGAACTGGGATCCTTGAGTCCACCCTTGCGCTTCACACCATGTGTGCTACCCTAGTCTGCTACTGCCCAACCCCTTATTTACGTATTCTTTGTCCTCCCACTGGAATGCCAGCTGTATCTGTGCAGAATCTTATTCACCACTGAATTCCCAGCTCCCAACAATATGCTCTGTAAACAAGTATTCAGGGGGTGGATGGATGGATGGATGGATGGATGGATGGATGGATGGATGGAGAACTGTGGAAGGATTTTAAGCAGAGGAGTCTGATGGTCATATTTATGTTCCAGAAAGTTCCCTCTTTTTCATTTATCTTCTTTAATTTTTTTTTTATTTATTTAGGATAGCAATGTAGAGAAATTGAGAAGCCATGGGGAGGTAGAGAAGGGGAAAGAGAGAAACACTTACAGCTCTACTCCACTACTTGTGTAGAAACAGGGGATTTGAACCCAGGTCTTTGTGTACTGTAATGCGTGCACTCTGCCAGGTGAGCCTCTGCCTGGTCCTCTTATCTTTTTTGTTAGTGATTTAATAATGGCTTTCAAGATTATAAGATTACAGGGATATAGTTCCACATCACACCTACCACCAAAGTTCTGTGTTATCTCAGGGAGAAAGACAGACACCTGCAGACCTGCTTCACCGCCTGTGAAGCGACTCCCCTGCAGGTGGGGAGCCGGGGGCTCGAACTGGGATCCTTACGCCGGTCCTTGTGCTTTGCGCCACCTGCGCTTAACCCGCTGCGCTACTGCCCAACTCCCCCACTTAAATAACTTTTGATGGAGCTGCTAATGACTTGAGAAATAGTTTTTTCCTTAACTCATAAAACAAAAACAAGGAAAACAGAAAGGAAGAGTCAGAACAGTTCTGGTTGGTTTGATCCAAAACAGGTGAGTCATACCAAGTAAGATTAAAAAAAAAAAAAAAAAGACAAAATCACTTCCTTGCTCAGATGCATTCGTCGCAAAGGAAACAAACAAAATCATCATCATCATCATCATCATCCAAGTGGAGTAGCTTTGCTGACTTCAGCTTGAGAATAACTATTTGCCAGGGTGATAGTGTTTTCCAGCCAAGTAAGGATCCTTGGATAAGCAGGAGTCCTATGAAACAGGCTGTCAGTCATGCTGGTTTGCAGAACTCTCTCTCTCTCTCTCCATATATATATATATATATATATTAAAACTGCCCAATTAAGCAATGCCTCTTTGCTGTGTATTAACAATAGTTAATACAAAGCCTTAACTGTCAATTAGTTTTTAAAAAGCGAGAGAGAAATAGGAACCTGGTCTATAAGATCTAAGATCGTTGCTAGTGAATATATTGCTTTGTTCTCTGGCAAAGCATCTGCTTTGGAAATGTAATTAGAAGAAGGGCCCCCTTCTGCCCCTCCCCCACGGGGAGAGCATATGCAGCTGAATAAAGGCGCTTATTATACCTGTGAGGGGTCGGAGTCTGCGGATCTGTGGCTTATGGTATTATGACAGATTACAAAATCACTCCATTATATGAGTCAATCTGTTTCCAAGCACCTAGCAGGGAGCTAGCCAGGCCCTCGACACTCTGAAACAAGATTCCCATTGGCTTTCTGCCTAAGGTCTTATGACAGCTCAGCTGTTATTGACATCACCCGAGGACTCACGTGTCAGAGCCTTTCCGGCTGACTTCTGCCTCTGAGACTCAGCCTGCCGTCTCCAGCCGTAACCGGCTCCCCAGAAGCGCTGAAGTGGGTTTGAGTGGGTAACGCCAGCTTTTATGCTAAGGGAAGCAAAAGGGAAGTAGGAGCCATCCAGGAGGTGGTGCAGTGAATAAAGTATCAGACTCTCAAGCATGAGGTCCTGAGTTTGATCCCTGTCAGCGCAGGGACCAGAGTGATAAATGGTTCTCTTCCTTTCTCTCCTCCACCCCGCCCCCATTAATAAGTAAAATCTTCGAAAAAGGAAGCAGGACACTTAAGGCCCTAGGTTTCTCATTTCCCTACTTCCCTCCCCCCTTTTTTTCTCTTCCCTATTTCCTTAGACCCACATCCTTCTCTTCTCATGTGACCTGTCACATCTTCCCCCCCCCCTTTTTTGTTGCCCTTGTTGTTGTAGCCTTGTTGTGGTTATTATTGTTGTTGATGTCGTTCATTGTTGGATAGGACAGAGAGAAATCGATAGAGGAGGGGAAGACAGAGAGGGAGAAAGACAGACACCTGCAGATCTGCGTCACCACCTGTGAAGCGACTCCCCTGCAGGTGGGGAGCTGGGGGCTCGAAGTGGGAGCCTTACGCAAGTCCTTGTGCTTTGCACCATGTGCGCTTAACCCTCTGCGCTACCGCCGGACCCCTGACCTGTCACATCTTAATATTTGTAAGACTTAATGAACAGTAATAAAACCACAATTTTCTTTTATTTTTCTGTATTTATTATTGGGTAAAAACAGAGAGAAATTGTGAGGGGAGGGGAAGCTAGAGAGGGAGAAGACAGACACCTGCAGACCTGCTTCACAGCTTGTGGGGAGCCGGAGGCTCAAACTGGGATCCTTGTGCGGGTCCTTGTGCTTTGCGCCATGTGCTTGAACCTGGGTCCTTGCACACTGTAATGTGTACACTTAACCAGGTGTGCCACTTCCTGGCCCCTTTATTTTCTTTTTAAAATTTTCTTTTGCTTTTTTATTGGATAGAGACAGAGAGAAATGGAGAAGGGGAGAGAGAAATGGGGACAGAGAGACACTTGTAGCTTTACTTCACTATTTGTGAAGCTTTCCTCCTGCAGGTGGGGATCAAGGGCTTGAACCCGGGTCTTTGCGCACTGTAGTGTGTACACTTAACCAGGTGTGCTACCACCCGGCTCCAAAACCACACTTTTCTAGGTAGCAATATCGGAAAGAAAAAATATGGAAATCATATCTGCAGAGACTGGGAGGAGAAAACTGCTTCCATGAGGTGGAGGGAGAACTGTTCTCTCTGCCGTGCATTCGCTGGGAATATCTTAGAAGACACAGTCCCAGGGAGATAGCATAGTGGTGATGCAAAAGATCTTCATGCCTAGGGCTCTGAGGCCTCAGGTTCAATCCCCAGCCCCACCATAAGCCAGAACTGAGCAGTGCTCTGTTTAAAAGGAAAAAAATAAATGAACTATAGAAGACACAGATCCTGTTATTAATGAATCTCCCCGCCCCCCCCCCAACATGGAGAGAATTCAGAGCACCATCCCATAATTTTATGTCATGCCAGGGATTGAACCCAGAGCCTCCAGCACTCAATGCATCCACTCACCCACCGCAAAGCTGCTTCCCTGACCTCACAACAGTGAATGCTTTGGAGGTGAGCACTTGAGACTGAGACTACACGTTAAGACAAGAGAGAAGAGAAGCCTGGGCAGCAGCCCAGCCGCGCAGGAGGGATCTGGAGTTACCCAAGGGGAAGAGCTGAGGCCATGAAGGATCTGTTCACATCTTGGGCTTTCTTTCCCAGCAGCACGGAAAGCAGCCTCAGCAATATTATTCTACCAAATGAGATGGGGAACGGAGTTCAGGTGGTGGTGCACCGAGCAGAGCAGAAGCCCACTCTCCACCTTCACAAGCAGAGACGAGGTACTGCAAGTCTCTCTCCTTTTCTTTATTTAAAGTTTTTTGTATCATATTTATTTATTTATTTATTTATTTATTAGATAAAGACAGTCAGAAATTGAGAGGGAAGGAGGAGATAGAGAGGGAGAGAGACAGAGACACACCTGTAGCCCTGCTTCACGACTTGCAAAGCTTTCCCCCTGCAGGTGGGGACCGGGGGCTGGAACCTGAGTCCTTGTGCACTGTAGCATGTGTGCTCAACCAAGTGAGCCACCACCCGGCCTCTCTTTTTCTTTATATTTTATTTTTATCAGAGCACTGCTCAGGTCTGGCTTATGGTGGATTCAATCTGAGACTTTTAAGACTCAGGCATGAGAGCCTCTTTGCATAACCATTATGCTATTCTTTGCCCCCTCTTAGTTCTATCTCCTCCTTTTTTCTCAATTTCTCTATCTTATGAAATATTTTAAAAATAAAATTAAACATTAAAAATATTTTTTTAAGATTTTTTTTTTTTTAAATCCTAGGCCCTTCAAAGTCTAGGACAGCTTGGACTAAGTATTTCAGTGTTTCAGAAAAAAATAATGACTTTTCTTTTTCATTTTATTTATTTATTAAATCTCTTTCCTTTTTTAACTTCTTCTTTCTTTCTTTCTTTCTTTTGCCTCCAGGGTTGTTGCTGGGGCTCAGTGGCTGCACCATGAATCCACTGCTCCTCGAGGCCATTTTCCCCATTTTGTGGCCCTTGTTGTTTTACTGTTGTTGTGGTTATTATTGTTATTTGTTGGATAGGACAGAGAGAAATGGAGAGAGGAAGACAGAGAGGGGGAGAGAAAGATAGACACCTGCAGACCTGCTTCAGCGCCTGTAAATCAACTCCCCTGCAGGTGGGAAACCAGGGGCTCGAACCAGGATCCTTATGCCGGTCCTTGCACTTTGTGCCATGTGCACTTTAAACTGTTGTACTACTGCCTGACCCCCTTTCTTTTTAACTTTTTAAACCAGTACACTGCTCTGGATTATGTTGATATTAGGGGTTGAACCTAAAATCTCTAATGCCTCAGGAATGAAAGTTTTTTTTTTAATAGGGGGATTAATGGTTTATAGTAAATACAGTTGTCGGAACATGTATAATACATCTCAGTTTGCTACAAAACACTCCCACTCCCAGCCTACGTCCTTCTCCATCATGTACCAGGACCTGAAAGGGGGAATGAAAATCTTTTTGCATAATCGTTATGCTATCTCCCCAGCCCTTATTCATAATGATTTATAAATAAATAAATAAATAAATAAATAAATAAATAAATAAATAAATGGATCGGGAGTTGGTGCACCTGGTAGAATGTACACGTTACAGTGCATAAGGACCCGGGTTCAAGTCCCCAGTCCCTACCCGGTAGAATGTACACGTTACAGCGCATAAGGACCCGGGTTCAAGTCCCCAGTCCCCACCTGCAGGAGGGAGCTTCACAAGCTCCTGCCACCTCAATATCTCTCTGTCTCTAACCAAACTAGATAAATAAAAAATATATATACTTAAAAGAAAAAAAAATCTCCCAAAACTCACCACTGCTGAGCCCCTGTCACGCAAGGCTCTGCCCTGGGCATTTTGACATTGCCTTTGTAGCAGTGTCAGTCATATCTGCAATTGCTTGCTTATTGCCATTTCTAGCATTTTCTAGGTGTCTTTAGAGCTTTAACTTTACCTAATGACTCTGTCTGTAGTGTGCTGTGTAACTGGACACTGTTTGTTAAGACCTTGCGTGGGCCAACATATTACCTGACGTGTAGAGTATGTTCTCTGGCGTAAGGGCAAAAGAGAAGCTGGAAGCAAGCTATTGCTGGTGTGAGGGGAGGGACTCGGCAGGGCACATTGCAGACAAAACCCATACTGTAGCGTGCAGGGCTCAAGTATTAGAAAGACCTGCTTTGGGCCTGGGTGGTGGCGCATCTGGTTGAGTGCACACATTACAGTGTGCAAGGACCTGGGTTCAAGTCCCCAGGCCCCACCTGCAGGGGGAAAGCTTTGCAAGGAGTGTAGCAGAGCTGCAGATGTCTCTCTGTCTCTCTCCCTTTCTATAGCCCCCTTCACTCTTGATTTCTGGCTTTCTCTATCCAATAAATAAAGATAGTAAAAATTTAAAAAAAAAAAGACTTGCTTTGTTTTTTAGTTTATAAAATATTTACTTAGGGGGGTCGGGTGGCAGTGCAGCAGGTTAAGCGCATTTTGTGCAAAGCACAAGGACCGGCCTAAAGATCCCGGTTCAAGCCCCCGGCTCCCCGCCTGCAGGGGGGTTGCTTCACAAGCAGTGAAGCAGGTCTGCAGGTGTCTTTCTCTCCCCCTCTCTGTCTCCCCTCCTTTCTTGATTTTTCTCTGTCTTATCCAACAACAACAACAGCAATGACAACAACAATAATAATGACAACAACAAGGGTAACAACAAGGGCTACAAAATAGGAAAAATGGCCTCCAGGAGCAGTGGACTTATAGTGCAGGCACCGGGCCCCAGCAATAACCCTGGAGGCAAGAAATATATATATATTTAGTTAGCTTATTTACTTCATTTATTATGACGGGGGTAGAGACAGAACCAGAGCATCACTCTAAGGGCTGGTGAAATAAGTCACTTTGATGGTTTGCTGCTATGCCGTGCATTCAGATGACCCAGCCCCACAACGCTGAAGGAAGCTTTGGTGCTGTGGTTACTTTTGCTCTCTATCTCAGCCTCTCTGTCTCTGTCCAAAACAAACACAGCATCACTCTGATAAATATAACATGGGGAATCTAACTCAGGGCCTAAAGCTTCTAAGTCCCATGCTCTAGCGACTGTGCCACCTCCCAAGTCACCACATAGTGTTTTGTTTTGTTTTGTTTTGTTCTGTTCTGTTTTGTTTTTACCAGAGTACTTCTTAGCTCTGGTTTATGGTGGTGTTAGGGATTGAACCTGGGACCTCAGAGTCTCAGACATGAGAGTCTCTCTGCATAACCATTATGCTATTGACCCTTGCACCTATATAGTACTTTTCAAAGATTTGCTTATTTAGAGGAGGCAGAGAACACCAGAGCATCACTCTGGCACATTTAATACTGAGAACTGAACTCAGGACCTTATGCTTGATTGTGCCGCCTCCTAGGGCCACTACATTGTACTTCTTTCTTTTTTTTAAATTATTTTTATTGTCTTTATTTGTTTATTGGATAGAGACAGCCAGAAATTGAGAGGGAAGAGGTTGATAGAGAGGGAGAGAGAGAGAGAGAAAGAAAGAGAGAGGGAGAGAGAGAGACATCTGCAGCTCTGCTTCACCACTTGTGAAGCTTTCCCCTTGCAGGTGGGGACCGGGAGCTTGAACCTGGATCCTTGCACATTGTAACATGTGCACTCAACCAGGTGCGCCACCAGCCGGCTCCCAACTACACTGTATTTCAACAAGAATTTTAGAGAAGGTACCAGAAAAGGGACAGGGCTTTGAGTTTCTAAAGTAGCAAATTATAGGAAGGCATTATATCAGGGAAGTCATGGAAGATAGAGCTAGTTAGTAAGGTTTGTGTTACAGATTTTTTTGATGCTCTGCCTGGGCTAATAAGTTATCTCCTGTAAGAAACTTCTGTCCTTCCGGGTAGAGAAGAGCAGGCCGGGTGGTGGAATGGAGGGAAGCTCTGACAAGTCTATGTCCTACTTTTAAGCAAACAAGGGAGGGCAGAGAGCTTTTCTTACAACACCTGATTCTTCACTGCTTTCAGCCTTTACGCCACTGAGACATTTTGGCAGTGGCATATTCTACTCCCATTTATATGTCTGGTTTACAGAAGGAGCTTGTTAAGTAAGGTTCTCTCTCTCTTTTAATTTTATTTATTAATGAGGAAGGAGAGAGAGAGAACAGACAACACTCTGGTACATGTGCTGCTTGGCATTGAACTTGGGACCTCATGCTTGAGGGTCCAATGCTTTATCCACTGTGCCACCTCCTGGACCACAAGTAAGGTTCTCTCCAATCATTCCTGAAATCTAAGTTCTTATTTGCACTGACTTCTGCTTCTCATCCATAAATTAAACTATTCGCTGGGCATCGATTTTATGCCAAACACTGTGCTAGGTAGGTGTCAGGCTAGAGGAATGATTAAGATGTTGGTACTCATAGTAGATGGGGTGGGCGGAGGAACTTGGAGAACAGGTCCTGGGGATACCCTCCACTGTGCTGGCGTTCCCTCCACCTAGTGTTGGGGGCGGGGGACAAGGGAAGGCTTCCAAAAGTTGCTTAAAGCTTAATTTAGCCAGATAAGCAGAAGTTTCCAGAAAAGCAAATCAAATGGTAAAGGCCTGTGGTGAGGAGATCTAGTTATCTACATGTTGGGGGCCCTTTTTCACAGATTACACTACTTCAGAATTTACCATCTAGTGAGACTGCCTGTGTGTCAAACACCAGGCCAGAAACTGCAAGGAAAATGAGGTTGATTAAGATAGTCCGTGAACTCTGGAGTCTCATTATCTGAATCAAGTCCTCAGCAAACCAACAGGGTGATAGAAAGCAGGACATTAGAATTCATAACTGTCCTAAATTGTCGACCCACTGCTAGTCCTCACAGGGGAAGGGTGAGGTCTTAGATGACTTTACTGTTTGTTCCCAACAGCTGGGGACAGTTTCTGACCTTGGAGAGAGTCAACAAGCAGCTCTGGGCAGCCAAGTCCACACATTTTTTTCTTACCCCCAAGTTGCAGTATCTACGTGGGTCTGCTTCCCGACAGACAACTACTAGGGAAAAACCACGGGTGACAGAAGCCATACTTCATCGCAGGGGGTCAGCAGCACCTTTCTTTTTCTGTGTCAGGTGGAATCCAAATGCTGTCGTGGCACTTTGTGATCCACTAAGCCTTCTCAAGAAATCTTATGATGCCCTCTGCAACTGGGCATCTTTTCTAGGACTGTGTGAGGTAGAGCAAGCTCAGCGTCATGCAAGTAAATATTTAACATCATCCCTCTAGGGGGGGTAAGAAGCCCTGATTTGTTTGCCAGTTTATCTGGTGTAAATACTCCCAGCATGACCAATTTCAAGCTACCAGTGTGATGTCACTGAACGTGCAGTTGGGAAGAGATGTGGACAGTCAACTCTCACAGAACAGAGGCTGCTTTGGCCAAACTGCCAAGTTAGGCTCTAACTGAATCTGAAAGATCACTTACCAGAATGATGTGCAAATGTCACCCGAGAGATAAATAACAGCATTTTTTTTTTTAATGTTGGTAGGGGTAAATAGCATAATGGTTATGCAAAGAGACTCATGCCTGAGGCTCCAAAGTCCCAGGTTCAATCCCCCTGGCAATGCCATAAGCCAGGGCTGATCAGTGCTCTGTAAAGGAAAAAAAAAAAAGTCTCTAACAATGGGTATTTGCTTGGATCTATGATCCATTAAATGTTGTCTCTAAAAATACATAGACCATCTACTAGCAGAAACTTCTCCCTGTGCATTTGTTTTTTGTGATTATTATTTTAAAAAATAATTAGGTTAAAAGATTGTACGATCACAAGGTCATTCTAAGACCTGCCTTTGAATCACAGTTTTCACTTACTAGTCATGTGACACTAAGCAAGTTACAGAAATGTCCTGATGGGGGTTGGACAGTAGCACAGTGGGTTAAATGCACATGGCACAAAGTGCAAGGACCAAAGACCGATGTAAGGATTCCGGTTCGAGCCCCCGGCTCCCCATCTGCAGAGGGGCCGCTTCACAGGCGGTGAAGCAGGTCTGCAGGTGTCTGTCTTTCTCTCCCCCTCTGTCTTCCCCCTTCTCTCTCAATTTCTCTCTGTCCTATCCAACAACAATGACATCAGTGGCAACAATAACAATAACAACAACAAGGGCAACAAAATGGGAAAAAATGGCCTCCAGGAGCAGTGGATTCCTAGTGCAGGCACCGAGCCCAGCGATAATCCTGATAGGTTACTATGCACAAGGACCCAGGTTCACTCCCCACGGGCAGGGGAGGAGAGCTTTATGAGCAGTGAGGTAGTTCTACAGGTGTCTCTCTCTCTCTCTTCTATCTCCCCTTTGTCTCTCAATTTCTCTCTGTCCTATCAAATAAAATAGAAAAGAAAGAAAAGAAAAAAAAAGGGGGGGAATGGCTGCTGGAGATCATAGTGCCTGAAGCAAACCCCAAAGATAATCCTAGTGGCAAAATAAATTAATTAAATGAATAAAGCATTATAGTATGATAGGAACTACTTGGGGAGGACACATGCCCAAGGATTTACAAAAGGCAAACACCCTGGTGTCCCTGCCTGTGTATACTCCTCACTTAGACTACAGGGTTCTTCGGGATGGACGCTTCCTTCCTCATCTCTGTGTCTGCAGAACCTGCCATGAATGGGTACGTGACAGCTCGCAGGACTGCTTGGGCCTCCTCTCTGTAAAGAATCTAGGCTGACACATGATGGAAAACATCACAAGGGACTGACTGTCAGTGTAACCAGGCAAATGGAACACCACTCAGCTGTTAAATGCAAAAGAAAAGTTTTCATCTTAGATGAAAACCTTGCTTCATCTTAGAAGGAGCTTGAAGGAATGACGTTAAGTGCGCTAAACCAAAGAGGTGGGATACCAGATGATCTCACTCATAGAACTTAAGAAACAATGACGGGGGGATTCAGGCAGCGCAGCGGGTTAAGTGCAGGTAGCGCAAAGCACAAGGACTGGCATAAGGATCCTGGTTCGAGCCGCTGGCTCCCCACCTGCAGAGGAGTCGCTTTACAGGTGATGAAGCAGGTCTGCAGGTGTCTGTCTTTCTCTCCCCTTCTCTGTCTTCCCCTCCTCTCTCCATTTCTCTCTGTCCTATCCAACAATAATGACATCAATAACAACAACAATAATAACTACAGCAATAAAAAAATAAACAAGGGCAACAAAAGGGAATAAATAAATTTAAAAAAAAAAAAAAAGAAACAATGGCAGAAAGGGAAAACGCAAAGGGAAGACTTGGACTGAGTGTGGCGCCTTACACCAGAGCGAAGTTCTCTAGGGAAGGAAGGATGGTTGGGGTGGGGGTGAGGGGAGATCTTTGGGGTCCTGATGCTCTGGGGGCCTAAGTGGAGGATGACGGTATCTTTGCAGACACCTAACACAGGGACACAAGAAATGAAAAACATCTACTCATGTGTCCCCAGCCAGTCCTTGTGCTTTGTGCCATGTGCGCTTAACCCACTGCGCCACCACCCTACTCCCTGTGGAGGAATTTTTATCAAGCATCTACAGTGTGCCAGGTACCAAGTGGGGGTTAGCAACACACATGGTGGGATGACAAGCAAATTCTTTTATTTCCCAACTTTGAATTTTCTATTGCGGTGACCTTGAATTAGGAGACCATTCGTAGGGTCTGGGAAATGCCATGTACCATCAGCCGGGTGCGCTGCTACCTGGCTCTCCACTGGCAGATATAAAACCAGGTGCTGGAGAGTCTTGGGGGCCAGGCAGTGGCGTACCTGGTTAAGCACTCACATCACAGTGTACAAGGATCCAGGTTCAAGCCCCTGGTCCCCACCTGCAGGGGGACACCTTCACAAGTGGTGAAGCAGGGGTGCAGGTGTCTGTCTCTCCCCCTCTCTCTTTCCCTGTCCCCTCTCTATTATTTCTCTATCTCTTTCCAATAAGTAAATAATCTATACTTTCCCTCTATATCTCTTTCCTTTCTCTCCTTTCTTTTTATCTTTCTGCCTTTCTTCATGTGTATGTGTGTCATGTCAAAAGTCAAAATGAGTTTAAAGAGATGAATAAGAAAGAATGACATTTTTCTCTCTTAGGTTTTTGATTTTCTGCACATTGATATCAGAGCTGGTATTATTTTATAACAGGGATTCACAACTCTCAAGACAGTTTCCTTGGGTCTGCCAAGGGGGTACAGCTTGGATGGCAGGTATGTGGCCCCTCGAACTAGCCTTAGATCAGTCCACAGGAAGTTGAAGTTCTGACTTTTTCCCAGAGTGTTAAAGCATAGCCAAAGAATAGAAAGGTCAGGGCCAGGCTGGGACCTGAGGGCAACGGTAGAGTCAAGGCAGGCTAGTTTGTTCCTAATTTACTAAATAAATTATGGGAATCCTCAGGCGGAGAGCAGAACCGGCATACTCTCCCTCTTCCCACCCACTGAGGAATTCAGACTCACACTAAGTCCCATCCACTTGTACCTGGAACCCGCCCAGCCTAGCAGGTACCTGAGCAAACTAGTCTCACATGGGGAAAATTCAAAAGCTGCTGTTACCACAGGCAGACAGGCAGGCAGGGAAGGAACAGTCCCATCTATCTAGGGCTTTAAGCAGGGAAAGAGGAGACTGGGGAGAAGCAGTGGAAAAACACATAGAGAAAGGAAGGTCTACAGAAGTGAGCTCCTGCTCAAGATGTGGGAGTGAAGGAGTGTGTAAAAAGACAGGAGGAGGGTGGCCAGACAGCTGACGGGGACAGTGCAAAGCTTCTCACGCTTCTCCGCCATGTGCATGACCTAAGTGTGAGTTTGACTCCATTACAAAGAGGCGCCTTTCAGGGCTGTGGTGTTCTTTCACTTTTTATTTCTAAGGAGAAGGGGGGAGGGGAGGGAGAAGAGAAACAGGAAGAGGGAAGAAGAGGATGAGGAAGAGGAGAAAAACAGAAGTTATCTTCTGCTTCTTTTGAAATCATTTTTCCCAAGTCTGCCAAAGTGGAAGTTTCCTTCTCAGAGTTCTGAATAGCAAGTTTTAGTACGCAATAAAGATCTGCTGAATAAGGAGGCCAGAAAGTGATGCATGGGGTTAACTGCACACATTACAGTGCGCAAGGACCCAGGTTCAAGTCCCTGGCCCCCAACTGCAGAGGAGAAGCTTCATGAGTGAAGGGGCTGCAGGTGTCTCTCCCTCTCACTCTCTCAATTTCTCTCTGTCTCTATCCAATAATAAAAAAATAAATAAAAATTTTAAAATAACATTAAAATGAAAATTTAAAAGTCTATTGTAAATGAATCAATATTTATGGATGGGCAATAGATAGTGAATGGACAGAACTATTGGTCACCACATTGACTCTCTTTGTCTTCGACAAACCACAAGTATGAATACACACCACAGAACAGAAGAAGCCAGGATAAGGAGACAGGCAGCTTGTGGGGCTCAGCTTGGGCTGTTAGTCCCAGGCTAGCCAGGCAGCCATATTGGGTCTCCTAACACAGGACTTTTCTTCTCCCTTAAGAAGAAATCACCCGGGGAGTCGGGCTGTAGTGCAGCAGGCTAAGCGCAGGTGGCGCAAAGCACAAGGACCAGCATAAGGATCCCGGTTCGAACCCCGGCTCCCCACCTGTAGGGGAGTCGCTTCACAGGTGGTGAAGCAGGTCTGCAGGTGTCTTTCTCTCCTCCTCTCTGTCTTCCCCTCCTCTCTCCATTTCTCTCTGTCCTATCCAATGACGACAACAACAATAATAACTACAACAATAAAACAACAAGGGCAACAAAAGGGAATAAATAAAATAAATAAAAAATTTAAAAATAAAAAAAAAAAAAGAAGAAATCACTGGGGGAGTCGGGCGGGTTAAGCGCACGTGGCACAAAACGCAAGGACCGGCGTAAGGATCCTGGTTCGAGCCCCTGGCTTCCTACCTGCAGGGGAGTCGCTTCATAAGCAGTGAAGCAGGTCTGCAGGTGTCTGTCTTTCTCACCCCCCCCCGTCTCCCCCTCCTCTCTCCATTTCTCTGTCCTATCTAACAACGACGACATCAATAACAACAACAATAATGATTACAACAACAATGAAAAACAACAAGGGCAACAAAAGGGAAAATAAATACAAAAAAAATTTAAAAAATAAAAAGAAGAA
The DNA here is from genome assembly GCF_950295315.1 of Erinaceus europaeus. Classification (NCBI taxonomy): domain Eukaryota; kingdom Metazoa; phylum Chordata; class Mammalia; order Eulipotyphla; family Erinaceidae; genus Erinaceus; species Erinaceus europaeus. The sequence continues at coordinate 142,985,457 of NC_080165.1, read as the reverse complement.
ATCACTGGGTCCTTCCTATGGTCCCAGGACCATGCAGATGTTAATCCTGGACTTCTGACTGTTTGCAGTCTAACTGAAGAGACACACAGAATGAATAGATGGATCTTACAAACTAAGGAAATGCAGTGTACCTTATGTACTGCAAACAATAAAGCAACTGTGATCCAAGGAAAAGAGAGGCGAATGGTCCGAAACAGCCTAGAAAGGTCCGATGAAATGGGTCTTGACTTTGGGGTAGAGATGAGTGTTCATCACTTAGAGAGAACTCAGGCTCACTTTCTCAACTCTGCCCTGACGTCACAGAGTTGAGTTCCAGATCCCTCCCAGTGTCTCTGCCCCAGTCTTCCCGGCAGGCAAGATTTCCAGGATGAAAGCAGGTTTGGGGAGAGGGGAAGCTTCATAAAGAGCAAAGAAACGTGGGTGCTGATGAGGGGCACACATTGAGTCTGAAGGTGGTTCTTGCTGCCGGGCTGTAACCTAGACGTCTGAATTTGCACCTTCAAATATTCCATCAGGGGACTCAGCTGGGGAGCACTAATCCTAAGTGAAACCGTCTTGATTACAAAGGAGGCAGCAACAACACTGTATCATTCAACTGCTGAACCTCATGGTGAAGCACAAAGGGGCATTAAAGTCCTCTGTCTGTAATGCCATGGTCTGAGCGGTTAATCTTATTTTTAGCTGAATGGCATGTTCATTACAGCAAATAAGTAGGTAATGTGTGGGATTATTGAAAGGAAAGATAAACCGGTTATGGGCATCATGTTGATTTTTTTTTTTTTATGTTCAACTGAACTTGGTATTTTCCAATAGTCAGATCTAATATACACTCATTTAGCAGTGATTAAACAGATGGGACTCTTGCCCAGAAAAGGTTCTATGTATGACTTAAGATGCTAGTTTTAATGGCTGCGATCCACAGTGCTCAGCGCTGGCTCCTGCCAGGAATTCCCGGTGCTTGAAAACTGGAGATTTCTTGGATGGTAAGGTCATAAGGTGGTCCTTCCCTTTTTCCACTAAGTAGTTGCTTTCTCTCATTTAAGCATTTAATAGTCAGTGAAAGGTAGTAGGCACCATCCTGTGCAACGTGATACAGTCTAGGTACGTGTTTTTTTATTTCAAACACATCGGCTTTTTTTTTTTTTTTTTTTTGCTTCTAGGTTCATTGCTGGGGCTCAGTGTCTACACTATGAATCCACTGCTCCTGTGGCCATCTTTTCAATTTTTTTAATAGGACAGAGAGAAATTGAAAGGGAAGGGAAGATGGAGGGGGGGAAGGAGAGACAGAGAGAGAGAGACCTGCAGACCTGCTTTACTTCTTGTGAAGGACGCCCCTGTAGGTGGGGAGCCGGGGGCTCAAACCAGGGTCCTTGTACTTTGTATTCTGTGCACTTTACCCGATGCACCACTGCCCCGCCCCCCCTAGGTTTTCTTCAAACAAGTGTCATTGATTTGACTGATTTATACTGAAAATGCTCACTTCATTGAGTCTCAAGGTAACTAACTTTCGGGCTGGCTGATGAATTGCTACTACGTTTGTACCTCTGTTCTGTTCATTTCAAATAGTCTTTGGCTTAATGGTCCGTATGTTATTTGTTTCTTGGCAATACCATTCATTTTATTTTTTTTGTTTCATATTATTTATTTATTTTTAATTTCTTTATTGGAGGAACTAGTGGTTTACAGTTGACAGTAAAATACAATAGTCTGTACATGCTTAACATTTCCCGGTTTTCCACATAACAATACAACCCCCACTAGGTCCTCCTCTGCCATCATGTTCCAGGACCTGAACCCGCCCCCCAACCCCAGAGTCCTTTACTTTGGTGCAATACACCAACTCCAGTCCGAGTTCTGCTTAGTGTTTTCCCTTCTGATCTTGCTTTTCAACTTCGATCTATGAGTGAGATCATCCCTTATTCTTCCTTTTATTTCTGGCTGATCTCACTTCACATCATTTTTTCAAGCTCCATCCAAGATGGACTGAAAATGGTGAAATCATTCTTAATAGCTGAGTAGGATTCTATTGTGTATATATGCCACAACTTGCTCAGTTGTTGGACACCTGGTTGCTTACAAATTGTGCTGCTAAGAACATATGTGTACACAGATCTTTTTGGATGGATGTGTTTGGTTCCTTAGGGTATATCCCCAGGAGAGGAATTGCAGGGTCATAGGGTAGGTCCACTTTCAGCCTTCTGAGTGTTCTCCAGACAGCACTCCACAGAGGTTGGACCTATTGACATTCCCACCAGAAGGGTTCCTTATCCCCACAGCTTCTCCAGCATTTGTTGCTGCTGCCTTTTCTGATGTCTGACATTCTCACAGGAGTAAAGTGGTATCTCATTGTTGTCTTTATTTGCATTTCTCTGATAGTCAATGACTTGGGGCATTTTTTCATGTTTGTTGGCTTTTTGGATCTCCTCTATGGAGAATATTCTGTTCATTCATCCATGTTTGGATGGAGTCATTTGTTTTCTTGTTGCTGAGTTTGGCAAGCTCTTTATATATTCTGGCTATTAGTCTCTTGTCTGATGTATGGCATGTAAAGCTCTCCCATTGTATAGATTGAACCTGAGATCTCAGAACCTCAGGCATGAGAGTCTTTTGCAGAACCATGATGCTATCTCTCCAGTCCTTAATTACTGGCAATACCATTCATTTTAATATATTATCATTGCCCTTATAAATTGTTATCTTACTTTTGATAAAAAACTGTTTAGTTGACCTCTTTTCCACATTTTTGCATAGCCTCTTCAGAGCACTCCGCATCTCAGGTCTCTAGTGGTGCTGGAGACTGAACCCAGGACTTCAGGCATGACAGTCTGTTGTGCTGCTTCTGGTATTATCTCCATGTATGATTCTGACTCTAGTCATCACCCATTGAATTGTGTGTAGAGGAGTAAAAGAAGAGAGTTCCTGAGCTGGGAAAGACTAACTTTAGCTGGCAGAGGAGGACTAAGAAGGAACCTAGGAAACTATGTGAGAGGGTATATGCGTATATACGTGCATGAATGCACACAGACAAATCCCACAACTAATGGCCCGAGAGAAGGGGAGGTCTGTCCATTTTCAGGTATAAATACTATTTACTTCAGTTCCTACTGCTTTTTTACACATAATGCCTGGCACGAAACCAAACATTGATAAGACATATTTTTAAAAAAGGAAAAAATGATAATAACCAAATGTCAGTAGATAAAGTAGTCAACAGAACTAGACCCAGTAACGGCCCCACATTAGGGTTCCACAGGACTAGCACAGTATCTTCCTAGATGATGACTTTGTAATAGTAAGTTCTGTGCATACCTGGACAGTTCCTCTAGTTTTGATTTTGCAAACTCCAGACTTTTCCTCTCCACATGCTCATGGGGTGTGTGAGCTAAGAACTCATGCAGTGTGATGATATGCCTGGGGATCTAAGCACAAAGTCAGTGTGAGCAAAACGTCAGGATCCGTAACACTGGAGTACACTCTACTGATGATATGCCATTATCACTTTCAACAAACAGTTCCAACTTCATACAAACACATGAATTTCCATCAAGAATGTGCAAAAAAAAAAAAAAAAAGTAATGCAGGATTATGTTATAAAGAAAGAAAAAAAAAAAAAGAATCTAGGCTCCAGGAGATAGCTTACCTGGTAGGGCAAGTGCCTTGCTATGCACATGGCCTGAGTTCAATCCCTGGTACCACATGAAATAGTAAAAGTTGACCTGGAAGTAGAAAAACTGTGCACGTGCAAGGCCCTGGCAACACATGCTCACTTACACACACACACACACACACCTAGAGGATGGGATATATAGCACACAAAAACAAAGATTTCAGCAGAAAGATGGAAACTATGAAATGATTACATGGAAACGCTAGAGCCCTAGTGGAAAAACAATGGCAGTACCTTATGGTCCAGCAATACCACTCTCCACTCCTTGACATTTATCCAAGGGACATAAAAACACTAACTCAAAGGGACAGATGCACCCCCATGTCCACAGCTGTGTCACTCACAATGGCCAACCCATGGAAGCTAACTAGTTGCTCATTGACAGATGACTGAATAAAGGCCTTATGGGGATGTATACTCCATGGAATACTACTCAGCAATTAAAAATAGGACATTGTGTTCTTCAGGACAAAATGGTTGCAACTGGGAGTGATTATGCTTAATGAAATAAAAAGGTAAAAGACAACTAGTAGATAGTCTTCTCATATGTAGAATTTAGAAAACTGAAGCACATAAACTTACAAAAGAAAGAAGGAAGGAAAGAAAGAAAGAAAAGAAACAAAGCAGAAGTTAACCAACTGACTCAAGTTTCTGTCAGAACTTTTGTGGCCATCTTCAGAGAATGGATGCACAGGAGTTTGGTGGTGGGTGCAGTGTGGAATTGTATACCCTGTAATCTTACAATCTTGTAAATCCCTAGTAAAGAACAGAATACAAAAAAAGTAAATGGGAATGCTAGAAATAAAATCATGATGAGATGAAGAATCCCTTTGGTAACCTGGTCAGTAGTCTGGACACAGAACAGAACATGAGAAGGTAAGTGAACCTGAAGTAGGTCAATAGAAATGATCCAAAACGGCGCTTGAGAAATAGCACAGCATATAATACTTTTATGCCTGAGACTCTAAAGTCCCAGATTCAATCTCCAGCACCGGCATACCAGTCAGAGCTGAGTAGTGATGGGGGGGGGCAGGGAGAGGGGAGACAGGCATCTGCAGATCTGCTTCACCATTCGCAAAGCTTTTCCTCTGTAGGGACTGGGGACTTGAACTTGGGTCCTTGCACATAGACCATGTGTGCTCAGCCACCCAGCCCTCCAGGTGAGCTATTTTGGGTCCTCCACTTTATATCCTTATGCAAGCCATTTTCCCACACCGTGCTTATTCATTCTCCGAGCGCATAAGCAATGAGAAAGAGCATATGTATACGTATACACATACGTATACATATACTATACATACACATATACACACACACACATACATATACATGAATGTTGGTGGGGGGGATGTTGAACTTTCATTGGTAAGAGTCCCTAGGTTGTATTGATTAACATCATACCTTACTTAGTGAAGAACACCAACATATTATTTGTTTTTAAAAATGTATTATCTGTATTTATTGAATAGGGATATCCAGAAATGAGAGGGAAGGGGGTGATAGAGAAAGACAGAGAGACACCTGCAGCACTGCTTCGCCACTCACAAAGCTTTCCCCTGCAGGTGGGGACCAGGAGCTCAAACCCAGGTTCTTGTACATTGTAATATGAGCACTCCGTCGGGGACACCACCACCCGGCCCCATACAAAGATAATTTTTTAAAAATATTTATTTATTCCCCTTGTTGTTTTATTGTTGTAGTTATTTTTGTTGTTATTGATGTTGTTGTTGGATAGGACAGAGAGAAATGGAGAGAGGAGGAGAAGACAGAGAGGGGGAGAGACAGACAGACACCTGCAGACCTGCTTCACCGCCTGTGAAGTGACTCCCCTGCAGGTGGGGAGCCTGGGGCTCGAACTGGGATCCTTACTCCGGTCCTCACGCTCTGCGCCATGTGTGCTTAATCCGCTGCGCTACCGCCCAACCACCACAAAGATAATTTTAATAAGCCAACGTGAAGCCTATTATTGTCTCTCTGCTCCTAGTGCATCACTGGCAATAGCACTGAATATGAATATAGAAAATGAGGCCCCAAATGCAGGGGAGTCAGAGAGGTGGCTCAGTGGTAGAAAGCCTGCCTTGCAGCTGTGAGAGCTTGGGCTTGATCCCTGAAACCACACGACAGCAACAAGTGGAACCTATTATGGGGGCCAGGTGGTGGTGCACCCCGTTGAGCATGCGCATCACAATGTACAAGGAACTAGGTTGAAGCCCCCTGTTCCCACCTGTTGGGGGAGATGGGAGAAACGTCACAGGCAGTGAACCGGTGCTGCAGTTGTCTCTCTACCTTTTTCTTTGTTTTTTTTTAATACCAGAGCACTGATCAGCTCTACCTCATGGTGGTACTGGGGGATTGAACCTGGGACTTTGGAGCCTTAGGTATGAGAGTCTGTTTGCATAACCATTATGCTATCTACTCCCACCCTCTCTTTCTCTCTCTCTCTTTTTTTTTTTTTACTTTCAGTGTTATCACTGGGCTCAGTGCCTGCACTATGAATCCACTGCTCCTGGAGGCCATTTTCCTCATTTTTGTTGCCCTTTTTGCCCTTATTGTTTTCATTGTTATTGTTGCCATTGCTATTGTTGGATAGGACAGAGAGAAATCGAGACAGGGGGAAAGACAGCTGCAGACCTGCTTCACCGTTTGTGAAGCAACCCAACCCTCCTGCAGGTGGGGAGTTGGGGCTCAAACCGAGGTCCTTGTGCTTCACACCACGTGCACTTGACCCACTGTGCTATCATCTGGTCCCCTCTCTACCTTTCTTTTCTTTTTTTATTTTTAAAAAGAAAATGCTGACAAAACCATAAGATAAGAGGGGTACAACTCCACAGTTCCCACCACCAGAACTCCGTATCCCCTCCCCTCCCCATAGCTTTCCTATTCTTTAACTATGTGGGAGCATGGACCCAGGTTCATAGTGGGATGCAGAAGGTGGAAGGTCTGGCTTCTGTAATTGCTTCCCCTGCTGAACATGGGTGATGACAGTTCTTTTTTTTTAACTAGTTATTTTCATATACATATACATATATGTATATATATATATATATATACATATATATATATGTATGTATTTTCCCTTTTGTTGCCCTTGCTTTTGTTGTTGTTGTTGATATTCAGACAGAGAGATGGAGAGAGGAGGGGAAGTCACAGAGGGGGAGAGAAAGACAGACACCTGCAGACCTGCTTCACCGCCTGTGAAGCGACTCCCCTGCAGGTGGGGAGCCAGGGGCTCGAACTGGGATCCTTACGCTGTCTTTGCACTTCATGCCATGTGTGCTTAACCCGCTGTGCTACCGCCCAACTCCTTCTCGCTACCTTTCTATATCTCTTCCCTTGCAACTCTTCTCTGTCCTATCAAATGAAATATATTTTTACAAAAGAAATGGGAAGTACTGGTTGTTAAATGTATATTTTGTAACATGTGTGCTCAACCTGGTGTGCCACCACCTGGACCCTAAATGTATATTTTGTACAACCAATACTTGTCAAATCCAGTGTAATTGTTTAGATCAAGCAGATTTAGTAGAGTTGTAACTTTAATTTTTTTAAATATTTTATTTTATTTATTTATTCCCTTTTGTTGCCCTTCTTGTTTTATTGTTGTAGTTATTATTGTTGTTGTTGTTGGATAGGACAGAGAGAAATGGAGAGAGGAGGGGAAGACAGAGAGGAGGAGAGAAAGATAGACACCTGCAGACCTGCTTCACCGCCTGTGAAGCGACTCCCCTGCAGGTGGGGAGCCGGGGTTCAAACCGGGATCCTTATGGCGGTCCTTGTGCTTTGCACCACCTGCGCTTAACCCGCTGCGCTACAGCCCGACTCCCGAGTTGTGACTTTTTAAAAATATTTTATTTTAGCACCTAGAAGGGGTTGAATTATGTGGAACGATGAGACGATGAGAAATGTTACACATGTACAAACTACTATATTTTACTGTTGACTGTAAACCATTAATCCCCCAAAAAAGAAAAAAAAAAAAAAACTGAGCCCAGGAAGCCACTTAGAAGTGTCTAAATATACAAATATACGTATAGTGAGAGACAGACAGAAACCAGAGCGCACCTGCAAGGCATGCTTTCTACCACCAAGCCACTGCCTGCGTGTAAACGGCATTCACCAGCTCAGTTCTGGTAGCGGCATTTCACGGACACCGATTTATCAGATGCTATTCCTACCTTGCAAATTCAACAACAACAACAAAATCCAAAAGCTGATCTTTATTCACAGCAAAAATAAAAGGTAGATGGTATATTTACAACAGGCATTTGAACTCCTGAAAAGTTAAAACACGATGTTAAATTATATCTGATGTTTCAAGAGGATATTTTAAAAATCAAACACAGTACAACGATCCCTTTAAGCTACTTTATTTCAAAGCATCAAAAAAAAAATAAATAAATAAAAAGATGTTTCTTGTGCACACACATATGCTAGAATTCAGCACTATGCAGACTTTTTCAATGTGACTAAGAAAGAAATCTGCACGTTAGTGTTTAATATTTATTTCTGAATTCTACTGCTGAGGCCACTTCCAAGGAGCAATGACTCCACCAGAAAAATAGCAATGGCTGCCTTCTCTCCCTCTGTTTTTTTCTTTCTTTCTTTCTTTTTTTTTTTTAAAGTGCTTAGTGACAACCAAATCTAAAAGCAGTAATTTTTAGAAATACAACAAGATTTGAAGGTGCTCACAGAGTCACTGTTTACAGAGCTGAAAATGCCATTCTGTAACTTTGCACATGTAAACTGGTTTTATCTGAATTAATGGAAGATTGCTTTCAATGGCCCTAAAACACATGCTTCAAATCGAGACTATTCGCGGCGGCGGCAGAGCGAATGCCAGCACAGTCTAAATGGATCACAGTAGGCTGAAAACCTGTAACAGTTTTAGGATATGCTATATATAGCCGAGGATAAAGCTTTGTGCTCACTCAGCACAGCCGTTAAACATAAAAAGTCATAAAAAATACTTCCGTCTTTCTATGCGTCACTTTATAGAACATGAAATAATTCAAACTCTCACGCTGTTGAACTGAACCCTTGTTTCTGTAGTCTTTCCAGTCTAAGTGTCTAAAGCAAAGGTTGTTTTCACCAAGAATATGAGAAAGGATTGTAGATGAAACTGATGAATAACACTGTGAACTATCCTGAAGCAAAATATTTAAAGAGGAAAAAAAAAAGGCTACTACAAACATTCCAAAACCAGAATTTGTTTTCTGAATGAAATAGCTGATTTCATCTCAACTATATTGCTTTTATCTGATTTAAATAATCTAGAAAAAATGAGCAGCTCCCTAACCTAAGGGTATTCCCTCTAGACTCCTTACTCGCGTCCCAATATGAATCATTCAGCCCCGGGCCCGTTTTCTGAACCCAAGTTTGTTTTTTTCTCTCATGCTTTCTCTCCATTTCAAAAATCTTCACATATCCCAGGAGGAAAATCTGTTTTAAAATATTACCATTTAAATACAGTGTGACAATCCTACATTTGATTTAGTTAGAATACAAATTGCCAAAGAGCCTAATATAATTCAATGCAAATTCCTGATAGAAAAAGAATCCATCTTGCCCTGAATACATGAAAAGTAGTCCAGTGATTTCAAATGACTTATGAAGTAAAGGCAAAAAAATAAGGTGTAAAATACTATTTATAAAAACCAAGTAAGAAACCAGTTACCACAAATCTTTTTACATAGATAAATAGAATGTGTCTGACCACTTTGAAAAATTTCTAGAGAGTTATAACCAGTGGTTTCAAAAATGCCTTTAAGGAAACTAGAAATTGAACTACATAGGATCTGTACTGTATGACATTAAATATATATGGAATGGTAACACTGCTATGGTAAGTAATTTCATCTTCACCTGCTACTTTTTGGCAAGTATACATACATACATACATGTTTTTTTTCAGCAAGTATATTTCTTTTTCAAAGTATTCACCATAAGTAATTAATTTTTATATAGTAATTTTCAAAACCTTTGCTACCTGAAATACCATTAAGACCCAAGAAGTCCCAAATAGTAATAATATGCCTACAAAACCCCGAAAGATTGTTCTTGCAGCTTCTGTTATCCTAACAAATATACTTTTAAATGCATAACATCACTATGCCTGAAAAATAAAAATGCCCAAGCCCTTAAAAAAAAGAAAAAGAAAGAAAAAATGAAAACTCCTGTTTAAAAAATAAACCTAAGGTCCTTGCATTTCTTAAGAACTTGACTTGTCGTAAACCACCATTTATCTTCTCTTGGACCAAGCTGCATCTCCCGCCATCCGAGGGAGAGGAAGTTCATTCTCCGCAGGTTTCAGTTTGAATTTTCCTGAATGTTTGCAAAGCTGGTACTGGACTTGAGGCGTTTGGCTAGATAAATCAAAAATTTATTTTAACTTCAAATTAGCCTCCATACGTGATTATTCATTTCTATATAATTGCTAATATTTTGTCTATTGTGTGCTGGAATCTTCTAAAAGTTAAAACATAAGTCTGTTTCTTTTACTAAACTCAAAAAACATAATTTTGCTAGAGACTGCACGTGGCTTTGTTAGACGCAGTACTAAATAAAACAAACACACTTTATATAATCTTCAACATTACAATCATAAAACGAACTCAGACTTTAAAAACTGGAAGTGGTTTTTATTTATTATATATTTATTTATTTATTTTCCCTTTTGTTGCCCTTGTTTTTCATTGTTGTAGTTATTATTGTTGTTGTTGATGTCGTCGCTGTTAGATAGGACAGAGAGAAATGGAGAGAGATGGGGAAGACAGAGAGATGGAGAGAAAGACAGACGCCTGCAGACCTGCTTCACCGCCCGTGAAGCAACCCCCCTGCAGGTGGGGAGCCGGGGGGCTCGAACCGGGATCCTTACACCGGTCCTTGTGCTTGGCGCCACATGCGCTTAACCCTCTGTGCTACCACCCGACTCCCTGGAAGTGCCAGTTTTTATATAGCTAAAAATATAAGTTAACTTGCAGTAATTTGCTCTGTCTCTACTAAATGGTGTTATTTGGGCCATCTAGAGAATGGTGACGTGGAGCTGGGGAGACAGCATAGTGGTCATGCTTTTTAAGGTGACTCAACATTGTAAATTCAGTTCAAACTGGTCTATAGGTGACCTTTTGTTTTGTCTCCTCCACTCTTGTTTTCGGTTTAGGCCAGAGAATGACTCAGCTCTGGCTATTGGTGGTACCTGCGGTCCAACCTAGGACTTTTTTTGCATGCTGCAGGTGTTTCTCTTTCTCTTCGTGTCTCGCCTCTCTCTAATTCTGTCTATCAAAGGGAAAAAAAGTCACTGGGAATGGTGGAGTTGTCGTGTACTAGCAGGAGGAGGAGGAGAAAGAGAAAAGGTTAGATAAACCATGAAGAAGATGAGTCAGAAATTTACCGAGAAAATATTTTTTATAATACAGACTCAGTAATATTTAAAGAAGGAGCCGTTTCTCCCACTCTTATTACTATTTTTTTAATGACTGAAATTACTCATGGATAAGCCCCATACTTTCAAATGATAATAAACAAGAAAGCCAAGTGACTTGAGAAGCCATTCTCTTCAGGCAGATGGGATCTTCTAGTTTGCTTTTTCTGCTCTTCCCTATTTGACAGGGGGAAGGGGGAAGAGTCAGTGCGGGCCAGTAGAGCACAGGACGTCGGAGACGCTCTGAGAATGATGCTTTCATTGGCTCATAAACAAATGGTCTGTAAGCCACAGTTTCCCCTGTCCACTGTACTTTTCAGAAGTTCTGTTGTGGCTTCCACGGGTCTAAGAGTTGTTGTCACTGTACTGCCACCATTTCAGGACTGCAAAGCTCTTGTGTCAAGTACTCTGTTGCTGTCAACCGAACTCCAGGGGAAATCCAACTTTCTCAATGGGGTGTGGGCATTTGACTATCTGTACTTATAAAATGCCCCCACACCTCTTCCTCTATTAAGCATAATGGTAAAGATTTGGTGCAGAGAGGTGTTCTGAGCTTATGCAATATATACCTTTTTTTAAAAAAAAAAAAAGGTCTAAATTTTTAAATATATATTTTTATCTAATAAATGAACAACTGTATTAAGAGACTTACGTAGTATGAGCTTGCGTTTCTTTTGCTCCGAATGGAGAAAGCTACTCAGATAGAAGACAACAGGCAGAAAGAGAATGAACACAGAGACAGCAACTACGGGCACGGTGTCACTGCAGGGGACTGAACAGTTGAAAGTTCGACTCCAGAGTTTCCGAGTAATGTTCATCTAGAACAACAACAAACAATAGCACTTTGTTAGGGATTTAACAGACACTGAAATTAGAGCTAAATACATTCCTTAAAAAGCTACTTTGTAATCAGTCACATAAGTGGACATTCATACAGGGAGTCCAAATTCTCGATTCACAAGACTGTCTTGTCTAATGTCTCATCTTTCTTATATTTAAAATAGAAAACTCATAAATAGGAATAAAATTGTTCCGCAGATAGATAACTTTGCTAGGGGAAACATGTAAACTAACTCCACTGAGGAATTCTTTCACCACAAAAACAAGTCCGATCCTCACACTGGACAATTTAAATAAACCGCAATGTTATTGTCAATTACACTTCAATATAACAAGGGGAAAGGCGCACAGAAAATTCTTTTCCCTGTATGTTAAATATATAATCTCACTGAGTCTGCTGTAGCATTTTCCGAACAGAAATAAGGGTATCAGCTTTACAGGGCTTTTCTTGTTTGTCTTTTCGAGACAGAGACAGTAAGGCAGAAAAGCAGAGAGTGGCAGGCCTCAGCACTGAAGCTTCCTCAATAATCTGGGAGCCAGGCTTGAACCTGGCTGGCACGCATGGCAAAGCAGTGTACTACCCAGGTGAGCTAGTTTTTGCTGGGCCTTCAGGACTTTCCTTTAAGAAATTAAATTATAATTGAGAAATGTTTAATATCTTTGAACTATTAAGAAAGATTCAAATAAGTGGCAAATAATGACTTGTTTATTTAGTATCCAGTGAGTATATAGTATCTAACAGAAGCTTTATTAGGGTGGTCGGGGGCTGGCATGGTGGATAAAGTGTTAAGACTCTCAAGGATGAGGTCCTAAGTTCAGTCACATGCAGCACAAAGTGGTGTCTGGCTCCTCTCTCTTCTCCTGTTTTTCTCATTAATAAGTAGATAAGATCATTAAAAAAAGAGAAAGAAAGAGAGAAAGAGAGAGAGAAAAACTAATTAGGCAATATGAGTATTTTCCTTAGCAGCATATATTAGAAACCACTCCCTTTGGGGGCTGGGGAGACAGCATAAAGGTTATGCAGAGACTCTCATGACTGAGTCTCTGAAGTCTCAGGTTCAATCCCCTGCACCACTATGAGCCACAGCTGAGCAGTGTTATGGTAACAAAAACAAAACAAAACAAAGCAAAATAAGTAAAGAGGGAAAAGACAATCACCAGATAGTCTTACTCATATTTGGAATTTAGAGAATTGGTGAACTTGCAAAAAAAACAACAACAACAAACAAAAAACAAGGCATGAGTAGCAGCAGGAAGCAAAGAGTTTCTGAGACTTATGAGAACTGTGCACCTCTGCTCTCTGGGGGAGGGGAGGGGAGACAGGGCTCGGGTGGTGGGCGTGGTGTGCAGCTACACACTGTAATCTCCGAACCTTGTGACCTACCGTGAATCACACATTTTAAAGATGTGGTTTGAAAATGGTACACTGTATTCTTTCCATTTTTCTTTAGATTTGAGCACCTCTCTGCTCTGGCTACTGGTGGTTCCAGGGATCAAAGCTGGGGCCTCTTTCACACAAGTCCCATGTGCTAATGATGTATTACTTCCCATCAAAACAGACAAACCATTGTGTTGTATGCTTATTTTAAGTGTTGCTTATTTCAAGGGTGTTCTAAACCAGTCAGTCACATGGGACTGGAAGACGGCTCACTTGGTAGGCTGTGTGCCTTGCCATGTGCGTGGCCTGGGTTCAAGCCCTGGCGTCACCTGGGAGCTTCGTGACACTGATGGAGACGCTCTCCAGTGCTATGGTAGTTCTAATGTGTGATTCATAGTAGGTCACAAGGTTCTGAGATTACAGTGTGTAGTTGCACACCACGCCCACCACCCGAGCTCTGTCTCCCCCCTCTCCCCTCCCCCTCCCCCAGAGAGCAGAGGTGCACAGTTCTCATAAGTCTCAGAAACTCTTTGCTTCCTGCTGCTACTCATGCCTTGTTTTTTTGTTTGTTTGTTTGTTTTGCAAGTTCATCAATTCTCTTTGTCTACATGGAGTAAAAAGTACAAGTATTTGGCCTCAGAGTGGTAAAATTGCTCAGACATGAGAATTCAATACTGCAGAAGAACAACTAAAAATAAAAGTAAATAGTAGTCATGTTGATATTCTCTGTAATCTGCTTTAAATTTTTTTTAATTATCTTTATTTTATTTGATAGAGACAGCTAGAAATCGAGAGGGAAGGGAGTGGTGGAGGGAGACAGACAGAGAGACACCTGCAGCACTGCTTCACCACTTGCAAAGCTTTCCCCCTGCAGGTGGGGCTGGGGGCTCGAACCTGGGTCTTTGAGCACTGTAATATGTGCTCAACCAGGTGTGCCACCACCTGGCCCTGTAATCTGATTTATACCACAGCAGTGATAGTCGCTGTTATTCCTATTTTAAAATGAAATACATACATGTATATTTATTGAGAACTTACTAGAATCTATCAAGGTACTATACTCAACAACAAGAAAATGACCCCGGGATTGGGCAGTAGCGCAGCGGGTTAAGCACAGGTGGTGCAAAGCGCAGGGACCAGCATAAGGATCCCGGTTCGAGTCCCCGGTTCCCCACCTGCAGGGGAGTCACTTCACAGGCGGTGAAGCAGATCTGCAGGTGTCTGTCTTTCTCTCCCCCTCTCTGTTTTCCCCTCCTCTCTCCATTTCTCTCTGTCCTATCGAACAAGGACAACATTAATAACAATAACAATAATAACTACAACAATAAAGGCAACAAAAGTGAAAAAATTTTTTTAAAAACGAGCTCATCCAAAAATGGGGACAGGATATGAACAAAATATTCACCAGATATCCAAAAGGCCAACAGACATGAAAAAATGCTCCAAGCTCATTGCCAGAGAAATGCAAGCAAAGACAGCAATGAGATACCACTTCACTTCTGTGAGAATGTCATATATCAGAAAAAATAGCAGCAACACATGCTGGACAGGTTATGGGGAGGGTCAAAGGAACCTTCTTCCACTGCTGGTGGGTATGTCAACTGGTCCAACCGCTGTGGAGAACAGTCTGGAGAACTCTCAGAAGGCTAGAAATGGACCTACCCTATGACCCTGCAATTCCTCTCCTGGGGATATACCCTAAGGAACCAGACATACTCATCCCGAAAGATCTGTGTACACCTAGGTTCATAGCAGCACAATTTGTAATAGCCAAAACCTAGAAGCAACCCAGGTGTCCAACAACAGATGAGTGGCTGAGCAAGCTGTGGTCTATATGCACGCTGGAATACTACTCAGCTTTGAAAAATAATGAATTCATCTTCTTCACCTCATCTTGGGTGAGTTTGAAAGAATCACGTTAAGTGAGATCAGCCAGAAAGAGAAGGAAGAGAATGGGATGATCCCACTCACAGACAGAAGCTGAGAAATAAGAACAGAAAGGGAAACACAGAGCAGAACTTGGACTGAGTCTGGTGTGTGGCACCAGAATAAAGGACTCTGGGGTGGCTGTGGGGAGGGGGTCCATCCTGGCTGCATGACTGTGGAGGAAGACCGAGGCTGAAGGTGAGTGTTCTGCAGAAAACTGAAAAATGTTACACATGTACCAACAACTGTATTTACTGTAAACCATTAATCCCACCCCCACAAAGAAGAAAGGAAGGGAGGGAGGAAGGGAGGGAGGGAGAGAAGAAGGGAGGAGAAGAAATAGGAGGATTTTAAAATCCCCGTGGCATATCCATTTTAAGTGCTTTTTACCTTCCTGTTCACTTGGAGCTGTTATGAAGACTCACACATCATTCTTAGCCTTGAGATGTCTTTTCCTCAGTCGTTAACTTACTCCGACGCCTTAGTAGGCAACAGTCAGATCCCCTAAAAAAGCCGTGACTACAACTCATGGTATCAACTCACACTCAGTCTTTCCTGTTTCATTATCATAAGAGGATGTGGAGCCACAGGAGCTATTTCAATTGCCCTGGCCCCAAAAACCTGTTTTCGCTGAAGTATTATATCCAAAAATAAATAAATAAATAAATAAATAAATAAATTTAGTGCTTGCAAATAAATAAATAAATAAATAAGCTGTGATGGCCATGTAGTGATTTTCCACACAAAGGCAGGCTATACAATGGATAAAATAAAATAAAATAATACGGCTTTTTTCTGTGACCACGAAATGTGAGCTCAGACCTACAGGGATGCAGAGGTTACACAGGCTCCTGTGCTGACTATGGGCCCCTGATCACATCAATGGGGTTTACAGTTAACTATATATATATATATATATATATATATATACACTTTCCCCATATTTGGGAACTACTCTCTTCCCTGATCCAGCTTTCTGATCCTTTTTCCAACTGTGACACCATCTCCCCCAGACAAGAGCTTAGGTCACCTGCATATCAGATGTCAGGCACAGGCAAAAACTAGTAAAGTCACGGGCCCCTTGGAATATACTTAAAATAGACCTACTAGCTTTTTCTAAAACAGAGGCCCCAAATCTCTGTCTGCAATATTATTGCCTTTAGGTTCATGATTAGTCAACAATCTGCTCTGCTTTCTTTCTTGACTCTTTTTCAGCTACCAGGTTCCAGATGATACCATGATGCCAACCAGACTTCCCAGGGCAGACGACCCCACCATGTGTCCTGGAGCTCTGCCTCCCCAACCCTGCCCCACTAGGGAAAGAGACAGACAGGCTGGGAGTATGGATCGACCTGTCAATGCCCATGTTTAGTGGGGAAGCAATTACAGAAGCCAGACCTCCCACTTTCTGCACCCCACAATGACCTTGGGTCCATACTCCCAGAGGGATAAAGAATAGGAAAGCTATCAGGGGAGGGAATTGGATATGGAGATCTGGTGATAGGAATTGTGTGGAATTGTACCCCTCTTATCCTATGGACTTGTCAATGTTTCCATTTTATAAATTAAAACTTAAAAATAAATAAATAAATAAATAAATAAATAAATAAGACTTTTTTGAGCACTCTACCTATTATCAAGGATACTTTACAAGTCAAGCACTATTCGAATAATTAATGAAGAGTTTACAAATGGGAAATGAGGTCCTTGTTGTCATGTGGCTTTTTTTTTTAAATGAAAAATTTGTGTATTCTACTTATCTAGTATGAGAGAGAGTGATTCAGCTCTGGCATCAGATAAAGTGGAGCTGGGGGTTCAACCCATGGCCTCCAGAACCTCAGGCACTCAAGCTGCTGCTCCAATGGGCTGAACTGTCTCCTGGGGCTTTGGCTTATGTTTTGATGAAGGGACAGATAATATAATAATAAAAATTTCAGGTAGTAATAGATGTCAAGAAATAGTCAAAACCACAGGTAGTGAGTGATTAAGTAATAGTCTCAGAAAGTCTTAGCAAAAAAAAAAGTTCTTGAATCAGTAACAGGTGCACAGGAAACTAAAATGTTAACAATAAGCACTGCTCATTACCAAATTTTAGAAAAATGCAATGCACCAAATTATCAATTCCATTATACTGTATCTAGCGACTTTTTTTCTTTTAAATTTTTATTATTATTATTGTCCTAAGAGTTATCACTGGGGTTTACATGAAGAATCTACCACTCCTGGTAGCTATTTATTCCTCCTTCCTTTCTCTCTCTCTTCCATTTGACAGGACAGAGAGAAATTGAGGGGGAAGGGAGAGAAAGAGAAGGAGAGGGAAAGTGAGAGACACCTGCAGCACTGCTTCACCACTCCTGTGAGGGTTGGGGGCTTGAACCCAGGTCCTTGTGCGTGGTAGGCAATGTGTAAGCTCTATCAGGTGGGCCACCATCCCAGCCTCTGGTTAATTTTCACGTGGACACTACTTTCTAAACATTTCGAAGTTCTAAAGATTGATTACTTTGCAACTAGGCTTTTTTTTTTTTTTTAATTGGAAAGAGCAACTGCAGATTCAACTGTGCCTTTAAAGAGAACAGTCAACAGCACTGGAAAATGTCACATTTGAAGCAAAGTACTCACTGCGTCTTCCACGTCGATGCATAAGTGTGTTGCCGATTCAGCCTTACTCTGGAGCCTGTTTGTTTTCTGCATTTCACTGTACAGGTTGCTCAGAGATTTGTATGTTTCATGACAGTTTTTACATACTCCTGAGTAATTTCTTACCTCCATGCTCCCCTAAAAGTGAAAAGCACAAGTAATACACACAGTAAATATTCTATCACTTTAGCAGAAGCGACTGGATAGTTGGAGAAATCATGGCGCATCTTTTGCATAGGAAAAACAGGGAAAAGGGGCTGGGTGGTGGCACACCTAGTTGAGTGCACGTTACAATGCACAAAGACCTGGGTTCGAGCCCCCAGTTCCCGCCTGCAGGGGGAAATCTTTGCAAATAGTGAAGCAGGTCTGCAGGAGTCTCTCTGTCTCTTTCCCTTTCTATCACCCCCTTCCTCTCAATTTTCTAGATGCTTCTATCCAATAAAGATAATTTTTAAAAATTTTTAAGAAAGAAACAGAAAAAAATATATCACGACTTCTCCAACAACCCAGTATCTGTCTCTCTAGAGGACAGGAAATCATAAGGCAGGTTAAAGCACTAAGCAGTCATGTGATGTGCGTAGGATGCTGAATCACCGAGTCTCAGTTTTACTGTTTAGAAAGTAAGGATGCCACTATCTGTTAACAGGCCACAAGGATCAGAGTCCTTGTATGCAAAGCACATAATATCTGTACTTCCTAGGTGTCCCCTCCTGCAATTTAAAACCACTGTTAGGGAGTCGGGAGGTAGTGCAGCAGGTTAAGCGCATGTGGCGCGACGCGCCAGGACCCCAGCATAAGGATCCCAGTTTGAGCCCCCGGCTCCCCACCTGCAGGGGAGTCACTTCACAGGTGGTGAAGCAGGTCTGCAGGTGTCTATTTCTCCCCCTCTCTGTCTTCCCCTCCTCTCTCCATTCTCTCTGTCCTATCTAACAACAACATTAATGACAACAACAGTAACTACAACAAAAATTAAAAAACAAGGGCAACAAAAGGGAAAATAAAATTAAAAAAAAAAACACTGCTAAATAACAGAGACCTAAATAGCAAGTTCCCTAAACGATTTTACCATCTATTTCCGTGCCCTTATCTTTCTTACCCTGACCACGTGAATACAAAATGCCTTGGCTGTGCTGACGTCAACAGTGAAGTTTGCCTGAGACAGAAAGGACATTTTGATGGAGGAAAAAAAAAAAGGAAGGGGTGGGAATCTAAAACTATACCTGCCCTCAATCACCTTTTTATCCCAATGCTTGTTGTCCAGGCATTTCTAATCAACAGAAAGGGATGAATACCAAGAGAATCATACAATCTAAACTGAGGGGAGTGGTCTCAAATTTTTTCCGCACCAGACAAAACCTTGTCTTCGGCGTAAGGATCCCGGTTTGAGCCCCCGGCTCCCCACCTGCAGGGGAGTCGCTTCATGAGCGGTGAAGCAGGTCTGCAGGTGTCTGTCTTTCTCTCCCCTCTCTCTCTGTCTTCCCCTCCTCTCTCCATTTCTCTCTGTCCTATCCAACAACAAAGCAACGTCAACAATGGCAATAATAACCGCAATGAGGCTGCAACAACTAGGGCAACAAAAAGGGGGAAAAATGGCCTCCAGGAGCGGTGGATTCATGGTGCAGGCACCGAGCCCAGCAATAACCCTGGAGGAAAAAAAAAAAAAACCTTGTCTTTTCAAGAATAAATCTGCTGCTGACCAGTCACGTTCACACCTTTGCTTTCATTGCCTTAACTACTATAGCCTGGAGGAAGCAATTATACAAACTGATGTCTGAATGAAAATAGAAAAAGTTCCCTCATATAGCCCCTTTCTCCCATATTACCCTCATCATCTCTTTGATAGAGAAACTAACTTCCTTTTTGGTTTTCTTACAAGTTGTGGTCTCTGGCCAGCGCACACCAACATGGTGGACATGGGCTAGGCTAGTGCCAGATTCTGTAGAATCGAATAAACTGTCTTACTTCCTGCCTTTCTCAAGTCTCCCGAGTCTATTCTTAGGTGAACAACTAAATCTATTTCTAGCCAGTACCTAAAATTGTCAGTCATAGAAAAACAGGGCGACTGAGAAATTGTCTAAGACGAGAGAAAACTTAAGTGTGGTAACAGATATTAGATCTTTCTTCCAAAGTTCCAAGCTTCTAGGAATGTCTGAAATGATGAGTGTCTTTTGTATGTTGATAGGCCTGTCCTGAGGCCCCAGGAAGGAGGTAGGTCGCCACCACTACCCCTGTAGCTTCTCTCTTTCATTTGACTATTCCTGAATTTGTTTTTATAGTAAACCTGAACAAAGAATGTGCCTGAGTCCCACAAGCCACTCAAGCACATGGAACCCAAGTCGGGACAAGTTGTGGACTCAAATTCGTAGACAAGTTGAACTGAAGTGTGAGTAGCCTGGCCTGGCTGGTATCCAGTGAGGTCAGTCTGAGAGGTCTAATTTTATCAGACATGCTGTCTTACCTCCTCAGGACCACCAGGAAAATTGGAACACCAACACACAAGTGTCAGAGGTGAGGAAACAAAAATCAATAAGGTAGATTTCTGAAAGGTGGGTGAGTGTAGATAGCAGAATGGTTATGCAAAGAGACTCTCATGCTTCAGGCTACAAAGTCCCAGGTTCCCACACCACCATAAGCCAGAGCTGAGCAGGGCTCTGATTAAAAAAGGAAAGAAACAAGGTCATTGATAAATGATAGGGGCATTGTTCTTACATACTTGTGCAAATGTTAATAAGAAATACAAAGAAAAGGGGCTGGGTGGTGGCACACCTGGCTGAGCGACATGTTACAGTGTAAAAGGACCTGGGTTCGAGCCCCTGGCCCCCACCTGCAGGGGGAAAGCTTTGCGAGTCGTAAAGCAGGACTGCAGGTGTCTCTCTATCTCTTCCTTCCCTCTCAATTTCTGGCTGTTTCTATCCAATAAATAAAGATAATAAAAAAATTAAAAAAAAAAAAGAAATACAGAGAAAAGAATAAGATTCTTGTAGATGGGATCATATTGCATTGCAAAATATCTCATGGGAGAAACAAAGTCAAGGTAACAACATTGGTTTTAGTTAAACACTTGAAGATCTCAGTTACTCTGTTCCACACTCATTACACTACAGTCATTATCTGACTGTATCTACACTGTAAGGACTGAAGGTAGGCAGGGGACATATTACTAAATGCACTTTACAGGTGCTGAGGGTTAGTAACTGTCAGAAACTCAAGTCCACTAACAATTCTAGATCATATACATAGATAAACATCAACACCTCAAGGCAACATTTTAGTTTCTAGTATCATACATAAAATACCTGCAAGTTATTTTCAAAGCATGTCAGGGTTTCATTAAAGAGACTGAGGAAGTACACTGTGCTATTGGATAGCTCTTCACTTGTGTTTGTTAAACAATCTGTTAAAAAGAAAAGCATATTAATATATCTCAAGCAATAATATATTGTCATTTATTTCCTCTAGCTATCACATTGTTTAATACTATAATAATCCTTAATTCAAACAAGCATAACGCATTTTAGCAATACATATGAGAATTTCCTGATTATGAGATTACCCTTTTTAGTTTCCACAAGTTTTTTAAATCATAACCATTTTCTTTTTAATTATTGGGGGATTAATGTTTTACAGTCAACAGTAAATACAATAGCTTGTACACATAACATTTCCCAGTTTTTTATATAACATAGCATAACATTTCCCGGTTTTTTACATAACAATACAACCCCTACTAGGTCCTCCTCTGCCATCCTGTTCCAGGACCTGAACCCGCCCCCCACCCACCCACCCCAGAGTCTTTTACTTTGGTGCAATACACCAACTCCAGTCCAAGTTCTGTTTAGTGTTTTCTCTTCTGATCTTGCTTTTCAACTTCTGTCTATGAGTGAGATCATCCCAGTTTCATCCTTCTATTTCTGACTTATCTCATTTAACATGATTTCTTCAAGCTCCATCCAAGATGGGCTGAAAATGGTGAAACCAAAGCACTGCTCAGCTCTAGCTTATGGTGGTGTGGGGGGATTGAACCTGGGACTTTATAGCCTCAGGCATAAGAGTCTGTCTGCATAACCATTATGCCATGTACCTACCATCCTGTTCCTTAAATTCTGCTTATGAGTGAGATTATCCAATATCCATCCTTCTCTTTGCGGTTTATCTCACTGAACATGATTCCTTCACCATCCAAGGTGGTGAAGGACTTAGGTTGGGGACAAGAGTGTTTTGCAGATATCTAACATAAGGAGGAGAGAAATTGTACCCATGTGTCAACAACTACTGTAAACCATTAAAACCCCCACAAAGTGACAGAGATCGAGGGAGAAAAGTTACATAAACCCAAATCCTAAACATCTCTTTGCTTACTGCTCACTGGGTTATCCCATGTTTATATGCAGAATGTACTTTTTACAACTTCCGTTTAGAGCTGGGAAAAAGAATTCAGCAGATGTGCACAGAACTCACATGCCTGCACCCCAGAAGTCCTGAGTTTAATCCTTGCCATCACCAGAGCCAGAGCTCAGTAGTGTTCTGATTCCCCGCCCCCCCCCCCAGTCTAAAACCAGGCAACCCAGTAAACTGGAGGAGATATCTGCATATCACACATCTGGCAAGCAACTGATATCAAATATCTATAAAGAAATGGTACAGCTGAACAAAAGAAAAATCAAAACCAACAGAAAAGTAGGCCAAAAAACAGACACACATGGCCCACGGACATAGAAAGAAATGCCCCACCTCACTTATCATTAGAGAAATGCAAATTAAAGCTTCACCAGCTGTGAAACAGTATGGCACATATCTCTCTCTCCCTATATCCCCCTCCCTCAAGAATTGAAAGTACTGCCCACAAAAGTAAAATGAGGAGGTGGGGGTAGACAACATAATGGTTATGCAAAGAGACTCTCGTGCCTGAAATTCCAAAGTCCCAAATTCAATCCCCTGCACCACCAAAAACCAGAGCTGAGCAGTGCTCTGGTAAAAGAAAAGAAAGAAAAAGTAAAATGAGGTCCACGAATGAGAGCAATGGGAATGGAGTAGACATCGAGTAGGGAAGAGGGACTGCAGCTTAATCCAGTGCGAGTGCATGTGTTACTGTGGGTCGGTCACACCTTGGCAACCTGCATCAGCTAAGGATGAAGAGCAGTCTGTGACCCTCTTGCTACCTACAGAAGTAAAGTCAAGCATGAACATGGCAGGGCAACGACAATGTCCTCTATACATGCGTGTGACTGTGCACCAAGCCTGCATGCCAACTCCCCAAAGGTCTCGGGTTCGATGCTCAGCACCACCATATGCCAAAGCTGAGCAGGGCTCTGGTCTGTTTTTCTCTCACTCTGGTCAAAATAAGCCGTTGTCAAAACTGACAACTAAGAATTTCTCTATAAAAAAGTAATCTATGGAATAATTATCAAAAGAAAAACGTAGTTTACAATGGAAGCCTCTATGAACAATAAGAGAAATTAGTCTTCTATTTTACTGACATTCCTTTTCACTTCAAGTAATCTGAAAATTAAAACTAAAAGCTAATGTAGATTGGGCATTTGCTTAAGTGCTACATTAATGCAGTACTATTAAAATGTCCTCAGTGATCATGAGACAGCAGCACTACAAGACACAAAGACGCTCATTTATATAATAGTGTTTGAAATGTCTTCATCCTTAAAGGTCCATGACTTTCTGATTTAAAATATAAAAAAAAAACAGTAAAATTCTCTTTATCCTTTTGCAGAAATTGAGAATGTACGGTTGTAAGGAATGAGAAGCTATGGATTTCAGAAATTAGTAAGTTAAGAAACACCAGTAACAATGACACTCCTTGGAAGCACTAAGTGAAGTGGCCATTATGCAAGCAGCCTCGGCAAGCTCCTTCCTCGGTGAGCGCTCAGGCATGAATTCAGGAGGCGTCTTAAAGGTGTTGGGATTCAAGCCAAGCTCTCATGAGAAGTCTCCATGTCGAGCAGGGCAGGAGACAGAGCACACACTTTATCTGGTGCAAGCTTTGCATCAGAGGAGAAACGGGTGGAGGCGGCACCTTGGAAAGCACTTTAAAGGACATTGGGGGGGGGCAGCTGGGTGGTGGCAGACCCAGTTGAGACTGAATGCGCACATTACCACATTGCCACATGCAAGGGCCAGGTTAGAGCCCTGCCTCACACCTGCGAGGGGGGAGGGGGGAACTTCACAAGCCTGGAAGCAGGTTTGCAGGTGTCTTATCTTGCTCATTCACTACCTCCCCCTCCCTTCCCAATTTCTCCTTGTCCTATCAAATAAAATCAAACAGAATAGAGGAAAGGAAAGGAAAGGAAAGGAAAGGAAAGGAAAGGAAAGGAAAGGAAAGGAAAGGAAAGGAAAGGAGGAAAAGAAAGAGAGAGAAAGAGAAAGAGAAGGGGGGAAAAGGGTGGCTAAGAATAGTGGATTTGCAGGGTCAGCACTGAGCCCTGGTGATAACCCTGGTCGCAATAACATAAATAAATAACGTTAAACAGACATGGATCTTACTGACAATGCCAATACTTCTCTCAAGAAGCTCCACCTACGAATATTCCCACCTGGGCAATATCGGCACCCACGTGCCTTACGCAGATGCACCATCACTGAGCGACCAGCTGCCTGTGTGTACTTCGCAGAACAAGTGGCAAAGGTGACATGTGGAAGTCGGTGAGCGCATGCCAGAAAGCTGGCCCAAATCTGGAGGCTGAAGGAAGACTGTGGATTTGAAAGGTAACACTATCTTTAAGAAAACAAAAGCAGCTGTCAGCATTTTGACTTGCATTTTGTAAGAAAAGGAAGGAAGGAAGGAAGGAAGGAAGGAAGGAAGGAAGGGAGGGAGGGAGGGAGGGAGGGAGGGAGGGAGGGAGGGAGGAAGGAAAGAAGGAAAGAAAGAAAAGAAATATAAGAATTCTCACACAAAAAGGCTCAAAAAGTATGGACTGGGCATATATCCCAGTCTGAGAAAGTTTGGGAATCTCCAGCAGAGTTGACTGAAAGGAACTTTTACTTCACGTACAAAACTCCAAGGAACTGGAACAGCCAAGGAAGCATGACAGCACGGAAAGCACTCAGCCTAACACAAACATTCAGAGATCTACGATTCACATGATGATGAACACAAATGAGTTCTGCAGAGGAAATTCAATGAGCTATAACACAAAATTACAGTGCAACAGGGGCCGGGTTGTGGACCCAGTTAAGTGTACAAATTACAGCGCACAAGGACCCAGGTTCAAGCCCTCGGTCCCCATATACAGGGGGAAAGCTTCATGAATGGTGAAGCAGTGCAGTATATATCTCTCTTTCTCTGTCTCTATCTATCTCCTCCTATCAACATACAGGGAGAGAGAGAGAGAGAGGAAGGGAGGGAGGGATTGACAAGAAATAGAGCCAAACAAAAATTCTGAAGCTGATGAATTCGAAGAATTGAAAGAAAAGTGCAAGAGAGTGTTGTTTTCGACGGGTTATGTTGTTTTCGCCGGGCTGGCTTCATGGGCGGGTAACAGACGACCAGGGACTCATGGCTGGGTTGTAGGCAGTGTCTCTTTATTCATGCAGGACGCAGCACAATCTAAGACAAGCTCAGCTAAACTCAAGTTAAAGTACTGTAAAACTCACAATGCTGTCTTTATATATACTTGCCAAGTAAGGTGGAAACAGGATGTGACATAAGAGGGTGGAGAGAAAAGTGACTGGTGAAAATCAGAGTGTGACAAAGAGGGGGCAGATTAGGGGAGAATCCTATCACTGAACCACAAATGCCCTGGAGGGAGGGTGGAACTTGTTAACAGTGGTTATGTAAATAGAATGAAGTGGTTATGTAAATAGAATAGTGTTAAGCAGGGGGGATTTAAACCAAATGAAACAGAAGGGGTCTCATGCATACCAACAAGAGAGAACATCAGTATTAGAGTTAGATCAAACCAGAAGACTCAATAAGACTGAAATCAGAAACTTTGGAATTATCTAATCAAAGGAGAGCAAAGACAAAACAAACAAACAAAAACTTAAAAAAGAAATCGATGGGGCTTACAGTCAATATTTATACACCTTTCCCATATTTGGGAGCTACTCTCTTCCCTGATCTAGCTTTCTAACCCTTTCTCCAGCCATGACATGATCTCCCCAGACAATAACTTGGGTCCACCTGTATATCAGATGTCAGGCTCAGAAAAGAAGAAAGAAAGGAAGAAAGGAAGAAAGAAAGAAAGAAAGGAAGAAAGAAAGAAAGAAAGAAAGAAAGAAAGAAAAAAAGAAAGAAAGAAAGAGAGATTTAAAAAAACCTACTAAAGTATTGGGCCCTTTGGAATATTACTAAAATAGGCCTACTAGCTATCTATAAAACGGAGATCCCTGCCCTCAAATCTTCATCTGCAATATTCCAGCCTTTAGGTTCATGATTAGTCAATAGTCTGTTTGGCTTCTTTCAGCCACCAGGTTCCAGATGACACCATGATGCCAACTGGACGTCCCTGGGCAGACAACCCCACCAATGTGTCCTGGAGCCCCACTTCCCCAGAGCCCCACCCCACTAGGGAAAGAGAGGGACAGGCTGGGAGTATGGATCCACCTGTCAACACCCATGTTCAGTGGGGAAGCAATTACAGAAGCCAGACTGCACCCCATAATGACCCTGGGTCCATACTCTCAGAGGGATAAAGAAAAGGAAAGCTTTCAAGGGAGGGGATGGGATAGGGCGTTCTGGTGGTAGGAACTGTATGGAGTTGTACCCCTCTTATCCTATGGTTTTGACAGTGTTTCCTTTTTTATTTTATTTGTTTTATTTTTGAGAGAGAGAAAGAGAGACAGAGAGAGAGAGAGAGAGAGAGAGAGAGAGAGAGAGAAAGAAACACCACAGCACTGCTCAGCTCTAATTTATGGTGGTGTGGGGGATTGAACCTAGGACCTCAGAGCCTCAGGCATGAGAGTCTGTTTGCATAACCATTATGCTATCTCCCCCACCCCAGTGTTTCCTTTTTGTAAATAAAAATTAAAAAGAAATAAAGAAGTTGTTTTATCAGTATAAAAAGACTTTCATCAATCAACCTGTAGGTGTAAAAGAAGTGTGTTAGACATTCTATGTGAGCCTTGTAGTAATCTCACACACACACACACACACACACACGAAAGTTTTGTAGATACACAAAGGATAAGAAGTTGGAACACAAAACATACAGAAAGTCATCTCTTTACAAAGAAAGGCAGCAAGAAAAGAAAAAAGGAACTAGAATAGAAGACAGCCACAGAAACAGGAAGATGGCGTGAGTAACTCCTTGCATAACAATAACTTCTCTAAATGTGAAAAGACTGAATTCTCTAATAAAAAAGAATAGAGCACGATTTAAAAGAAAATGTGTCAGGTGCCAGTGGTCCAGGGGGGAAAAAAAAGTTGTCTGAACAATTATTTGAATTTTTTGAAAATTTTCATAGTATCTTCATTAATGTGACGTGTAGAAAGAGCATGGATACACATTGCTAGGAAATAGGCAAGAATTATTTGATTCTATTTAACTTGATCATTTTGGAATGCCCAGAAGCAAATCAAGAGAAAATAGCTGAGAAATCAAGCAGTAGGAAATTTCAGAATTATTTATAGCCACTGAAACATAGAATGGAAATCATGAAGAAATTTTAACATGTGAATGAAATGATAATTTTTTCAATGAATAACCCCAGAAAACAAATAACCTCTCTGTATCTAACATACAAATACATACATTTGCACCGACACCTATGGACATATAATCTTTGACAAAGGTGCCCAGACTATTAAATGGGGAAAGCAGAGTCTCTTCAACAAATGGTGTTGGAAAAAATGGGTTGAAACCTGCAGAAGAATGAAACTGAACCACTATATTTCACCAAACACAAAAGTAAATTCCAAGTGGATCGAGGATGTTAGACCAGAAACTATCAGCTACTTAGAGGAAAATGTTGGCAGAACTCTTTTCTGCATAAATTTTAAAGACATCTTCAATGAAACAAATTCAATTATAAATAAGACTAAGGTAAGTTTAAACCAATGGGACTACATCAAATTAAAAAGCTTCTGCACAGCAAAAGAGACCCCTCACAGAATGGGTGAAGATCTTTACATCAGACAAGAGGCTAATAAACAAAATATATAAAAAGCTTGTCAAATTCAACAACAAGAAAACAAATAACCCCATCCAAAAATGGGGAGAGGACACGGACAGAATATTCACTACAGAAAAGATCCAAAAGGCCAAGAAACACATGGAAAAATGTTCCAAGTCTCTGATTGTCAGAGAAATACAGATAAAGACAACAATGAGATACCACTTCACTCCTGTGAGAATGTCACAGATCAGAAAAAGTAGCAGCAACAAATGCTGGAGAGGTTGTGGGGTCAAAGGAACCCTCCTGCACTGCTGGTGGGAATGTCAATTGGTCCAATCTCTGTGGAGAATAGTCTGGAGAACTCTCAGAAGGCTAGAAATGGACCTACCCTATGATCCTGCAATTCCTCTCCTGGGGATATATCCTAAGGAACCCAACATAGCCATCCAAAAAGATTTGTGTACACATATGTTCCTAGCAACATAATTTGTAATAACCAAAACCTGGAAGCAACCCAGGTGTCCACCAACAGATGAGTGGCTGAGCAAGTTGTGGTTTATATACACAATGGAATACTACTCAGCTAGTAAAAACGGTGACTTCACCATTTTCAGCCCATCTTGGATGGAGCTTGAAGAAACCATGTTAAGTGAAATAAGTCAGAAACAGAAGGATGAATATGGGATGATCTCACTCTTAGGCAGAAGTTGAAAAACAAGATCAGAAGAGAAAACACAAGTAGAACCAGAACTGGAGTTGGTATATTGCACCAAAGTAAAAGACGCTGGGGTGGTGGGGGGGGGAGAGTACAGATCCAGGAAAAGGCTAACAGAGGACCTAGTGGGGGTTGAACTGTTATGTGGAAAACAGAGAAATGTTATGCATGTACAAACTATGGTATTTGCTGTCAACTGTAAAACATTAATCTGCCAATAAAGAAATAAAAGAAAATACACTAGATTTGGATATTCTCTTAACTTTTTAAAATCTTATATACATTTGCTGTTCATGGTGCTGCCTTCTGGCCCAGGGCTAGAACTCAAGAGTCCTGAGAAGGTAAGACGCTACATTCCACCAGGTGAGCTATCTTCCAGTTGTTAATAGTGTGCTGGTGTTCTAAGCAATATAGAAATGCTATAATAGGCTGGGGGGACGGATCCACCTGCCACCGTCTATTTCCAGCAGAGAAGCAACTATAGAAGCCAGACCTTCCGCCTTCTATACCCCATAAAGAATTTTGGTCCATATTCCCAGAGGGGGAGGAATGTTAGGAGAAGATGACCAGAGGGCTCTGAAACCCAATTCCATTACGATTGGGGGGGGGGGCATTTGGCAGTAGCAGTAAATGTAGGTGACTTAGGAAAACGCAGGACCATAGAAAAAATAGACAAAGATATAAAAATATAACCAGTTATAGAAATAATAGTCAACCCATATCTGCAACCCCAGGAGAACGGCTATAGCTTCCAGAGGAGGGAATGGGGACACGGAACTCTGGTGGTGGGAATGGTGTGGATGGAGTTACACCTCTGGTGGCTCATAATTTTGTAAATCAGTATTAAACCGCTAACAGAAATCTTGTAAATGTTGTAGTAAAACGATAGAGAGCTGTCTCAGTCAAGGTTCTAATTTCCCTTTCCAACTTTCTCTCCCTAGGTGCTTCCTAAGGATCCTGGACCACCTGCCAGTCCTGAGTGCCTCTGTCTGTGGTGCCTGTCCACCTGGGGGTCATGCCTTTGACTTCCGCTTATGCAAATCATGCGCAGGTGTACATGTGTGGGGTCAAAAAGCACCTCCAGCAGGAAGTCACTTCAAATTCTCCCCAGTCTGATTTATCTTTCTATTCCCTCCAAGGCAGACGGATGGGGGTGGGGGGGGTGCTGATCTGCTGCCCCGCTGCACCTGCGAAGCTTCCCCCCTGAAGTGGGGACCAGGGGTTTGAACCAGAGTCCTTGGGCATGGTGATTTGTGAGCTTTGCCAGTTTTTTTTTTTTTAATATTTATTATTTGTTCCCTTTTGTTGCCCTTGTTGTTTTATTGTTGTAGTTATTATTGTTGTTATTGATGTCGTCGTTGTTAGATAGGACAGAGAAATGGAGAGAGGAGGGAAAGACAGAGAGGGGGAGAGAAAGACAGACACCTGCAGACCTGCTTCACCGCCTGTGAAGCGACTCCCCTGCAGGTGGGGAGCCGGGGGCTCAAACCGGGATCCTTAAGACGGTCCTTGCACTTTTCGCCATGTGCACTTAACCTGCTGCGCTACTGCCGACTCCTCAGGATTCTATATTTTTAAAGCATTTAATTGTCTATCTAGATGGTAATAAATATAGTTTTTCTTCCTCGTTAAATTATAAGGCATGGAAAACAAAGCTGCCTAAATGGTATTCAAAACACTGTCGAATTGAAATAATGATTTAAGGGGCTAGGTGGTGGCGCAGCCGGTAGAGCGCACATTAGTGTGCAAGGACCTGGGGTCGAGCCCCTAGTCCCCACCTGCAGGGGGAAAACTTCATGAGTGGGGAAGCAGGAATCTCTCTCTCTCTCTCTCTCTCCCCCCATTTCTGGCTGTCCCCATCCAATAAATAAATAAAGAAGATTTTAAAAAAAGAAATAATGATTTAAGTTTTTCCTTAAAATGTAAATAGTTCTCCTTCTGTTACACAAACACAAACAAACATGCAAAGCTGGTAGAATAGCAGTTATCACCTCACTGCTGTTATCTAATAAATTATTCGAAATGCTTTTCTTATACTAGGCAGTTAATTTTTTCATCTATGTGGTTAAGTATACAGATTTTTTGACCCACTTTATTCTTATGACTCATGCCTACCTCATGTTTTCTTGTTTTAAAATATTTATTTATTTATTCCCTTTTGTTGCCCTTGTTTTATTGTTGTAGTTGTTATTGTTGTTACTGATGTCGTTATTGTTGGATAGAACAGAGAAATGGAGAGAGGAGGGGAAGACAGGGAGGGGGAGCAAAAGATAGACACCTTGCAGACCTGTTTCATCACCTGTAAAGAGACTCCCCTGCAGGTGGGGAGCCGGGGGCTCGAACTGGGATCCTTACGCAGGTCCTTGCGCTTTGCACCATGTGCGCTTAACCCGCTGCGCTACCGCCCGACTCCCCTTAGCTCATGTTTTCTTTGCTTCTTGCTGTTTCATTACTCCAAGCTGACTTTTTAAGATATAAAGTGAGATACAGAGACAGAAAAAGAGGGAGAGAAGGAGAGATAATACAGCCTTGAAGCTTCCACCAGTGCAGTGAGGGCTGCACTCAAGGCTGAGCCACACCCATGAGAAAGCAGACATGTTTCCCAGGTAAGGTATCTTGCTGGTCCAACAGTTACTGGATGCTATGTGGTATCCACTGAACTGAGTGCTTCATTCAATTTATTTTACTTGAACCCCAGAACAATCAGTTCCACCCTTACTACCTATTTACAGATGAGAAAACTGAAATTGTAATGATTCCAAACTTAAAGGTAATAAAATCTGACACCTGTCACAAAAGGAACACGGAGGCAAAAGTAGTACTTACTTGCACAGTTTGCCTTCTCCCACGTGGAATTAAAGAATTCAGACAGAATCACAACTACTTGCATTCGATCTGCCATTAAGAGACTTCTGGCACAACTATGGCTGTCTGAAGTATTCTGCAATTCAAAAGAAAGGAGGCCGATGTAATCTGAGCACTTGCTGACTTCCCGGACAGTAAGTTGGGGTACTATGACAAACAGTTTAGATGTTCCTCAACAAATCGAAAGAAGAACCAACATACGATCCGGCAATTTCTTCTCTGAACATTTGTCCAAAGAAAATGAAAAGGAAAAGAACAAAAAAGCACTACCTTGAAAAGATGCATGCATCCTGAGCTCACTGCAGCATTGCTGACGACAGTGAGAATACGGAGACAATCCAAGGGGCACTACGGACGGACGGAAGGATGGAGAAAATGTCTTATATAGGGGTTAGGCGGCGGCACAGCTGGATAAGCGCACACATTACCGTGTGCAAAGACCTGGGTTCAAGCCCCTGATCCCCACCTGCAGGCGGGAAGCTTCACAAGTGACGAAGCAGGGGTGCGGGTGTCTTTCTGTCTACTCCCTCTCTATCACCCCCCTCTTCTCTCAATTTCTCTGTCTCTATCCAATAATAGATTAAATGAAAAAGAAAGAAAATGTGTTATATATATATATATATATATATATATTATGAAAATGCTATCCAGCTCTATAAAAAATAATGAAATCTTGCCATCTGCAGTGACATGGTTAGACTGAAGCACAATGCACTAAGGAAAACAAATCATAGAGAAAAATCCAGATGACCTTATCTATGTGTATAATTAATATATGTATGATTAATATGTGTATAATTAATAAATAATTAACAATATATTAATATACATATATATTAATATATTAATATGTGTGTATAATTAATATATTGGGGCCAGGCGGTGGTGCACTTGGTTGAGTGCACACATTACAGTGCACAAGGACTCTGGTTCGAGCTCCTGGCCCCCACCTGCAGGGGACACCTTCACGAGTGGTGAAGCAGGGCTGCAGGTGTCTCTCTGCCTCTCTCCCTATCTCCCCCTCCCCTCTCAGTTTCTCTGTCTCTATCCAATGATAAATACAATTTAAAAAGATTTATAAAAGGTATCTATCTATATCTACATCAAATTCAATAGGCACAAAGAACAATCTGGTGGATGCCAGACATGGGGACTGAGTTAATGAGTAAAGGGGATAAAAAATTATCCCTGTTATAAAATAAACAGGGCTGGGGGCGGGTGGTGGCACACTTGGTTGAGTGCACCTGTTAAAATGCAAAAGGACCCAGGTTCAAGCCCCTGGTCCTCACTTGCAGAAGGAAAGCTTCACCAGTGGTGAAGCAGTGCTGCAGGTGTCTCTCTCTCTCCCCCTTCCCTCTCAATTTCTGGCTGTCTCTAACAGGTAAATAAATAAAGATAATTAACACATTTAAAATTATTTTAAAAATAAAGAAGTAAACCAGGCTAAGGATGTAATGCATAGGACGATGACTATAGTTCATAATACGGCGTGACATATTTGAAAAGTTGCTAAGAGTAATTACTGCTCAGCTCTGACTTATGGTTGCTGGGGATTGAACCAGCGAGCTCAGAGCCTCAAGCATGGAAGCCACTGCATAACCACCATGCTCTCTCTCTATTCCTACTAAATGGTAAACATTCTCATTACAAGAAAAGAATGTGATCGTGTGTGGTGAAAAGAGACTAACTAGACTTACTGTACTGGTCATTTCACAATATCTGAAATTATCAGTCTAAGCCCTTCACACTCCAGGGCCCAGATGACCTGGTACCAGCCCACTCGCTCATGTCTCCTCCTGGCTCCAAGTTCTCTGTAGTCTTCAAATGCCCCAAACTCCCATCTGAGCCTTCCAATATACTGTCTTTACAGGCAGGCCTTTTTTCTGCAGTCACACACCTCAGATTTTAGGTGTCAAACTTAACCTCCCACCACTCTATCTGCCCTCATTTCCATAGCCAGAGAGATCAGCATCCTTATTACTATGCACTGGTGGCATCTGCTTTCGTCTTTTGTTATTCTCTGCAACACTCATCAGACCTGGATTAAACAATTACTTTAGATAATACATACATCCGTTTTTCCTGCCAGATTACAAGCTCTGTTCAATCACGGATACATGGATACAGCCCTAACGACTATCACTAGCCTGCACATAACGCAATGATTGTTTTCTGAATGAACACATTTTAAATGAACATGACACTGTCTAATGAAACACACCGTTAATGTTTCAAGAATTTGTTCCTAAGAATTTATTAGTTAACTACACCAAAAATATGCTGAAAGCCAGATACATGACCTCCAATCACCTTCAAATATGCATATGTGCATGTTTATATGTCATATATATGTGAGCATACAAATTCACAAACATATAGATCTACCTGTTAAATAAACCAAGCTGACTGAGTAAGCCAGAGTTTAGCAACTCAGAAGTTGGAGAGCCAAATAAATCATCCTGGGGACACCTCTAAAGATAATGAACAACTCAATGAAATCATGTCACTATCAGTTGAAACGAAAAGAAACTGATTCTGAGAAAGAGAAGATCAATCAACTGCACTATTCAGGATTCATACATCACTGAATTCTTTACTCCGAGATCATAAAACTGTAGGTGGTTCTTGACCCCGTGATTCCAATGGAAATGTCAACAGAGGATTTTTCCATCACATAATTCTATTATAGTTAAGTGAATTAACTTGCTGTACCACATAGATACCTTGATACTTCCTACTTTTGATTTTTTTCCTCACTCTATATCCTCCTTTCTCAACTGGTCCAGACAGGCTCATCCTAGAGGTGCAAAATGATATGTCACATTGAAAACTCATCTTGAAGCTGTTGTCTGATTAGCCTCAGCTTGTTCTGTGGCCGCCTCTACTTCACCATCTCCCTTGTGCTTTCGCTTTAAACTGCTATTGTATAATATAATTTCACACCGTTGAGTTTTCCTTCTCAATGTAGGTTTATTTTATTCTCCCAAATAAAAAGCTACTGATGATTCAAGACCTGGATTTTGTCCTCATCCTTCCCTCTATATACCTTTCCCACCCAATTACTTAAGAATAACATGTATTGGGAGTCAGGCGGTAGCGCAGTGGGTTAAGTGCCGGTGGCACAAAGCGCAAGGACCGGCATAAGAATCCCAGTTCGAGCCCCCAGCTCCTCACCTGCAGGGGAGTCGCTCCACAGGCGGTGAAGCAGGTCTGCAGGTGTCTGTCTTTCTCTCCCCCTCTCTGTCTTCCCCTCCTCTCTCCATTTCTCTCTGTCCTATCCAACAACGACATCAGTAACAACAACAATAGTAACTACAACAATAAAACAACAATGGCAACAAAAGGGAATAAATAAATACCAAAAAAAGTTAAATTTAAAAAAAAAAAAAAGGAAAGGTGTGGAAAGAGACCCAAAGTCTTGGCTAATTGGAGAGGAAAAACACAGGCTGAGGAAACTGTTTTTCTGCCTTCTTCTCTTTCTTACAAACAAGTGTGAAAAGAGCTGGGTGCTCTGGTTGCCGTGGACTCTGAGAGACTTAAGTGAGAGGAAGTTTCTGCAACACCCACGCTGGGAAACGTCCCCCAGGCAGAGGGGATTCGTCTGGAAATCAATACACAGATTGCGTGATACCCATGCCACTATGCCACTAAAGGATAGGGTGATTTTTAAAATTTCTCTCTTTATAATCCATATCACCTACACAAGTAAGGAAAGCATCTGTTGCCTCAGAAGATGCAAGGTTTGCATCATGACACAGACATCTGGCCACAAAACAACTCACCAAACTGCTCAAAACAAAAAGATGGTGCTATAGCAATACCCTCATGTAGTCGGCAAACACCAGTCTTGGGTGTATTATTTTAAAATCATAGTAACATTATGTCCACAAATATGAATATACACAAAAACATAAGCTTGAAAACTACTTACGGAGACTAATTTGACTTAATCTACCTTGAAAGCTAACTCTTTACAGAAAGATTAACCACCAGACATAGTAAAGTAAATAAATCCCTCATTGCCGTGAGAAGATAAGTGTGGAGGGGCTGGGCAGGGAAGTTTCACCAGTAGTGAAGCAACATTGCAGGTGTCCCTCTTATTCTGTTTCTATTTCCCCTCCCCTCTCAACTTCTCTGTCTATATTCAATAAATAAAAGTAAAATATTCAAAAAAGGAAGGCAAATGTGTGTTAAGCAGTACTGAGTTGACCTGAAGCACAAGTTTTGTCACTAGCACTTGTGAAGTCATTCCCATTCCACATTTTCATAAGACAATGTGTCCTCTCAGCACAAGAGGAACTTTTTCCATTGCCTAACACGAACGGCCCTCCTGATGCTTGTCCTTTTACCAAGTATTATCCAGCCAACACCTTGTGACGAGAATGGAAGGCATGGTCACAGCTTGCCCAAAGTTTAGCTCCTGCTTAGCGAAAACTTTGATTCGGTGTCAGTTTCTGAGATCTCTTTTTATCTCCATCTTACGGATGAGAAAGCAGGCACAACAAATAACTTGCCTGGAGTATACCACTAAGTAAGAAAGGTAGAAATGGACTCTTGGCACGTTGGGTCCCGACTGACTTGATCGCTAGAAATAAAGGTTCAAACCTTATGTCTTTTAACCCTTTGTAAGTCAAATCCGGAAGCTGTCTCCATTTCACAGGGGAGGAAACGATGACTCTAAGATAATTATCACATGTCCCATGGCTAGGAGAGTGGTGGATAAGAAACTGTTCTGGCTACTAATGTCGAGGTCGTGACCAAGCAGAGTAGTTCGTGATGTCAGAAATCGGTCCTTTCTAGGAATTCCCAGGTGGACAAGAAGCTGTAGCAGACAGGGAGGCAGAGGTGGGGGGCAAGCAGAGGAAGGTAAGGAGGAATGAAAGAGCCGGAATAAAAGTAGACATAGACCTAACTGCAAACCTGCACCAAGGAGACGCACGCCAGCAGCCACGAAGGCAAAAAAAAAAAATTAAAAAATCAAAAATCATCATCACCATCCTCATCATCCAGCCCCAACCCCGTCATGTCACTTACTCTTCTGAAGCCCCAAATTCCGGAGACCCCGTCCAACTCACTTTCCTTTACCGATGGGGGAGGGGGGACCCGCAGCACCCTCCCTTCCCGGGTCAAACCATCACGCGCGCCGGCTTCCCGCAGCCCCTCTCCGCGCCCCAAGGGCGGGCTGCGCGCCTCTACCCACCCCCACGACTCGGCTGATGTTGTCCATCTTGTGGGCGACCTGCTGGAAGAGGGGGTAGCAGGTCTGACAGAGGCGCACCGGCCGGGCGCTGCGGACGAGACACCCGGTCAGCTCGGCACTGCTGTTGGAGAAGTCCAGCAGCAGCTCCCGGCACTCGGGATCCAGCTCCGGCAGGTCGGGGGGCAGCCCCGGCGGCGCCAGCCTTCCTCCGCCTTGCAGCAGGCTCAGGGACAAGTCCTCCGCCTGCAGCCACCGCGGTTCCGAAAGGAGGTCGTGGACGACCCTGCGGGGGCCGCTGCCGCCGCCGCCCAAGGAGAGAGCGCCCAGAGCCTGCAGCGGCAACAGCAGGAGCAGCGGGGGCAGCAGCGACCACCGCCATCGCGCGACTGTCGGGCCGGGATCCATCGCCGGGCCCTCCTCCCCCCGGGAAGCCCCGGCGCGCTCACCGCAGCCTCGCAGCCCCCAGCCGGTGCCGCGGGAGACGCCGCTTCCGGCTTCCTAGCGCGCAGGCCGCGAGCGCGGTCACGTGGGCCGCGTGGCCTAGCCCCGCCCCCGGAGCGCGGCGCCCCGCCCCTATTGGCTGCCGGGAATCGGCGCGGCTGCGGCTGCGGCTGCGGCTGCCGCTGCGGCTGCGGGAGCGGGAGCGCGCACACGGAGCGCGCACACGCGGCGGCTGGAGCTGCTCGGAGCTCCCTGCGGCTCACGGCTGCCCGGAGGGGCGGGACCTAGAGGGCGCTGTGCCCCGGGCAGAGGACGGTGGATGTTCACCCCTTGAATAAAATCTCCGCGAGGTGCTGGCCCTGGATTGCTCAGCGCTGCGGGAGAGCCCTGCGTGCAGGAGCCACGGCCCGAGCGCGCGAAGCAAGAGCCCGTCCCCAGCCCCTCGCGAGCCTGAACTGCCAGGTGTCTTATCAGGTGTCCCAGGCAGTGTCGCTTAACATAGTTTATTTGTCTCCATCCTGTTGGGAAAGAACGGGTGTTGAACCTCCTTATTTATTTATAGCAAAGTCTAGGTGCATCTGAGATCTATAGAGATCATATGTACTAAACATTTCTTTATTATTGCATAGAGACAGAGAGAGATTGAGAGATAGAGAGGGGAAGAGACAGGCAGACGCCTGCAGCCCTGCTTCACCACTCGTGAAGCTTTGCCCACTGCGGGTGGGGACCTGGGGCTTGAACCTGGGTCCTTGCACACCGTAATGTGTGCGCATAACCAGGTGCGCCACCGCCTGGCCCCTTAATTTTTTTTTTTAAAGTGGGCTGTCTATAGGTTGCAGGACTTGCATGCCAGGTGACCTGCTTTCTGTGTGTCTGTTTGCCTGCCTCTATCGCTGTAAAGAAAGCAAGTTTTGGGGGGTCGGGCGGTAGCGCAATGGGTTAAGGGGAGTCGCTTTACAGGCGGTGAAGCAGGTCTGCAGGTGTCTGTCTCTTCCCCTCTCTGTCTTGCCCTCCTCTCTCCATTTCTCTCTGTCCAATTCAACAATGACGACATCCATAACAACAACAATAATAACTACAACAATAAAAAAGGGCAACAAAAGGGAATAAATAAATATTTTTT
This sequence comes from Erinaceus europaeus, assembly GCF_950295315.1. Classification (NCBI taxonomy): domain Eukaryota; kingdom Metazoa; phylum Chordata; class Mammalia; order Eulipotyphla; family Erinaceidae; genus Erinaceus; species Erinaceus europaeus. Next base: position 142,947,177 of record NC_080165.1, on the reverse strand, counting down.
AAAAATAGAGGAAGGAAGGAAACTATAGATAGCCCAATCTGGCTAGGGTTGCCATGTCAGAGCTAGTTGCATTCTTTTGCACATGGCTATCAAGTTTCCTCAACACCATTTTTTAAATTTTATTAGTGATTTAATATTGATTTACAAGATTACATGTCAACAGAGGTATAATTCCACACCATTCCCACCACTAGAGTTCTGAATCCCCAATCCCTCCATTGCAAGCTACCAGAGTTCTCCTAAGGTTGCAGACATAGGTTTAACCATCATCTCTACAACTATCTGTCTACATTTGTAGACAACTGCCCCCTTTTTATGCCAGGTCCAGTCCTCTCTTCCCCTCCAAGCCACTCATGACCCTATTACTACATCCAGGTATCCCTCCCCTTTTCTCCCCTCTCTCTCTGGGTGCTGATGGAGCAGGAGTTCAGAGCCCTCTTATCCTCTTCCTCTTATCACTTCTCCCCCTCTGAGAGTATGGATCAAAATTGTTGTGGGGGTGCAGAAGGTAGGAGTTCTGGCTTCTGTGATTGCTTCTCCACTGGACGTGGGTGTTGGCAGATGGATCCACACCCCCAGACTGTTTCTATTTTTTCCTAGTGGGGTAGAGCTCAGGAGATGCAAAGTTCCAGGACACATTGGTGAGGTCATCTGCCCAGGGAAGTCAAGATGAATAATGGAAGCATCTTCAAACTTCGCTCAACACCATTTATTAAAGATACTTTTCATCATTTTTAGGTACTTGGCTTCTTTATCACACATTAACTGTGCATTTGGTGATCAGTTATTTCTGGGACATTGATTCCATTCCACTGATATTCATGTAATGGGTGGCTAAGAAAGTTATATGTGCGTACAATGGAATACTGTTTACAGCTATTTAAAATAATCTGCTTGGTCTCAGCTTGGATGGAACTTGAAGGAATCCAAGTGAGATCAGCCAAAGGTAAGCAAAAGGAGAAGGACAAATACTGGATAGTCTCACTTACAGATGGAACTATAGCCAAAACACACTTTCAGTAGTTTTGGGTGCTTCAACTCCATTAGCAAAGGAAATTAAATCAAGAGTAAACAAGTAGAGTTACAGAAAACCAAAAACCATCTTCACTGCAAAAGAAACTATCAATAAAACTAAAAGACACCTTGGTGGATGGAGGAAACATTCACATATCAGACATCTGGTGAACAGTTGATATCCAGGATAAACAGAGAATCAGAAAACTCAAAAGAAAATGGGCAGAAGAGCTGAACAGACAATTCAGCCAAGCAGACGGACAGCTGATCAAACAGGCATACAGAAAGTGCCCATCGCCCCAGATCACATCAAATGGATGGGGTTTACAGTCAACAATATTCATACCCCTTTCCCACATTAGGGAGCTCCTCTCTTCCCTGATCCAGCTTTCTGGTCCTTTTTCCAGCCATGACATCATCTCCCCAGACAATAACTTGGATCCACCTGCATATCAGATTTCAGGCTCGGGGCAAAAAGGAAAAGAAAAAAAAAAAACTAGTATAGCCACCAGCCCTTTGGAATTTAACTAAAATATGCCTACTAGCTATCTACAAAATGGAGGGCCCCCCAACTCTTCATCTGCACTATTCCAGCTCTTAGGTCCATGATTGGTCAGCAATTTGTTTGGCTTTGTATGTTAACTCTCTTGTTAACCACCAGGTTCCAGATGCTAGCAGGATGCCAACCAGACTTCCCTGGACAGACAACCCCACCAATGTGTCCTGGAGCTCCGCTTCCCCAGAGACCTTCCCCACTAGGGAAAGAGAGAGACAGGCTGGGGAGTCGGGCTGTAGCGCAGAGGGTTAAGCGCAGGTGGCACAAAGCACAAGGACCGGCATAAGGATCCTGGTTCGAACCCCGGCTCCCCACCTGCAGGGGAGTCGCTTCACAGGCGGTGAAGCAGGTCTGCAGGTGTCTATCTTTCTCTCCTCCTCTCTGTCTTCCCCTCCTCTCTCCATTTCTCTCTGTCCTATCCAACAACAACGACAACAACAATAATAACTACAACAATAAAACAACAAGGGCAACAAAAGGGAATAAATAAATAATATAAATATAAAAAATATATATTAAAAAAGAGAAAGAGAGAGGCTGGGAGTATGGGTAGACCTGTCAGCAGGGAAGCAACTACAGAAGCCTTCTGCATCCCATAATTACAGAAGCCTTCTGCATCCCACAATGACCTTGAGTCCATACTCCCAGAGAGATAAAGAATAAGAAAGCTATCGGGAGAGGATGGGATATGGGCTTCTGGTGGTGGGAATTGTGCAAAGCTGAACCCCTCTTATCCTATGGTTTTGTCAATGTTTCTTTTTTATAAATAAAAAAATTTTAAAAAGGTGCTCATCCCTGCAGGTGAAGAGGGGGCTCAAACCCAGACCCTTGAGCATGGTGATGTGCGTACCAGGTCAGGTGCACCACCTGTGAAGATCCGTTATGAACTTGCAGTCAAGTTGTGGCTGAGGCTGCAGTCTCACTCATCATCTAGTTTCTCTTCTGGATTTGTGGAGTCTTCACTCTAGCAGCGGTGGCGCACCTGGCTAAGCTCACACTTTAAAGTATGCAAGGACCCAGGTTCAAGCTCCTCGGGCCCCCTGCAGGGGAAAAGCTTTGCAAATGGTGAAGCAGGGCTGCAAGTGTCTCTGTCTCTCTCCCTCTCTGTCTCCTCCAGCCTCTCATTTTCTCTCTGTCTCTATGCAATAATAAATAAATTTTAAAGAGAGAGAAACATATTGCCCAGCTCACTTTTGTGGCTGTTGGCAGATCTTGGTTCCTTATTGCATAGTCCACTCTAGCATGACTCCTCGTGACACAGAATCGACTTCATGCAGCGTGAGCATCCCCACAGACAGTCAACAGAGAACCGCAGGTGTTGTGGGGTTGGAGGGGACTCCAAATATTGAGAGCAGCTGTTGGCCCAATTGTTCCTTGTTTCATGAGGATATTTCCACCTGTGCCCACCCTGTGATAACTATAGAAAGGTGGGACGAGAAGTAATCGAGGTCGCAGACTCTTCCTTTGCTTGAAAGGGTGTCGGCGGCCCAAGCTTAAGCTTGATAATAAAGGCTCTGGCTATTGCATGTGATTCTGGTCTTCTTTGTGTGAGATCAGGACTCAAACTTCTGGGCATAACAGTGTGAGTCATGGCCTTTGATAATCTAACCTGGGAAGCGACATCCCATCTCTTTTGTCATGTTCAGAAGCAAGTCAGTAAATCCAGTCCATACTCAAGCAATACACAATTACAGAAATATCGGGGGTATTGGCAGTCATTTTTAGAAGCGGCTACTTCAGGTAAGTGCATATTCAAATAAACAACATTGAGGACAAGAATAATTTTAAGTATCATGTAGTAAATACTTGTTGTAAATCAAGTGTCAGAGGTCAGGAGATGGCACACTTGGTTGGGCACACACATTACAGTGCACAAGGATGCAGGTTTAAGCCCCTGGTCCTCACCTGCAGGGGGAAAGCTTTGGAGTGGTGAAGCAGGGCTGTGGATATCCTTCTATCTCTCTCTCTCTCTCTCTCTCTCTCTCTCTCTCTTGACCTCCCTATCTCCCTCTCCCCTCTCAATTTCTATCCAATAATAAGTAGATAAAATATATTTTAAATAGCATTAAAATAAAATTAAAATTAATTTTTCTTATTACTTATTGTTTGTTGCCCATTTAATTTCCTGGGATATAAAGTTTGCTAGAGAAATTTGTAAAAGATGCTTTTTCTACACGTGTCTTTTTAATATAAAATTTAAGCATGTCTCCAAGTAAGTCATATTCCCTGTGCGGGTAACAGTAGAAGCAGAAAGAAGCAAATGTTACCTACCAACAAGGTAGGGCATGTGAATGTCCATAGCTCAGGGAAGTGGACGTTCTTCAATTTATCTACGGCAACGTTAGGATAAGTACCTAACGTACGTTTATCATCCTTCTGCTATGCTTACTCGAAGACCTGCCCAATGCTAAATTGTTGTCTTTTCTTCTTTTGTAAACTATTTTATTTTCTGCCCAAGTATAATTCTGCCATTACTCTATTCAAAGAAAGTCATTTCATCTCCCCTGTACTGATTGATATCTTAATTATCCAGTTCTTACCTGCTGCGTCCACCTCAGCTCTGCATAAAGAAAGGAGAGCTGAGCTTTCTGTATGTGAATGAGAAAACCAGAAACAGGGTTAATCTCTTCTAAAAAATGACCCACCAAAGAAAGAAATCACACACCAAAAAACAAAACAAGCTATTAAGGAAAAGAAAAAAAACTGTTCTGATGATCTGAGTCCCATGGAGAGAATAGTTTGCCTCTTGGTTTCTTTTTCTTAGTCTGCTAATTTTTTTAAATTAAATATTTTTATATATTTATTTTTATTTATTTATTCCCTTTTGTTGCCCTTGTTGTTTTATTGTTGTAGTTATTATTGTTGTCATTGTTGTTGGATAGGACAGAGAGAAATGGAGAGGGGAGGGGGAAGACAGAGAGAGGGAGAGAAAGACAGACACCTGCAGACCTGCTTCACCGCTTGTGAAGCGACACCCCTGCAGGTGGGGAGCCAGGGCTTGAACCAGGATCCTTATGCGGGTCCTTGTGCTTAGCGCCACCTGTGCTTAACCCGCTGCGCTACAGCCCGACTCCCTGCTAATGTTTTTAAAGACTATGAGAACTATTTAAAAATAATCGGTTATTTTCTTCAAATTTTGAAAACACCATTATTTTGGACTTCCATCATTAATTACAAAATATATTTATTTGAGGGACTGATTACTTAGCTTTGTAACAAATAAATATGCATAGAAAGACACATATAAATCTTGGATTTGTGAGATATGAACCAAGATTTTGTGTTTGCTTTTCTAGATCATGTCGATTTGATTCTCTGACTCCAGAAACTAGATGCTCTGTGCATTTGAGGATAACTACTGTCTATCTTTTAGAAACAATAATATAGGACGGAATTTACCAATATTTTTCTGTCAAGGCAGTCCACTTTTTGGATCTCTTAAAGTTTCAAGAAGCAGAAACCAATTCAAGTTGCCTAAGTAAAAAGTGGAAAATGGGGCAAGGGGGGCAGCATAATGGTTATTCTAAAAGACTTTCAAGCTTGAGGCTCTGAAGTCCAAGGTTCAATTCCCTACACCACCATAAACCAAATCTGAGCAGTGCTCTGGTCTGTCTCTCTGTCTTTCTTTGTATTTCTCACTTATTAAAATAAGCTATATTAATAAAATACAATGTGGAAAATGTTAAGGATGAAGTCAACCCTATGTCTTAGAATGAGCCTGAAACTACCTACCAGGCTTTCCTTATATCATTGTTTACCTTTGTGTGCTTCTTCTCTCCTTTTCCTTTATTTATTGAAGAGGTGATAGAGTACAGCACAGTCGTTGGCACATGGGTTCTGTATTTCTTTAACTAACCAGCCTTCATTATGGAAAACATAGTGTGTATCACCTGCATTCAGTCCAGGTTAGACAAAGACTAGACCTCTTACTTCGGACCCCAGGTTTTCCAAGGCTAAATCATTTGAACAATGAACTCAGGCTAGCCAGGATAAGTCCTTAGAGGTCATAAAGTATAGCCATGTTTGCTTGGAGGTGATCTTGTGACTATGAGGAGTGGAGGAGACGGAAAGGGGGAGCCCCATGGCAAACTAAGTAAGTACCCACTGCAAGGCCCTTTTCTTACTCTAAATTCAATCTTGAACAGTAGCCTAGTTACTAGTGTCCATTCTGGAGAACAGGAAGTGGTTGTTACTATCGTACGAAAACCAACGCTTGGTCGGGTGGGGTGGTACGCCTGGTTGAGCACACGTTATAAAGGGCACGGACCTGGGTCCCCACCTGCAGGGGGAAAGCTTTGCTAGTGGTGAAGCAGGGCTGCAGGTGTCTCTCTGTCTCTCTCCCTCACTATCTCCCACTCAATTTCTGGCTGTCTCTATCTAGTAAATAAAGATAAGAAAATAAATAAAAGAAAAAGATTTTAACATTAATATAAATTGTTTACCTCTAAAAAGGAAAGAGAGAAAAAGGAAGGAAGGAAGGAAGGAAGGAAGGAAGGAAGGAAGGAAGGAAGGAAGGAAGGAAGGAAAAAGAACCTTTATTGGTAAGACAATAACTTGCAAGTCAGAGAGTGGAGACCAACACAGCCTTGTAGAACCAGCTGGAAGAAGCTTGGCTTTCTATAGAACAGGGTGAAGACAGGAAGTCGGACAGTAGCACAGCAGGTTAAGCGCAGGTGGTGCAAAGCGCAAGGACCGGCTTAAGAATCCCGGTTTGAGCCCCCAGCTCCCCACTTGCAGGGGAGTCACTTCACAAGCAGTGAAGCAGGTGTCTTTCTTTCTTTCTCTCCCCCTTTCTGTCTTCCCCTCCTCTCTCCATTTCTCTCTGTCCTATCCAGCAATGACAACATCAATAACAATGACAACTACAACAATAAAAAAGGGCAACAAAAGGGAGTAAGTGAATAAATAAATATTAAAAAAATAAATTCACAATGAACATTCGTAATCTTACATCACAAGCATCTCAAGTGTAGAGAGACATCATCAAGGCTGTGTTCAGTGTGAGGAGTCGATGTCACTGTCTCAGGCACTTTCATTAACCAGTTCTTTTATTTTTTTATTTTTTATTTATAAAAAGGAAACACTGACAAAACCATAGGATAAAAGGGGTACAACTCCACACAATTCCCACCACCAGATCTCTCTATCTCATCCCCTCCCCTGATAGCTTTCCTATTCTTTATCCCTCTGGGAGTATGGACCCAAGGTCATTATGGGATGCAGAAGGTGGAAGGCCTGGCTTCTGTAGTTGCTTTCATTAACCAGTTCTGTCCCAGCAGTGGTGTTGGGTCTTTACCAGCACAAAGGTATTTTCAAAGCTCTCTTTCCAATCTGAGCTAAAAGACTATAGCCGTGTGAGCCCCTGGTCAGTTTGCTTTGCTCTCTTAGCCACAGAAAGTCCATCTTAGTTTTGATGAGAAGGAAAGGGAACACGAAGTGGTGGTTATTTGATCATTGTATTGTAGTGAGGAACAGGAGGAGTGTTGAAGCAGTTAGACCTTTAGGGATCCCTTTAATTTATATCCAAAATATGTGTGTGTGTGTGTGTGTGTGTGTGTGTGTGTGTGTGTGTGTGTGTGTGTGTGTGTGTGTTTGAAATATAAACTCATTATCTGGAACATTCTTGCCAAAAAGATTAAATTAACTGTGCAAATTTATCCCTGGGTTTTGAGCCATCTTCAGATATACATTAGGAGTCATTCTGCATATTGAACTCGATTATCATAGTGGCTGAAATAACCGTACTGCACCACAACTCAGTTGCTTGTATGATGTAAATCAGTGGGTCCCATACCAAGACTCCTAGATACTGAGGAGTCTGTGAGGGAAGAAGTGAAGGTTCACAAGCCATCTCCAGGATTTCAGGAAGGCTAAAGGAAGCAGTAATCTTACGCCACACAAAGCTGCGATATGCTATCCCAAAACATCGGTTTCTCTGTTTTAGAAGAGGGATTTCATCAAGTCAGGGCAGCAACCCTGTTACTCCCCACCTTTTTTTATTATTATTTTTAAAAGGAGACATTCGCAAAGTACAAGGACCGGCATAAGGATCCCGGTTTGAGCCCCCGGCTCCCCTCCTGCAGGGGAGTCGCTTCACAGGTGGTGAAGCAGGTCTGCAGGTGTCTGTCTTTCTCTCCCCCTCTCTGTCTTCCCCTCCTCTCTCCATTTCTCTCTGTCCTATCCAACAACGACATCATCAACAATGACAACAATAACTACAATAACAATGAAAAACAACAAGGACAACAAAAGGGAAAATAAAAAAAATAATTTAAAAAAGGAGACATTAACAAAAAGACAAGAAGAGTACAACGCCGCACAGTTCCCACCACCAGCTCTCCGTATCCACCCCTCCCCTGACAGCTTTCCCATTCTCTAGCCCTCTGGGAGCGTGGACCCAGGGTCATTGTGGGATGCAGAAGGTGGAAGGTCTGGCTTCTCTAATTGCTTCCCCGCTGAACATGGGCGTTGACTGGTTGATCCATACTCCCAGCCTGTCTCTCTCTTTCCCTAGTAGGGGGAGTAGAGCTCCAGGACACATTGGTGGGGTTGTCTGTCCAGGGAAGTCTGGTCTGTATCCTGCTGGCATCCGGAACCTGGTGGCTGAAAAGAGAGTTAACATACAAAGCCAAACAAATTGTTGAACAATCATGGACCTAAAAGCTGGAATAGCGCAGATGAAGTGTTGGGGGGGGTACTCACTGTAGACTATTGTGTACTTCTGCTTTCAGGTATATATTTTGCCCTAGTTTATGGATACGTGTGAACATATGCTCGATCTCAGGGGACCTGGTCTCTATCTAGGTTTTGGGACTTTGTTAGGAAGGGAACCACCTGGAATGGAATTAGAGAATCCTATGAAAGGAAAGGTCTCACCTGAGTAATGAAGCTGAAGGGTTGTCATTCCACACCTGAAGTCTCTGGACACAGTCTGAAGTGAAGCATGCTGGGGTGGACTCCCCGCCTTTAAGCTCTGGTTTCAGGCAGATAGAAAGAATGATAATGGCACATGGCACATGGCGCGGAGCACAAGGACCGGCAGAAGGAACCCAGTTCGAGCCCCCGGCTCCCCACCTACAGGGAGGTCGCTTCACAGGCGGTGAAGCAGGTCTGCAGGTGTCTTTCTCTCCCCCTCTCCATCTTCTCCTCCTCTCTCCATTTCTCTCTGTCCTATCTAACAACGACGACATCAATAACAACAATAACTGCAATAACAATAAAAAACAAGGGCAATAAAAGGGAAAATAAATAAATAAATATTTTTAATTAAAAAAAAAGAAGAAATCATGATCATGGAGCCAGGTGGTTGCACACATGGTTGAGAGCACACATCATAGTGCACAAGGGCCTGGGTTCGAGTCTGGCTGCTACCTAAAGAGGAGAAGCTTCATGAGCAGTGAAATCATGCTCGCAAGGGCCTCTCTTTCTGTGTCCCTGTCTCCCCATTCTCTCTTGATTTATCTGTCTTTAGCCAAAATAAATAAATGACGTTTTGATTTTTAATTTTATTTATTTATTTATTTATTTATAGAGACAGAAGTTGAGGGGGGAGATAGAGAGGGAGAGAGACAGAGAGAGAGACCTGAAGCCCTGCTTCACCTCTTGCAAAGCTTCCTCCTTGCAGGTGGGGACCAGAGGCTCGAACCCAGGTCCTTACGCAGTGTAACATGTGCGATCAACCAGGTGCATCACCACCTTGCCCCCATAAATAGCACCTCCTAAAAAGCAAGATGGAAGGAAGCTGGGCGGTAGTGCAGCGGGTTAAGCGCAGGTGGCGCAAAGCACAAGGACCAGTGGAAGGATCCTGGTTCGAGCCCCCGGCTCCCCACCTGTAGGGAAGTCGCCTCACAGGCGGTGAAGCAGGTCTGCAGGTGTCTTTCTCTCCCCCTCTCTGTCTTCCCCTCCTCTCTCCATTTCTTTCTGTCCTATCCAACAACAACAATAATAATAATAACTAGAACAATAAAAACCAAGGGCAACAAAAGGGAACAAATAAGAAAGCAAGATGGAGGGCCAAGCGGCACCTCAGCGGGCTAAGCGCACAGACCGGCGTATGGAAGCCCCCTTTGAGCCCCTGACTTCCCACCTTCAGAGGGTGTGGTGAAGTAGATCTGCAGGTGTCTCTCTCTCTCTCTCGCTCTCTGTCTTCCCCTCCTCTCTCAATTAACAGCAGCAACAACAATGGCAACAAAATGGAAAAAATGTCCTTGGAGATCAGTGGATTTGTAGCACAGGAACTGAGCCCCAGCGATAACCCTGAGGGCAAAAAAAAAAAAAAAAAGCAAGATAGAGACAGACAGCCACAAACAGGTACAGACAGAGCACAAGTAAGAGATATAATCATGGGGGTCTGACGGTAGCACGGCTGGTTAAGCGCAGGTGGCACAAAGCGCAAGGACTGGCAAGGATCCAGGTTCGGGGGTCCGGCTCTCCTCCTGCAGGAGAGTCACTTCACAGGCGGTGAAGCCGGTTTGCAGGTTCTTCTTCTTCTTCTAGCGTTTGCCCTTCTTCCGTAGCCAGTCAACAGCATCAGGTTGAGCCTGATGTCAAGTTTCGAGACCTCCTTTGAATCTGGAGAGGTGGCAGTCGTTGACTATATGGGTCATAGTCTGTCTGGAGCCGCAGGGGCAGTTCGGGTCATCTCTGGCTCCCCAGTGATGGAACATAGCGCTGCACCGGCCATGGCCTGTTCGATAGCGATTGAGGAGGGCCCCATCATAATGTGCTAGGTCAAAGCCGGGTTGACGCTTACAGGGGTCTGTGATGAGGTGTTTGTTCTTTACCTCAGCTGACTGCCAACTCTGTTTCCAAGAGTCTGGAACAGAGAAGTTCCATGTAGGCATAGGGGACCAGATTGGGTGACGAGACGTCAAGCGTTGGACAGGGTGGGCGAAGATATCCGCGTATATTGGCAGGACCGGTCGAGCGTAGACGTGGGAAATGAACTTAGATGATGCCGCATCCCGACGAATATCTGGCGGGGCGATGTTGCTAAGAACTGGCAGCCATGGAACCGGGGTGGAACAGATGGTTCCAGAAATGATCCTCATGGAGGAGTATAATTTGGAATCGACCAAGTGGACATGGGGGCTACGGAACCATCCTGGGGCACAGTATTCTGCAGTGGAATAGCATAATGCCAGAGAGGATGATCGTAGTGTGGAAGCGCTCGTGCCCCATGAGGAGCTGGCCAGTCTTGCAATGATGTGATTCCTCGCGCCCACCTTTGCTGCAGTTTTTATGAGACGTTTGTGAAATGGCAGAGTGCGATCGAGAGTAACGCCAAGATAGACTGGCTGGGCTTCATGCCGGATTCTCGTACCGCCAAGCTGCACATTAAGCTCACGCGAGGCCGAGGCATGGTGTAGATGGAAAACAGATGATACCGTTTTTGCAGTGCTAGGGATTAGTCGCCATTTTTTACAGTAATCAGATATCAGAGACATGTCTTTCATGAGTGTTTTCTCGAGGATGTCAAACTTGGATGCCTGAGTTGCACAGCAGATGTCATCGGCGTAGATGAACTTCCTTGAAGAAGTTTCTGGGAGGTCATTGATGTAAATATTAAATAGCGTAGGAGCCAGAACAGAGCCCTGGGGGAGGCCACTTGAGACAGGTTTGCAGTGTCTGTCTTTCTCTCCCCTACTCTGTCTTCCCCTCCTCTCTCCATTTATCTCTGTCCTATCCAACAATGACGACATCATCAACAACAACAATAATAATAACTACAACAATAAAAGACCAGGGCAATAAAAAGAGAATAAATATTTTTTAAAGATAGAGAGAGATAATCGTTCAATCATTCATCACTTTAATGACAGAGACCTGTGAGTAGTAACTTTTTTTTTTTTTAGCAATTCTCTACCTTTAGGAGTGAATTCTGGGTCCCCTGTGTATGAATGTCAGGACCTTGCACATTTAGAACTCTCTGCAAGTCCTCCTCTCCATAACGATCACATGCACCAGGCAATTTCTCTGTTCCAGCCCATGATTAGGACCTCTGGAACCAAATGAAAGAGCTAGATTGACAGGAAAGAGTTCTAAGTAGTAATTCTCCTACTTATAGTCCAAGTGTCAGAAATCTTTTAAACCCTAAGTAGTTATACTCATAATTGTTTGAAATCTACTTTGGAGCAGAGCCATGTTTCTTCCTATAGCCCCCCAAATGTCAGTAGGTCATTTTTAGCAGCCTCAAACTCTTCCCTCTACCTCACCAAAGTGTGAACCTTTACACTAAGTCGCTATTCCATCACACCCTTCAGAAAAGTAATTAATCCCAATTCAGATGAGAAGACCCATAATTGCAAGATCATCTTTGAATATGCCCTCTACTTCAGTCTTGGAAATGATATATCTAAATTTGAAGAAAAAAAAAAGTTACTGGGGTCAGATTCAGTAATGAAGGCATAAATTCTAATAGTAAGTGTCAGAATTTTTTGTTGTTGTTTTGGATTTTTTTTAAAAGAATTTATTTATTTATTCACAAGAAAGATAGGAGGAGAGAAAGAATCAGCCATTACTCTGGTACATGTGCTGCTGGGGATCGAACTCAGGACCTCATGCTTGAGAGTCTAGTGCCTTAGCCACTGAGTCACCTCCCAGACCACTTAGAATTTTTTAAAAGAGAGACAGAGGGAGAGGAAGACTCCGGAGCTCTACTGTGGCATTTGTAGTGCCAGGGATCAAGCCTGATGGCTCAGACATGCAGGGACAGCATTCTACCAGTGTGCTCCCTCCCCAGTCTGCACTGCTCATATATTCAAGATTGATTTAGACATGATAGCCAAATCACTTCCCCAAGTGGCTTTTTTTAAATAATTTTTAAAAATATATTTTGCTGTGCAGATGTCCCCTCAGACTCTGCCACTTCCCACAAGAGTTAATACGGTATTCTCTAGTGCCTTTCCCAACCAATCCTGTCCCGACACGCCAGTCCTGGCTGTTGCCCTATAAAAAGCCCTCCTACTTCTGCCCCCCTCTCTCTTGCCCATTTTTTACCTCAGTGACTGAAGGGTGGTGCACTTAGCGGGAGATGGCCATTTTTGGCTAGCTCCATGTGGCCCGACCGCTACGCTCTCACCCAACCCTGAGGTGCCTGTGCGAATAAAGATTTGTGTTCCCTCTTCACTCTGGATCCTCTTATCCTCTCTCCTCTGCGTCCCGCCGCCACAAAATGAAAATATTTATTTACTAATTCCCTTTTGTTGCCCTTTTTAAAAATATTTTATTTATTTTAATGAGAGATACAGAAAGAGGGAGAGAGACCAGAGCACTGCTCAGCTCTGGCTTATGGTGGTGCTGAGGATTGAACCTGGAACCTTGGAGCCTCAGCATGAAAGACTCTGTGTATAACCATTGTGCTATCTCCCTAGCCCTTGTTTTTTTTGTTGTAGTTATTATTGTTGTCATTGTTGTTGGATAGGACAGAGAGAAATGGAGAGAGGAGGGGAAGACAGAGGGGGAGAGAAAGACAGACACCTGCAGACCTGCTTCACCACCTGTGAAGCGACTCCCCTGCAGGTAGGGACCTGGGGCTCGAACTGGGATCCTTACGCAGGTCCTTGCGCTTTGCACCACCTGCACTTAACCGGCTGCCCTACTGCCCAACTCCCACCAAATGACTTTTTTTTTATTTCTTTTTTTTTTCACCGCTTGTAATTTTTTTTTAATTTTTCTTTTATTTATTTTTATTTTTTATTGGGGAATTAATGTTTTATATTCAACAGTAAATACAATAGTTTGTACATGCATCACATTCCCCAGTTTCCCATTTAACAATACAACCCCCACTATGTCATTTATCATCCTTCATGGACCTGTATTCTCCCCACCCACCCACCCACCCCATAGTCTTTTACTTTGGTGTGATATGCCAATACCATTTCAGGTCCTACTTGTGTTTTGTTTTTTTTTCTTCTGATCTTGTTTTTCAACTTCTGCCTGAGAGTGAGATCATCCCATATTCATCCTTCTATTTCTGACTTATTTCACTTAACATTAATTTTTCAAGCTCCATCCAAGATCAGCTGAAAACGGTGAAGTCACCATTTTTTTTTCTCTCTTTTTTTTAAATAATTTATTTCTTTATTGGGGAATTAATGTTTTACATTCAACAGTAAATACAATAGTTTGTACATGCATAACATTCCCCAGATTCCCATTTAACAATACAACCCCCACTATGTCATTCATCATCTTTCATGGACCTGTATTCTCCCCACCCACCCACCCACCCCAGAGTCTTTTACTTTGGTGTAATACTCCAATTCCATTTCAGGTTCGACTTGTGTTTTCTTTTCTAATCTTGTTTTTCAACTTCGGCCTAAGAGTGAGATCATCCCATATTCATCCTTCTGTTTCTGAAGTCACCATTTTTTACAGCTGAGTAGTATTCCATTGTGTATATAGACCACAACTTGCTCAGCCACTCATCTGTTGTTGGACACCTGGCTTGCTTCCAGGTTTTGGCTATTACAAATTGTGCTGCTAAGAATATATGTGTACACAGATCTTTTTGGATGGATGTGTTGGGTTCCTTAGGATATATCCCCAGGAGAGGAATTGCAGGATCACAGGGTAAGTTTATTTCTAGCCTTCTGAGAGTTCTCCAGACTATTCTCCACAGAGGCTGGACCAATTTACATTCCCACCAGCAGTGTAGGAGGGTTCCTTTGACCCCACACCCTCTCCAGCATTTGCTGCTGTTACCTTTTCTGACATATGACATTCTCACAGGAGTGAAGTGGTATCTCATTGTTGTCTTGATTTGCATTTCTCTGACAATCAGAGACTTGGAGCATTTTTCCATGTATTTCTTGGCCTTTTGGATCTCTTCTGTGGTGAATATTCTGTCCATGTCCTCTCCCCATTTTTGGATGGGGTTATTTGTTGTCTTGTTGAGTTTGGCAAGCTCTTTATATATGTTTGTTATTAAACTCTTGTCTGATGTATGGCATGTAAAGATCTTCTCCCATTCTGTGAGGGGTCTCTTGGTTTGGGTAGTGGTTTCTTTTGCTGTGAAAGCTTTTTAATTTGATGTAGTCCCATAGATTTATACTTGCCCTAGTCTTCTTTATAATTGGATTTCTTTCATTGAAGATGTCTTTAAAATTTATGCGGAAAACAGTTCTGCCAATATTTTCCTCTAAGTATCTGATAGTTTGTGGTCTAACATCCAAGTCCTTGATCCACTTGGAATTTACTTTTGTATTTGGTGAAATACAGTGGTTCAGTTTCATTCTTCTGCATGTTTCAACCCATTGTTTCCAACACCATTTGTTGAAGAGACTCTGATTTCCCCTTGTAATAGTCTGGGCCCCTTTGTCAACGATTAGATGTCCATAGGTGTGGGGACTCACTTCTGGGCTCTCAATTCTATTCCACTGGTCAGTGTGTCTATTCATGTTCCAGTACCAAGCAGTTTTGATGACAATGGCCTTATAATGCAATTTGAGATCTGGGAGTGTGATGCCTCCAGTTCTGTTCTTTTTTCTCAAGATTGTTTTGGCAATTCTAGGTCTTTTCTGGTTCCAGATAAACATTTGTAGCATTTTTTCTATTCTCCTAAAAAATGTGCTTGGGATCTTGATGGGGATAGCATTAAATTTGTAGATGGCTCTGGGTAGTATATTCATTTTGATGATGTTAATTCTACCAACCCATGAACATGGAATATCTTTCCACTTCTTTGTGTCTTTTTCAATTTCTTTGAGTAGTGACTCATAATTTTCAGCATACAAGTCTTTCACTTCTTTGGTTAGGTTCATTCCTAGATATTTTATTGTTTTTGTTGCCATAGTAAAAGGAACTGATTTCTGGATTTCAATTTCTTCTAACTTAGTGTTTGCATAGAGGAATGCCACTGACTTTTGAATGTTAATTTTATAGCCTGACACCTTACTGTATTGCCTGATGATTTCCAAAAGCTTCTTGCTGGATTCCTTAGGTTTTTCCATGTATACTATCATGTCATCTGCAAATAAGGACAGTTTGACTTCTTCTCTTCCAATATGTATCCCTTGAATTCCTTGCTCCTGCCTGATTGCTATGGCAAGAACTTCCAACACTATGTTGAATAGTAATGGTGATAGTGGGCAGCCCTGTCTAGTACCTGATCTGAGGGGAAATGCTTCCAGTTTTTCACCATTGAGTATGATGTTGGCTGTAGGTTTGCTATATATAGACTCCACTATCTTCAGGAATTTTCCATCTATTCCCATTTTTTGTAGTGTTTTGATCATAAAGGGATGTTGGATTTTGTCAAAGGCTTTCTCTGCATCAACTGATAAGACCATGTGGTTTTTGGTCTTGCTTTTGTTGATGTGGTGGATCACATTGATTGATTTACATATATTAAATCAACCTTGCATGACTGGGATAAACCCCACTTGGTCATGATGAACAATCTTTTTGATATACTGCTGTATCCGGTTGGCTAGAATTTTGTTCAATATTTTCACATCTATGTTCATCAGAGATATTGGTCTGTAGTTTTCTTTTTTGGTTGTGTCCCTGTCTGCTTTTGGTATCAGAGTGATGTTGGCTGCATAGAAGCTGGCAAGGAGTACTCCAGTATCTTCAATCTTCTGGAAGACTTTTAAAAGTAGAGGTATTATTTCTTCTTTGAAGGTTTTGTAGAATTCATTTATAAAACCATCTGGTCCAGGACTTTTATTTTTGGGGAGATTTTTGATAACTGTTTCAATTTCATTGGCTGTGATGGGCCTGTTCATGTTATCCACTTCCTCTTTACTTAGTTTTGGAAGTTAGTAGGTATCTATGAAATCGTCCATTTCTTCCAGGTTCTCTAGCTTGGTGGCATATAGTTGTTCATAGAAGCCTCGCATGATATGTTGAATTTCTGCAGTGTCTGTTGTGATATCTCCTCTTTCATTTAGTATCCAATTTATTTGGGTCTTCTCCCTTTTTTGTTTTGTGAGTCTGGCTAAAGGTTTGTCGATTTTGTTCACTCTTTCGAAGAACCAACATTTACTTTCGTTGATCTTTTCTATGGTTTTCTTATTTTCAATGTTATTTATTTCTGCCCTAACTTTAGTGATTTCTGTCCTTCTGGTTGCTTTAGGGTTTCTTTGTTCTTCTTCTTCTAGGTCTTTAAGATGTGCAATCAGGCTGTTTATTTGTGTTTTTTCTTGTTAACTAATGTGTGTTTGTATAGCTATGACCTTCCCTCTTAGGACTGCTTTAGCTGTGTCCCAAATATTTTGATAGATTGTGTCTTCATTTTCATTGAACTCTCGAAACATTTTGATTTCTTCCTTTATTTCCTCTTTGACCTAGAAGTTGTTAAGAAGTGTACTGGTGAGCTTCCACAGTTTGGGACTATTACTAGTCTTTTGTTGATTGTTAAGTGTTAGTTTAATTCCACTGTGGTCTGAGAAGATGCTTGGGATGATTTCAATGCTCTTGAATTGGCTGATACTGTCTTTGTGGCCTAACATATGGTCTATCCTTGAGAATGACCCCTGTGGATTTGAGTAAAATGTATATTCCAGTTTCTTGGGATGAATGACTCTGAAAATGTCCAACAGTTCTAGTTTATCTATCTCTTCATTTAGATCCCTTATGTCTTTATTGATTTTCTGCCTGGATGATCTGTCAAGTTGAGAGAGTGGGGTGTTGAAGTCCCCTACTATGACTGTGTTGCTGTTAATATATTGCTGTAGCTCTTTCAGTAAATGTTTGATGTATTTAAATGGCTTCTCATTGGGTGCAGAGATGTTAATAACTATTAAGTCCTCTTGATTGACTGATTCTCTGAGCATTAAGTAGTGTCTATTCCTATCTTTTTTAATCTTATCTATTTTTAAGTCTATCATGTCAGATATGAGAATAGCTGCTCCTGCCCTTTTTTGTGGGCCATTGGCTTGTATGATAGTTTTCCATCCTTTCAATTTAAGTCTGTGTTTGTCTTGTTGAGTTAGGTGGGTTTCCTGTAGACAGCATATTGTTGGGTTGTATTTTCTGATCTATCTTCCTACTCTGTGTCTTTTAATAGTTGAATTCAGACCATTGACATTTATTGATATCAAAGATTGAAGATATTTTAACGCCATTCTTGTAGAGTTTTAGAGTTTTCTGATATATGACCTATTTATGGTGGTCTGGTTGTTTATAGGAGACCTTTCAGAACTTCTTTCAGGGCAGGCTTGGTGATAGTTGATTCCTTCAACTGTTGTTTGTCTGAGAAGGTTTTGATGCCTCCCTCTAGTCTGAATGACAGTCTAGCAGGATATAGTATTCTTGGTTGAAAGCCTTTCTCATTGAGCACTCGATAGATACCTTGCCATTCTCTTCTGGCCTGTAGTGTTTGTGTGGAGAAGTCTGCTGCTAATCTTAGGGTTTTCCTCTGTAGGTGACTCTTTGTTTTTCTCTTGCAGCCTTCAGGATCCTTTCTTTATCCTTATTCATTTTCATTCTAAGTATGATGTGTCTTGGTGTCTTTAGGTCTGGGTTAATTCTGTTTGGGACCCTCTGGGCTTCTTGAATCTTTATGTCTTTGATGTTGTCTAAACTAGAGAAATTTTCAGCTATTATGGCCTGAAGAATGCTTTCTTCCTCTCCTTCTCTTTCTTCCTCTCCTTCTCTTTCTTCCTCTGGTAAGCCAATAATGCATATATTGTTTCTTTTGAAGTCATCCCATAGGACTCTGTTGTTGTTTTCAGCATCTCTTAATCTCTTTTTGAGATCTCTTACTTCTTTTTTAGTTGTCTCTAATTTGTCCTCGATCTTGCTAGTTCTGTCTTCAGCCTCATTGATTTTATTCTCTCTGCCCTCTACTATTTTCTGGAGTTCATCTATTTTGTTACCCTCTTCTGATACTGTTTTAGCTTGTTTAGCTAGTTGTGTTCTTAGCTCAGCGATTTCAGCTTTCAGCTCTCTAATAACCTTGAGATAATTAGTGTTTACTTCCAGAGTCTCAGTTGTTGTTTCTGCATTTCTGATGACAATTCTTTCAAACTCTTTACTCACTCCTGTGATTATTTCCTTAGCTAGTGTTTGGATGTTGAACTCGTTATTTTGTTCTTCACCCTTTGGGGGGATTTTAGCTGGACTCTTGTCCTGGTTTGTTTCTCCATTATTTCTTCTTGTTGGTTTAACCATTTTATATATTATGAGTTCCCTCTCTCAGTACTTTTCAAATTACTGATCACTATTGCCTAGATTGACTTGTGTCTAAGTAAGGTAGTTAAAGGGTTCACAGTGGTGGAAGTTAGCAGTTGTTTCAATAGTATTTTAATCCCTGAGTTGGAGCTCAATGGTTTAAAAGCCTCTTTTTCTTTTTCTTCCCTGTAGGCAATGTGAGCCTGGTGGCTTTTAAACTACAAGTAGGCTTCTTAGATTAATCACTGACTCCTGATCAAGAGATAAAGTAGGGTGTGGCAGAGATAGTCCAGTGGTGTTGGGTTCTCCCCGACAGGTAGTCTTGAGGAGGGAGATCTGGACCAGCCGGACCCCCCTTCTGGGGCTGAGCGGGAGGGAGAGTGTCAGCGACTTGAGAAAAGAAAAGACACCGAGTCGGGAGTTCTGTCAAGGCAGTGACTCGCTTTATTGAGGAAAAGGCCATTCTTTATAGGCAGGGGGTAGAGGCAGGGATGGGAAGGTAGGGTGAAATGACGTTAGAGGTGGTGTGAGGTGGCGCCACCATCGGTGGGGCCTATGCTCTTTATGCATCATCAGCAGGAGGGCAGAGGTGAATTCAGGCATGGCCTACAGGAAGTGCTGTGTCACTCTGAGGAAGTTAGTGACCATCAGTGAAACTCGAGCCAGGCTTAGGGAGTGTCTGCTGGGCCTAGATGGAGGTCAAGCAGGCCCCAACACAGTGGTTATGCAAAGAGACTTTCACATCCCCACCACTATGCCACTGAGGTGTAGGTCTTCTCCTGAGTTTCCCGGTTAGATCTCTGTCCCCTGGTGTCCCTCCCTGCCGCTGCTCCAGACTCTGAGGGCAGTAGCAATGGAGCCCCAGAGTTGTACTTGGTGAGTCTCCGGGGAGTCCTCTCCTCCCCTCAGCTGTCCCCTTGTTGGTGGAACAAACTGGAGGTGGTGTTTCAACTGACAAACTGCCAGACTGTTAGAGCCACCTAATCTCTCCCTAGGCTCCTCTCTGTCACCAGCCACATGTGTTTGCACTCACAAGTGACCTGGTGGGTTCCTGTAGTCGTTCCAGTCCTGTCTCATTTCAGTCCCAAGTGGTCTCCTTTGGTATTCCTAGTTGATCCAGAGGAGAGGAGAGGAGAGGAGAGGAGAGGAGAGGAGAGGAGAGGAGAGGAGAGGAGAGGAAAGGAGAGAAAGAGATCTGCTGCTGCTCGTAGCCCTGCCTCCAGAAGTCCTTTTTTTTTTTTTTTTTTAATGAGACTCTGAGAAAAGGGGAGAAGTAGGTAAGACATTCCCGAAGGAATACGACATCTCCTCCTAGCCCTTAGATTCTTGTGCTGGATGTTCTTTGTAAAGCAAACTTGATGAGAATTCTCTCTTTTCTTCCTTGAAGCATCTGTGAGTTTTCCTTGAGCTAAAATGAGCTTTTTTTTATGGACATATGATAAGGAAGAGGTTCAATGTGACAAGTAATCGTGCTATTTTAAAAAGCTCCATCTCGAATTAACTTTACATGTGGTAGCTTTTCAGAGAGGCTGGCTTACAAACAAGTGAGCAATTTAGAAGTGTTAACATTTTATTTACAGGTTCACAGTAGCTTTCAAATCCCTTGCTAGTGTGCCTCTAATTAAATCATAAGTGTACCATTCACTGGGAAACGAAAGAAATACTGTTATACTGGATTTTCTATGAGGGGAACTCAAGATGGTTCTCATAAAACTGGCTAATCCAAAGGAAAGGAATAAAACATGAAAGTGAGCCTGAGAACTAGAATCTAAAATTTGATGCTGCATAATTATAAAATTATTCTGAAAGATACAAGTGATTTCAGTCTATATAATTAGTTAAAGTAAGTCACTGGGGAACATGAGGGTCAGTGGTAGGTGGTAAAATGTAATGGGCATGATAGAGCAATAATTTGAACTCTTGTTTTGCCATATGCCAATTATCAAATATATCATTTTGACAGAAACATTTTAAGTTGATTTAGCTTAATGTCAAAAGATAAAAAAAAAAAAATCAAAAAGCATAAGTAGAAAATACCATGGAAGGAGTGTTACCTGAATTACAGGACAGTTGTGGGAGGTTTTGATTTTTTTTTTATTTATAAAATGGAAATATTGACAAGACCATAGGATAAGAAAGGTACAATTCCACACATCTAAAATAAAATGTTAACACTTCACACCACCAGAACTCTGTATCCCATCCCCTCCTTTGAAAGCTTTCCTATTCTTTATCCCTCTGGGACCATGAACCCAGGGTCATTATGGGATGTAGAAGGTGGAAGGTCTGGCTTCTGTAATTTCTTCCCCACTGAACATGGGCATTGACAGGTCGATTCATACTCCCAGCCTGCCTCTTTCCCTAGTGGGGCAGGGCTCTGGGAAGGCTGGGCTCCAGTGTCGTTTTCGATGGGTTAGGTTGTTTTCGCCAGGCTGGCTTCACGGGCACGGGCGGGTAACAGACGACCAGGGACTCATAGTTGAGCTGTAGGCAGTATCTCTTTATTCATGCAGGACGCAGCACAATCTAAGACGAGCTAAGCTGAACTCAAGGTACAGTACTCTAAAACTCACAATGCTGTCTTTATATATACTTGCCAAGTAGGGTGGAAACAGGGTGTGACATAGAGAGGGTGGAGAGAAAAGTGACTGGTGACAATCAGAGTGTGACAAGGAGAGGATCAGGGTGTGACAAGGAGGGGGGGTGGAGCAAAAACATATCATGAAACAGTGGGGATTGAACCAATGCCCTGGAGGGAGGTACTTGTTAACAGCGGTTATATAAATAGAATGAAGTGGTTATGTAAATAGAATAGTGTTAAGCAGGGGGGATTTAAACCAAATGAAACAGAAGGGGTCTCATGCATACCAACAATTCCCCCTTTCTTTTTAACTAATGGCCATTGCGGGGTGAACAGAAATGTATATTGTACAGGCGTTTTCAAAAGAACTGGCATAAGACATGGAAAACAAAATAGGCGAACAGCAATAACCAGTGTGATGCCAAGTGGAGCTTTTCTTGCCTCAGAGGGCAAGGCCTAGCAGGCGAAAGGGCATTTCTTGCCTCTGGGAACGCTTCATGCCTCTGGGGGCATCTCTTGCCTCAAAGGGCGTTTCCTGCCTCTGTGGGCATCTCTTGCCTCTTGGGGCGCTTCATGCCTCTGTGGGCATAACCTAATAAGGAGGGGGAGTTTTCTGCCTCTGGGACAGAGCCTGCAGGCGAGGGGACATGGTCTATAAAGTCTCAAGGCAATTGGCTGAAGTTAGTCTTTGAGAAACACAGCTGTGTGTACCAGTAAGTCCGATGGAGGTGTCAGTCCAAAGTAGCTGACCACAGAAGAAAATGCCGGAGGATGAAACGCTGCACGTCTGTCTCGATGGGGAATGTTGGCCACCAGAATTCTGCTTTTCTGTAGAGAGTGAGCTTTCGAGTCTGTGAATCTGTTTCTTCAGGTCGTGCCAGGTCACATTATTGGTTTCCGGGGGCGATGTCAGAGAACAGGGGTCCAAATGGATTTCCGGGAATTCCATTTGAGTAGATGCTTTTTCATGTGAAGACTTGACAGCTGAAATTCACTTACTTGTCAAACAAAACTTGTAGCAGATTAGAAGTTTACTATCATTGATAACTCCATTATAATTGGAAGTCCTTTCTAGTATCATTTCAAGGTTGTTAAAACACTTTAAACTCAATAAAATGTGGAAAGGTAAACAGAAGAACCACGGTTAAAAGCCTTAGGCATGAGAATAATTAACATAATCATTGCACTATCTGCCCCACCCATAACTCATATAGTTTTCAGGATTAAACGTTTCAGATTCATGTCAAGACGTAAAAGAGAAATCAAAGGAGGAAAAAAACAATTTTTTGGATTGTTTCTGGATGTCTCTAGAAATCATGGCTGCGTCCAGCATATTTTTTTTTTTTTAAGTCAATGTCAAACAAAAATTCAGTCATTCAAATCATTCTCTTATGAAACGCAACTTGAACCAGATTATCAAGATCTCACCATGTAGGATTAAGAATCCCCGGAGGGCGACCTAGTCCAAAAAGGTCCTCGAAATTCCATTTAGGGTGTTTCTGACTGTTCCTGCTGGATTGCTTCAGGCACCCATTTTTAAAAGCGTCTTCCCATTGAAGAAAGAATCCAATCAGGAGAGTAGAACTAACCACATGTCTCCATACTTGGGAACTGCCAGGGTACTCGAGAATGTTCTTCAAATTAGAGTAGTCCTTCTCCATGGGAAACATTCGAGAAGAAGTCCAGAAAGTTCCAGGGGAAATCCCCATGCATATCCCAAGGTCTACGATCACGGTCATAAAGAACCAAACTGTGGCCCAGAGCAAAATGTAGTCCTTTTCCTCAGGAAACATGGGAGAGGGAATCCAGAAAGTCCAAGGAGAAATCTCCGTGCATCTCCCAAGCTCTATGATCCCGGTCATAAGAAACCAAAGTTCCCGGTGAGGGAACCGAAGTGTGGCCCGGAGTAAAATGTTCCAGAGACAGACTAACTGTCTCATGATGAAACAGTTGAGGCTTTGGCAAACCTCTTCGTAAGTAGAAGAGAAGACCATAGTGCATAGGTAGGCAAAGTCTTCACTTATCTGGGAGTTGCGCAGGTCTGGTCCCACGTTGTTGCGCCATATGTCGTTTTCGACGGGTTAGGTTGTTTTCGCCGGGCTGGCTTCACGGGCACGGGCGGGTAACAGACGACCAGGGACTCATAGTTGAGCTGTAGGCAGTATCTCTTTATTCATGCAGGACGCAGCACAATCTAAGACGAGCTAAGCTGAACTCAAGGTACAGTACTCTAAAACTCACAATGCTGTCTTTATATATACTTGCCAAGTAGGGTGGAAACAGGGTGTGACATAGAGAGGGTGGAGAGAAAAGTGGCTGGTGACAATCAGAGTGTGACAAGGAGAGGATCAGGGTGTGACAAGGAGGGGGGGTGGAGCAAAAACATATCATGAAACAGTGGGGATTGAACCAATGCCCTGGAGGGAGGTACTTGTTAACAGCGGTTATATAAATAGAATGAAGTGGTTATGTAAATAGGATAGTGTTAAGCAGGGGGGATTTAAACCAAATGAAACAGAAGGGGTCTCATGCATACCAACACTCCAGGACACATTGGTGGAGTCGTCTGCCCAGGGAAATCAGAATGGCATCATGGTATCATCATCTGGAACCTAGTGGCTAAAAAAGAGTTAAGATATAAAGCAGAACAAATTGTTGACCAATCATGAACCTAAAGGCAAGAATATTGCAGATGAAGATTTGGGGTCTCTGTTTTGGAAAAAGCTGATAGGTCTATTTTAGGTATATTTCAAGGAGCCCATGACTTTGCTAGTTTTTGCCTGAGCCTGACATCTAATATGCAGGCGGACCCAAGTTATTGTCTGGGGGAATGGTGTCATAGTTGGAAAAAGGACCAGAAAGCTGGATGAGGGAAGAGAACAGCTCCCAAATATGGGGGAAATATATAAATACTGTTAACTGTAAACCCCACTGATCTGATCTGAGGCCCTGTGTAACCTCTGTATCCCTGTAGGTCTGAGGCTCGCACTGTGAGGGCAAGGTCCTGGAGAGGCCAACAAGTAGGGCTTATGATGATGTTCCTGATGGAAGTTAGGGTAATTATTATATTTCTCTCATTATACATTTGGGTGTTTTGCCTCAGTAATTTAAATTTTCAATGTAATAAGAAGTAATATTCAGAAAATCAATTCTTCTTTCAGCTATAACCCACCCATGTCTACAGTCATAATTCCTAAAATCTTGTCATCTTGTAGTTAGAATTTAAGTGAGCAACTATTCTCTGTGGAGAATAAATAAAATAAAATAATGACTTAAAAAAATCCTAAGAGTGACACCAGCAACTTTGCGAAGCTAATGTTGAAAACAAAAGCATATTTTACATGCCCACAGAGCTAGAAAATAGCATCTCAGCCATAAGTTTTTCTTGCAGTTCAGACTGGAAATCTATTCTTGTTTGAATAATAAGAAAACATAGGGACTCTGCAATTCCTCTCCCGGGGATAAAACCTAAGGAACCTGACACACCCATCTGTGTACACATATGTTCTTAGCAGCACAATTTGTAATAGCCAAAATCTGGAAGCAACCCAGGTGTCCAACAACAGATGAGTGGCTGAGCAAGTTGTTGTCTATATACTCAGCTATTAAAAATGGTGATTTCACCGTTTTCAGCCCATCTTGGATGGAGCTTGAAGAAATCATGTTAAGTGAAATAAGTCAGAAACAGAAGGATGAATATGGAATGATCTCACTCTCAGGCAGAAGTTGAAAAACAAGATCAGAAGAGAAAACATAAGTAGAACCTGGACTGTAGTTGGTGTATTGCATCAAAGTAAAAGACAGGTCCAAAAAGGATGACAGAGGACCTAGTGAGAGTTGTGTTGTTACGTGGAAAACTGAGAAATGTTATGTACAAACTATCATATTTACTGTTGAATGTAAAACATTAATCCCCCAATAAATAATTTTTTTAAAAAATCAAACAAAAAAAGAAAGAAAAAATATAGGGGAGCTGGGCAGTGGCACACCCGGTTAAGCGCACAGATCTGCTCAAGGATCCTGGTTCACGGCCCCACCTCTTCACTTGCAGGGGGGCCACTTCGCAAGTGGTGAAGGAGGTCTGCAAATCTCTCTCTCCATATATACATCCTTCTTCTCTCGAGTGCTCTCTGTTCTATCCGATTAAATGAAAAAATAAAAAAAAGCCTCCAGGAGTAGTGGATCCATAGTGCCAGCACCCAGCCTCAGCAAATAACCCTGGAGGCATAGGAAAAGGGGGAGGAGGAGAAAAAGAAATAAAGAAAACAGAAAAGTACACACACTAACGAACCGGTCATTGCATATGTAGTCATAATTATACGTCTGTAACCCATGTATCTACAATGTGGAATTTAGTAATTATCAGCATGTTATGACGTTTATATACAGTCAATATAGAGATCATTTTAAATTCTATATTTTCTCTAATCTCATTCCTTCTCTTTCTTCACCAGTTCAGACTATAATCCTCATAATTTAGTGTATTAGTACTCACTGTTGTATAAAATATTACCCCCGGGGGCCAGGCGGTACACACCCCGTCAAATGCTTACAGTACTATGTACAAGGAAGGGTACGTGCAAAGAACCAGGTCTGAGCCCCTGCCCCCCCACCTGCAGCAGAAACATCTCACGAGCAGTGAATCAGGTCTGCAGGTGTCTCTCTTTCTCTCTCTCTTTCTGTCTTCCCCTCCCTTCTCAATTTCTCACTGTCCTATCCAATGAAAAAGGAAAAGAAAAATTCCACCAGAAGTGGTAGATTCATAGTGTCGGCACCAAGAGCCCCAGCAACTGAAGGTAAAACAAGATAAGATACAGTAAAGTAAATTAAAAAAATAAAATAAAATCACCCCCACACTTAGTGGTTTGAAAGAACATTTATACATCTGAGGAGTGGCTTCCCTCACTATACAGAGTGCCTCAGAATTCATTTGGGAGTCATACTGAATTTAGGATCCACAGACACTCAGAATTTGAATCTGGTTTTTCCTGACTCCAAATTTTTAAGATATAAAGGAAGTTATTTATATGAAATCATGCTTTAAAATGAATCACGTGGGAGTCGGGCAGTAGAGCAGTGGGTTAAATGCGCATGGCGCAAAGTGCAAGGACCAGAATAAGGATCTGGGTTTGAGCCCCCTTCTCCCCACCTGCAGGGGAATCACTTCACAGGTGGTGAAGCAGGTCTGCAGCTGTCTATCTCTCTCTCTCTCTCCATTTCTCTCTATCCTAACAAAGACATCATCATCAACAACAATAACTATAACAATAAAAAAACAAAGACAAGAGGGAAAATAAATTTAAAATAATAATAACAAAATGAATCACGTGATAACTCCTAGTGAAATATCTGATTTAAACAATGATAGATGGTGACTGGGACCTGGCATTGAAGGACTGGGCTGACATTACTTCAACTCACTCATCAAATCTGAACTTCATAGAGGCAGGTGGTAGTGCAGCAGGTTAAGTGCACGTGGTAAAAAGCAGCAAGGACGGTGGTAAGGATCCCAGTTTGAGCCCCCGGCTCCCCACCTGCAGGGGAGTCACTTCACAGGCGGTAAAGCAGGTCTGCAGGTGTCTGTCTTTCTCTCCCCCTCTCTATCTTCCCCTCCTCTCTCCACTTCTCTCTGTCCTATCCAACAATGACGACAACAATAACTACAACAATAAAACAAGGGCAACAAAAGGGAATAAATAAATAATTTTTTTTAAAAATCTGAATTTCACTCAGAACAAGACATTGTAGTCCTCCTGACTGAATTCAATGTGAAGTTTACCTCTGATACATTGCTTCCCAAAAACTAGGGGGGAAATGAGCTTATTCAGATCTTTAGATCAAACGTCTGGTCTTCAGGATATGTGGGGGAATTAAATTTCCATTTTGTTGGCACATGGAATGTCTGCTAAATGATATTGTATAGAGACAGGTAAACACAGGACATTCCTCAAGACAGCAGGTCTGGGTTTCTGAAAACAAGAAAACGGCACGTGGAAAGAAAGTGAGAAACGTGGTCCAGAAAGTGGTGCAGTGGATAAAGCACTAGACTCTCAAGCATGAGGTCCCAGTGATGTCTGGCTCCTTCTCTCTCTCCTCCTATCTTTCTCATTAATAAATAAATAAAATCTCTTTTAAAAACGAAAGAGGGAAAGTGTAGTAAGAGGTTTTAAAATCACTTAAAGACATGACAACAACAAAAAGGTCTGTAAGGACTTAAGAGGGATAGGTAGGAAATTCAACAGCAGGACACAGAATTTACAAGCCTGAGGACTCAGGTTCAGTCCCCAACACTGCGTATACCAGAGCTGCCAATATGCTTTTCATTCCTTTGATCGCTATCAATATCATGAATCTACCTATAAATCTCCAGTAAACCTTTTTTCCCTTTTGTTGCCCTTGTTGTTTATCATTGTTGTTGTTATTGTTGTTGTTATTGCTGTCATTGTATCGGACAGAGAGAAATAGAGAAAGGAGGGGAAGACAGAGAGGGGGAGAGAAAGACAGACACCTGCAGACCTGCTTCACCGCCTGTGAAGAGACTCCCGCGGGGGGGGGGGGGGGTGAGGTAGCCAGGGGCTTGAACCGGGATCCTTATGCTGGTCCTTGCGCTTTGCTCCATGTGCACTTTACCGCTGCGGCACCGCCCAGCTCCCTCCAGTAAACTTTCACCTTACTTGTGAGCCTCTCTGTCCTTAAGCCTAATTCTGGACTCCCCCCCTTTCATTCATCTGAGCACCAGCTCATTTCTACCCTGGTTTTCCCACATACTTAGTAGTTTTTGTTGCAGTAATGGCAACGAGAGCAAACGGGGGTTGCTAGACCACCACCATCTTGACCAGAAGCGCCTCTCTCTCTCTCTCTCTCTCTCTCTCTCTCTCTCTCTCTCCTTTTTTGTTTAAGCTATAATGGCAGATAAGGAGGGCCAGCAAGATAGCCCCCGGTCCCAAGGCTGGCCACAGAACTCCAGATTCATGTCTAGGTCTCCCTTTATCGACGTGGTATTCCTCATCTCAAACTCAAGTCATTGTCTGGGTCAGGTGTGAATCAAGGTGCTCCTGGGGGGCAGGGATAGAAAGCATAATGGTGAGAGTCGGGCGGTAGCGCAGCAGGTTATGCACAGGTGGCGCAAGGCATAAGGACTGGCGTAAATATCCCGGTTCGAGACCCCACCTTCAGGGGAGTCGCTTTACAGGCAATGAAGTAAATCTCTAGGTGTCTGTCTTTCTCTCCTCCTCTCTCTCTTCTCCTCCTCTCTCCACTTCTCTCTGTCCTATATCTAACAATGACAACATCAATAACAACAACAATAATAACTGCAACAACAATTAAAAAACAAAGGCAATGAAAAGGAAAATACATAAATAATTATATAAAAAAAGAAAGCATAATGATTATGCAAAGGGATTCTCATGCCTGAGGCTTCTAAATCCCTGGTTCAATCCCCTCCCCCCCACCATAAACCAGAGCTGAACAGTGCTCTGGTAAAAATTAAAAAAAAAAAAAAAAAAAAAAAAACTCTACTGGAGTCAATGATAGCTCTCTCTAGCAGAGAGGCCAAGTGGAAAACTTCACAAGAGGCACAGCCTGTCACTAACAAAATTCTTAGGACAGTGTGCTTTCTGCTCTCATGAAAATATGTACTTATCTTTTATTAATATTGAACATAGCCTATATCCTGACAAAACATGTTATGACTAGGTCATTAACTCTTACCAAAAATAATCTATTTTCCTTTTATCAAGGGCACCAAACTCTCCTGACCATTTCCCTCAAAGCAGACATCAGTGTAACTGTGCCGTCTACATGTCTGCCCCCCCCAGACACTTGTCCAGTGTTTGTCACTACAATACAGACACAGCACAGCAGAGGAACTTTGCTACTGGCTGTGCACTTAGCATCTCTATCCACTGCTCAGCATGGGTTGTTCTCCACGGTCAAGGATCAACTGCGATTCACACCACATTCCAGAAAGATCAGCCCAGAACCACCCTCCTCCCTGACCTGGTTTATAAGCCTGTAGGAAGCCAACCCTGCAGTGACCGTCTAGCCCCCCAAGGGTCAGAAAGAGGGGAAGGAAATGAAAACACCCAGGGGCAAGGACTCTTGGAACCGTTTAGGTAATGGCCTGAAATAGAACGCTGACCATGTTTATTAGGGATACATATATAAATAGATATTTGGGAAAACTTCCCCAGGAATTTGGAACATTCGTCTAATTATGTAATTATTTGTCTTATAGATTTGAGACATTTCCTCATTCCTAATCTAGTCTGGGATAAAGTCAGAGACAGTGGGGGATGTCTTCTTTTGCACGTACATATGAAGATTCTCTTCAGACAGCTTGTGTTTCAGCATGTATCCCATGGAGGTTTGGCCTCTGAAGCTGATTGACAGCACATGGCATGGAGGATTTGTCCTCTGATAGTTGGATGACAGATCTACTATGAGGTTTGTCTCGGAATGCTGTTCTAAGAGGCTTTCCACCATTTATCTCCTGACCTGGTCCCCTACATAAGCCCAACCTGAATCTCAGAGCATAGTCAACAACTAAACAACTACTTCCCCAGAGAAGATCCGGAGTTCTGGATTCAGTGCTGTGGGCAGTTCTTGCTGCAGGAATTTATAAAACTGTAGAAAGAGGAAAAATGTCCATGAACAGCTACAGTGTAAGGTAGTTGTGCTAGAAGAAGAAAAGTAGGGAGTTGGGATGGTAGCACAGCAGGTTAAGCGCACATGGCGCAAAGTGCAAGGGCTGGCACAAGGATCCTGGTTCGAGCCCCCAGCTCCCCACCTGCAGGGGAGTCGCTTCGCAGGTGGTGAAGCAGGTCTGCAGGTGTTTGTCTTTCTCTCCCCCTCTGTGACTTCCCCTCCTCTCTCCATTTCTCTCTGTCCTATCCAACAACAACGACAATAATAATAACTACAATAATAAAACAACAAGGGCAACAAAAAACAATAAATAAATGAATAAGTATTTAAAAAAGAGAAGAAGAAAAGTAAAGGGTGAGTCCGTTAGTATGAAAGGCATTTCAAGGCAGGGACTGGTGTAAATAAATACCAAGGAAGTCTTTCTGGAAGAATGGCATTTGAGCTTGACCTTAAAGGTTAGGGTTAGATAAGTTTCCAGTAAATGGTTGGATGGGCTGGAAAGTGCTCAAGAGTGGACAGCCAAGAAACGGAAACGCTTCTGCTGTGCAGTAGATGCTGGTGAGATGTAAGGAAACACTGTCAGTCTGTGCACTTAGGAATATATCTCAGTAGATGACAAGGCTTAAGGTACAGAAGGAACGGGGGAGCCCCGTAGAGACGCAGTATCATAGCAAGTTCACAGAGGGCTTTGGAAAGAGCTCAAGGACACAATGCCATGTTTGTTTGTTTTTTTCACAATGCCATTCTTTACTCTGGCTTGATTAACCTAAAGTGTTCACTCTGGGTAAACAGTGGCTCCCTCATCAGTGAGATCTTTCTCTTTAATGTCACCTTTGTGTTGTTGTTGTTGTTGTTGTAATTTCGACCCTGAGCATCAGTAAGTAGAGGCTGCAGGATAGTGACTCACATAGTCCTTCACTGCTTGACCTGAAATATCACTATCACTTGAGCACAAACTTTGTGCCTCACCCCCAACTGAAATTCAAGAACAAATTAATGTGAAAAGAGACATGAGGTTGGCATTCTAAGATATTGTCTATCCCCTGAGAAGCCTAGATTTGTTTTTA
The DNA here is from genome assembly GCF_950295315.1 of Erinaceus europaeus. Taxonomy (NCBI): domain Eukaryota; kingdom Metazoa; phylum Chordata; class Mammalia; order Eulipotyphla; family Erinaceidae; genus Erinaceus; species Erinaceus europaeus. Next base: position 142,916,189 of record NC_080165.1, on the reverse strand, counting down.
CTTACTTACTGAGAGGTCAGAGGAAGGTGGAGGAGGTTTCTTTAGAGGGAATGGAAAGAAGGTTCTGGGGAGTCGGGCAATAGCACAGCAGGTTAAGTGCACGTGATGCAAAGCGCAAGGACCAACGTAAGATTCTGGGTTCGAGCCCCAGGTTCCTCACCTACACGTGGTTCCCTTCACAGACGGTGAAGCAGGTCTGCAGGTGTCTGTCTTTCTCTCCCCTTCTGTGTCTTCCCCTCCTCTCTCCATTTCTTTCTGTCCTATCCAACAACAATGACATCAATAACTACAATAATATAACAAGGGTAACAAAAGGAAATAAATAAATATAAAAAAATAAAAGAATTTTTAAAAAAGAAAGAAGGTTCTGGAATCTGGAAGCTCTCTGAGGCATGCCTGTGGGGGCTGTCCAAGTCTCCATGTGTCCACTGTAATAAATATTTCCCCCAGGAGAAAGAGAACCAGGGGCCCCTGACAATGGTAAGGCCACAAGCACTGGAGGACGCACCATGCATGAGCCAAGGACCTCAAAGCACCGAGTTCCAGTCTCCCCAGCTTTCTCTACCTACAGTGAACTCTCCTGTTATCTGCCTCTTTCAAACTCCCTTTTTCTTTCTTTCTTTCTTTCTTTTTTTTTAAAATAATTTCTGGGTTTTAAAGAATATTCTTTTGGGGAGAGTTAATGGTTTACAGTACAGTTGTAGGCACATGAGTGCCATTCTCAAATCCCCATGATAGATGTCCGCAAAATATTCTCACCCCAAACCCCAACTTAGGTCCTTTTACACCATCATGCACCCAAGACCCCAAACTCCACCCCCTCCCCTCCTTCCCCAGAACTCCTGGACCTAAGTCCAAGTGGGACTTCGTATTTTCCCTCTTTGGTCTTTGTTTCTTAAGTTTCACCTGTGAGTGAAATCATCTTGTTGAGGGACAGGAGGTACTGGAAGGTAGCACCCAGGAAATGGGAGTGGTGACAGGTGTGGCTTGGAAAGGTGAAATCTGGGGCATGGGTGTTATAAGCTAGAGCTGTGAGCATGGCCGTTCTCTTTGTCACCATGTGGGTAAGAGTCCTTCTTTATCTTTCTTTCTCTTTCTACCTCTGTGGACCTCTTGTCAAGATGTGAGTAGGGGGCTTCTCTCTTTCTCTTAGCCTAACATGTGAATATTCTCTATTTCCTGAATAAAGCATAAATTCCTGAAAATTATGCTTTCTCTTCAGTTCTTTGTCTATATAATGTGTGACGGACTTTTTACATGTTGGGATAATAAACACCACTCCCTCTTCCCCCCAACACAGTCTGATATTCATCCTTCTCTTTTATGCTTTTCTCACTTAACATGATGCCCCCGTGCAAGACAAGTATCCTTTCCAGCACTTTCTCCAGCCTTCCCCCCTCTACCGCCCATGCACAGACATCTAGGCATGTGGCTCCCCCAAATGTCCTTCTACTTGTAAACTTTCTTTTTCTTCCACCAGGGGTCGGCTTTGCTTCTTTTTTTCTGAGGCTGGTGCAGCTCTAACTGGCATGCTTCACAGCCCAGAAACAGTCCCTTGGGGAGGCGTCACAGACCCAATGTTCAGGCCACAGCAAGATGCCCTTAGGTCTCAGCTCTTGGATGACAGTCACCCCACCGGAGTGAAGATGGAGTTGGGGGGGGGGAGGGGGGGGACTAGAACCTGCTTGGCCACTGAACATTGCCCATTCTGCCCTGTCTGAGACATCTGACTCTGCTTGTGTTCAGAGGACCAGGAGGCAGGAGAACAGGTAGAATCAAGAAGTGAAGCCCACGATGCAAAAAAGCCTGCCCAGCCTGTACAGCTGTGCCACAGTGGGACTTAGTGCCAGATCCTGCCCCCAGAGACGAGGCCATCAAGTCATCAAGTCGCCACCCCTTCTTCCTGTTGGGGATGAGGGGGGAGCCCCTAGGCCCAGACCACAGACCCCGGTCAGGCCAGCGGGCAAGGTAGAGACTAGGTGGCCAGGAGTAGGCTCAGCTGCCAAGCTCTGTGCCTTCCAAGGACCCCCTGCCCCCCACCCCTGATTCCATGAGGGGGGCATTCACCTGCGAAAAAACCTTTCTTGGCGTTTTCCTTCCTCCCCCCACCCCAACACAAACTTTCCCATTTACACTCCCTCTGGCTGCAAACCAAAAGAGTCTCAAAAATAAAAAGTCAACTTGAATTAAAAGCGTAAGGCTTGCGTGTTCGGGGCATCTCCCTCCTCTGCTCCACCCCCCCTCCTTTTAAAATTGTATTTCAAAACAATATGGTGACTTTTGGGCAAGATTTCTCCATTTTACTCACAATAGCTATGCAAAGAAGGCGGCTGGTGAGGTGTTAGGATGTGTCACACCCAATCCCGCAGGCTGGCTTGGGCCAGCACGGAGGGCTTCAGCTTTGTGTTATGTTCACGGAGAAGATATTAATTAAAAGAAATACATGATTAAAAAGTAATGAGTTGAATAAAAATTATCTCAGCTCATTTTCTGATTATGTTAATTGTTAAAAACCCTTCAATCACGCCGTTGCAGTCAATGGGCTCTAATGTGAAATTAGTGGGCTCTTGATAACTTACAGTCCAGAATAATCCTAGCGGTTTAGTCATCATCCCTAATAACAAGGATGTTGCTAAGAACAGAAATTTTACATGATTTTGATATATGCAGCCCTGCCCCCCCCCCGAGTGTCATTAAAAAAAAAAAAAAAAAGACTTAGCCTGTGCTCGCGTTTCCCTGTCTTCTCCCACGAATTCGCCTCGACCCCAGGGTGGTCTGTAGACAGCGGTTCCTGGAGCGGCCCTGGGCTCCCGGGCGCAGCCTCTCGGGGGCGGGCGCGCTTAGCCCGGTGCAGCGAGCGCGGCCGGGAAACACGGTGCGCGCAGCCCGAGCTCAGGCCCGCGCAGAGCTGGGGGTGCGGGTGAAGGGTTTGGAGCTCCCCAGGCAGGCGGGGCTGTGCAAAAACTCCAGTCTAGACCTTTGCGATGCGCCCCGCCGTGCTGCCCCTCATGGCGAGGCTGAGTTTGCGCAGGCCCCATCCACCTCCACCACCACCACCCCATCGGGACACACACGGCCCTTCCAGGCCGGGGGGATGGGGGGATGGGGAACCCGCCAAAGAGAAGGTTACAAGATCTGAAGCTTCGGGGAAAGGCGGCCTGGTGCAGACTAGGCACTTCCCAGGTTTTTATGTGGGTCTAAACGAAAGCTAGTCAACCCGAAGGCGGTTCTGGCGAGCGTTGGCAGCGGGGTTCTCCGCAGCCCCTGGTCTCCGTGGGGGCGCCCAGAAGGCCCCCACCCTTGGGGGCAGAGGTCTTAGCGAGGCTGGAGGTGATGGGAGGGTTTACACTGTCACTAAGAAGGGCTGCTTCTCACCTTCACACACTAACACCTTCTAATCTCAGGGAGCGGAAAGACAAAAAAAGTGTCACCCCGCAACTCCCTCCCTCAGTGGCCCCCTCTCTGGCTTCTAAAGAGATCGTGTGGAGCAAAGAGAGTCTGTGAAGCGGGGATCCTGGGCTTCCAAGAGAGCTTCCAGCTGCCTAAGGCGGAGGAGCTTGGTCCACCCAGTACCAGATATCTAGTACCTGAAAACGCCCCTTTCCAAATGCTGTTTGCGCCGGGCAAACAGCCCCGCCATCCATCTAGGCTGGAAGGTCTCCTCAGCAGATGGGAAGGAGTCCAAGCCCTTCATCTTTCTCCGGAGAAATAAGTGTGTGTGGGGGAGGGGATTGCATCTCCCAGGTTAAGTCTGAAAGTATACATGCGGGAAGATGCAAACAAGGTCTATCCAAGTTGATATGAGAACTAAGCTAGGTCTGGGGGCCAGCAGAATAGAGGAGTATGGTGAAGCCATCCTGACTTCCCAGGGCTGACAACCTCACCAATGTGTCCAGAACCTCACTTCCCCAGAGCCCTGCCCCACTAGGGAACGATATAAACAGGCTGGGAGTATGGAGCAACCTGCTAACATCCAAGTCCAGAGGAGAAGCAATTACAGAAGCCAGAACTCCTACCTTCCACACCCCAGAGGGATAAAGAACAGGGGAGCTTCCAATGGAGAGGATGGCACACAGAACTCTGGTGCTGAGAACTGTGTGGAATTGTACTCCTGTTATCTTACAGTATTGTTAACCATTACCTCTAATAAAATTTTTTAAGAAGAGAGGAGAAAAATTAGAGTGTAAGAGAAAAAAAAAAGAGAGAGAGATTTGACTCATTTCCAGAGCATGAGGTTCTGTGTTTCAAAGTGATTCTTTTAAAGCTTCTACTTTTAAGACTATCTAGAGGGCAGGTGAAATAGCTCACTTGAATAGCATGCTGCCTTGCCATGTGCACCACCCAGGTCCCAGCCAGCCCTCACAGCACTGAAGGAAGTGCCAGGTGCTGTGGCCTGTCTCTCTTTTTGCCTCTCTATAAATAAATAAATAAACAAATAAGATGAAAACTATCAGGATAAGGTGGTGACTCATGTTTCTTCATTTGGGTTTTCAGTTGTTTGTTTTGTACCTCCCCAAAAGAAAAAAATGTAAAAAGAAAAAGTGGTTTTTCTTTTAACATATAAAAAAAAAAAAGGTGTGTGTGTGGTTTCACCTTCTTGGAGCCTAGTGGGGTGGAGGATGGGGAGAGGAGGACATGTCAGGGACTGACTGGGCCCAGACCCAATGCTAATTCATGTCCTTCTCTCTATTTGCATCTACTGTGAGGCCACGGATCATTTTAATAAATAACAATGAACGGGAATGGCATCTAGAGGGCTTGTCAGCAACATTTAAAAGCCAATAGAGTTTATAATTCTACTCTATCATTTCTTATTGATTAACGTAATCAAGATAAAAAGCTAGCTGGGCTCAGAGAACTTTAGCGGCATATCATTAAAGATAAGAGTCAGTTAATTCTGGAGCTGGAGTACTGTGGCTGAAATGAAGAGTTTCATTTGCATGAGATGCTGAGCCCAGTAACAAGGGGACAAAAATCACTAATTAGGATTGCAGAATGTCGCCCTCTCGGCAAACACCCTTTCCAGATCCCGGACAAGCAGGGAAAGGCAGTTTATGTAAATCTTGGACTGGGCAGAATGTTCCCACTGGCTTTGGAAAAGGCGACTGTCACTCTCTCCTACACACACACACACACCAGCTCCACATTAACCTGGGTGGGACTGGTGGAGGACAATGGGGTCAGATCTTCCTCCTTCTTATCCCCACCCCACGGGGGTGGGGGGGCTCAGGAGAGAGATACCTCCTGCAGTGGAGTTTTTTTTTTTAAGAATTTATTTGTTCAAGAGAGAGCTAGAAGAGAAAGAACCAGACATCACTCTGATACATGTGCTTTCAGGGATCGAACTCCGGACCTCCTGGATGAGAATCCAATACTTTATCCACGGCGCCACCTCCCGGACCACAGCAGTGGAGTCTTGTATGTGGGCTGGTGTCTGCAGTGCCTTCTTCGGCCGGCAGATGTGGAGACCTCCACATCTTAGCGCTTGTGGGATGAGGGGCGCTGCAGGCCCGCAAGGAAACTCTCAGCATCTGAGCATCTGTCCAGGAGAGGATTTCTGAAGGTGGCAAGAGTTCTAGGGCCAGAAACAGCTTCCCTGTCATTCCCTCACCCCAGCCTACCCCCACGCCCCCCCCCCAAACCTGGAGTCTGCCCCAAGCAGTCTGGGAGTGTGCGTGCTCTGGAGAGCGGAGTGACCCTGGGTGTGCAAGAATGTATGCGCCCTCATAAGTATCTGCGGGTGAGTCCAGGTCTTGTGTGAACGTTGTTCCCTAACTGTTGCATGAACGTGCTGCTTTTTTTTTTTTTTTGTAAGCGTGTATGCGGACTGCACAACGTGTGTGACAGAGTGGGGGACAAAGTGACATGCTGAAGAAGTTCCCCTGAGCTCTAATCGCAACAAGCTTCAGAAGTTCGGGTGCCCATGGTAGGGGGAGCTGGGAGCTGGGCGCGGACCCTGGAGGCGCCACTGCCACGGGCGGGGAAGACAAGGAGGCGAGTGGGTGGGTGAGTGAGAGTGGGATCCCTGCCCAGCAAGCCGTCCCCCCAGCCCCACCCTAGACCAGCGAGCCTCTGAGGCAGGAAGAGAGGCTGTGAGGCTGAGGACAGAGGCCTTGGAGCAGAGCGTGGCTCTTCCTCTCCACCCAGCCACCCACGCAAGCAACCTGGAAAAGACTTGCTTCTCCATCTCGGGAGATGTCCAACACCCACGGAGGGCAGGAAATAGGAAATGAAAATAGCCCAAAAGGCACCCCCAAATCTCTGCTTTGTAACGTCAACAGGAGAGAAGTGAGCAACATAGGTGCTTTAGCGTCGGGGCCTGGGCGTATTCTCAGTCCCAGAGTGTTAGGACATCCGGGCCTCCGCGGCCCAGGTCCTGGCGGATCCCAGGGGGCCTCCGGAGGTCTCAGAGCTGCAACCCAGATCCTTGGAGAGAGGAAGGGGAGAGCCGATGCAGGGGCCACATCTGCCGCAGACGCCTGCCTGGCCGCGCCTGGAATCCCGCCCCGCGCCCTGCGCCCCGCTGTCCGCCCTCCCTGCCTCGGTTAGAACTAACTTTGCGCGCTGCCTCGGCCGCGCCAGAAAGAAATTAAGGGCGGCAGCAGCTAATCGCAGGTGTCAGCGTGGGAAAGGGGCGGTGCTTGCGCTCCCCCACAGGTCTCGCTGAGTCTGCTTGCGCCGCTGGGCGCGCCCCCTTGCAGCCCACCCCCAGCCCCAAGAGCCCCAAGAGCCCTCAGACCGCCACCTCCCTCTGAGAGATTGGGGGTGGGGGTGCATTAGGCAGGCAACCCAAGGACCCCAGACGTGAGCCCTCTGAGAGACTAGGGGTGGGAGTGCATTAGGCAGGCGCCCCAAGGACCCCAGACGTGAGCGCCAGGCCCGGGCGCCGGACGGAGGCGCGGGGACCACGCACCGGACTGCAGGGTTGGGGGGAGGCGAGCGCAGAAGCGCCGAGAGGCCGAGGGACCCCCGCAGGCCAGCCCCAGCCGCCTGCTGGGCTGAGAGCCCCCAGAGGCGCTTTTTTTTTTTTTTAGCACCGGCACCCCGCCCCCATTTCTCTCTCTTTTTTTTAATCCCAGCACAGCTGGGGACTCCCTCACCACCCAGCCCCAAGCCTCTCCATACAGAATAAAGTCAGTCTGTATTTAATGGTTATGGCGGATGGGGGGGGGGGGGGTTTGGCCGAGGCAGAAGAGAGGCCTTGGGCGCTCCAGCCTCCCCCCCCCCCCGACGTCGTGTGAGTCTACCAACCCACCACGACCCCATATTCTTGTGCGGGTGTCTGACTCGCATGACAAGCGAGCCGATTTTTTCAGGACATGGCTGGGAAATGTAGTGAGTGATAATAGAGATTTCTCTTTCATTTTTTACGCTTGACTTGGTTATTGTTGCCTTTCTTTTCCCGTGATTCCTTCTGAGGATTAGCTCTGACTTCCCCACTATTTGGCGGTCAAAGTGGCCCCGACTCGGGGGTGACAATTGACGGGGATCAAGGGATTGCCCATTCTCTGGCTGTAAGGACGGATTCGTGCCAGAGAAACTCATCAAGTGGAGGCGGAGAAGAAAGACCGTGCGGGGGTAAATGTATTCATTGAGAAGGGTTCTCCCAAATTGCTTCTAAGTTTTTTTAATGAAAAGTAACGATTGCAGCAATCAGCGGCTTTTTGGCGGATTACAAATCTGGAGGGAGCGGTGACGCACCATTGAAAAGTGCCCTCGCCTTCCTTGGCGCGGGGCAAGCGGTTCACAGGAGCAGCGCGGGGCTGGGGGCCCGCAGGTCTCCAGACAAAGGCGGGGGGCTGGGGGGGGAGACCCAGGCCCGAGAGAGCCCAGCAAGGCGCACCCAGGATGTGGCAGAGGTGCTACCTCGGGGATCAGGTGTGGAAGGGAGACCCCACCCAGGAAGGCGAGGGGGGTGGGGCGGAGAAAGATCATCTTCCCATCCCCCATCCCCCACCGCAAGCACCACCGCTGGGTGCGTTCTGGGCCACTAGGGCGCAGGAGTGAGAATGCGACAGGAGGGTCGAGGGTTGGAAGGCGGGACCTGCCCACCTCCCCCAACACCCCCGCCCCCCACACACACAGGCCACAGGCTCTGGTTTCTCGCTCTTCCTTTCTTTCCTTCTCCTTCTCCCTCTCTTTCTTTCTTTCTTTCTTTCTTTATCTTTATTTATTTGATAGACAGCCAGAAATCGAGAGGGTAGGATAGAGACGGAGAGAGGCACTTGCAGTCCTGCTTCACCACTCGCAGTTTTCCCCCTGCAGGTAGAAACCGGGGACTTGAACCCTGAACCTTGTGCATTGTAATATGTGCGCTCAACCAGGTGCGCCACCATCCGGACCCCTTTCTTTCTTTTCTTTTTGCTTTTTTATTTTTTATATTTTTTATATTTATGTATTTTCCCTTTTGTTGCCCTTGTTTATTGT